>NW_006774049.1:554577-581628 GCF_000442215.2 Lipotes vexillifer | reverse complement strand
GAAAAAAAAAAAAAAAAAAAAAAAAAAAAAGCAATCTTAACCAGTCAATCTGAAATCTGAGTCCTTGTGAAAAGCGAAAAAATAGAAAATAGAAAGGGAAAAAAACTATAAATAAAGACAACTGGGTTTGTTTGTTTAATTATAAGAAGATCCTGTGTTCAACTGTGGTAGACCGTAGCCCCTTGGGTCTTTGATGCAAAAGGCAAGTGACAGCACGTGTCCACAAACTGTATCACTATATTATCACAGATGCAGCTCTGTACATATAGTACCTGATCATTATTATACCACTTAGGGCACATTGGAACCACACGATATTTATGGCATAGTAGAACAAACCATCACCATTCTCATGCATTGCCAGAAGGAATGCAAAGCAGTGCCAATGAATAAAGGGAACAAAATTACCTCTAAGTCCTCTATGGCATAGGATCTTGCTGGGTGATAAAAAGCCCTGAGCAGGGTCTATCTGAGCGTCTTATGCACCAAACGCATCACCCACTCAAGTACAATTAACTTATATTACTATTATGAAATGACTTTCGGAAAAGCAAATCACCAGATCAAACATTCAGCAAGTGTCCTAAAAGAAAAATTACCCATTTACTGGAAAACCCTCTCCAATCACAAGTCTGTACCCCTCAGTTGGCAAAGTGCTTAGGACCCCAGCAAGTCTATATAAAAACTTCACTCCCCAGAAGTGGTCCTTTGTAGGTGAGAATTCCACATTCTCAGCTGCCTGGTTATTCCCCAAATTAGCAACTGTCCAAAGGGTAAAAGCTACAGAAGTTGGATCACCTGCTAGAGGTTTCCCCTTCTCTGAAGAATTGGGGCCTGCAGTTCATACTGTCTAAATTCTTCTCCTCTGGTTTCTAAGAAATAATTTCTATATTTTATGCAGCTGTCAAAGTTGGTTTTGGTGAGACCTGGTCTGCCTCTAGCTCCTTCATACCACATGGAAGTGGAAGCAGAGTGACTAAAAGCATGTAAAAGCTCATACTTCTGTGTTTACTGTTTATAATGTAAACTTGTAAATTTATAATTTGTATATAATACGTTCCTGATTTTATTTTTAATTTATAATTGTCTAGATAAAGTGATAAATATATAGTAGTAAATAAATAGAAAGTTACCTCAAAAGATACCCGCCAAATTCTTAATATTATTTATTTGGGGGAGATGATTAGCACTGCAATGGAGGATGCAGTGGATGGTTGATGAATTGGAAATTTTCAGATTTTTTCCCCACATACTCCCATTTTGTCTGAATTTTCAAAACAAGGGTACATTTCTTTGGTAATTGAAAACAATATAACATGGAAAATCTATATTAAAGAATGGACAAAGATAAACAAATGTTAAAAAAGAGGGACGCTGATGATAATAATTGAAAACAAAGTGAAATTCAGGCCAAGGAGCCTTTAATCAAGCAAAGATAAATGTCTCCTAGTCATTAAACAGCAAAATCCAAAATAAATGCCATAAATATTATGCACTAAATGACAAAACATCTAAATACATAAACCAAAATTTAAAGGATATTTGGCAAAATTCACAGTCATATTGGGGGATATTTAGCCACCTTACTGTTTTTAATAGACTGCGGAAATAAGAAATAAGGATACAGTAGGATTTGAATAAATCATATGCTTACCAGTAACGAGTCTAGTTTGTGTCCTTCGAGAGAAGATACGTCCTCTTTTCAAATACCTGAAAAATATATGCCAAAACTGTCAAATACCAGGCCATAAAGAAAGCTTAATAAATTCCTTAAAGTAGGAACTGTATGTGCCATTCTCTCTGACCACAATGAAATAATCTTAAAAATTAAGAGTAAGAAGCTAAAGAAAAGCTCATCAAACCACTTAAGGTTTTTTAAAAGCTCCCTGGATGCTGTCGAAGTGAGTCTAATGTTGCAAAATAATAAGCAACTATTAATAGTCAAGAAAATATTGAAGAATACTGAGAGAAAATTACCCAACCATATATTAATATATTAAGAAGCAGAAACAATGAAAGCAATGTGATGTTCTCAAGAAATAAGCAGACATACCAATTAAACAGAACTAACAACTAGACTTTAGTGTGTGTTAAAGGTATTTTATTAGTTTACTGGTTTCCTAGAGTTTCTGTAACAAATTATCATGAACTGAGTAGCTGTAACAACAGAAATGTATTGTCTCACTGCTCTGAAGAACAGAAATCTGAAATCAAAGTGTCAGCAGGGCCATTTTCTTTCTAAAAGCTGTAGGGATGGAGACTTCCTCACCTCTTCCTAGCTTCTGCAGGTTTTTGGCAATCCTTCGTGTTCACTGGCTTATAAACACATCACTCCAATCTCTGCCTCCAAAGTCACATGGCATTCTCCCCGTAGGTCGGTGTCAAAATTTCCCTCCTCTTTTAAGGACACTAGTCATTGGATTAGGGTCCACCCTACTCCAGTACAACCTTTCTTAACTTGATCACCTCTACTCAGGAAGCTATTTCCAAAAATGGTCACATGCACAAGTTCCAGATTGACAGGAATTTGGGGGGAACATAATTAGTCAGTACACTTCTTGTATACAGATAAAGAAAACTTAATCCTAGTTCAATTGAGCAAGAAGGTGAAATTTTACCACTAGCTACTCTTCTGTCACCTAAAGGCAGAGACTTCACAGTGACTGGAACTTCTGTCACCTAAAGGCAGAGACTTCACAGTGACTGGAACTGAGTGACTTTTTTTTTAACATCTTTATTGGAGTATAATTGCCTTACCATATTTTTTTTTGCGGGGGGGGGAGCGGTACGCGGGCCCCTCACCGCTGTGGCCTCTCCCATTGCGGAGCACAGGCTCCGGACGCGCAGGCTCAGCGGCCACGGCTCACGGGCCCAGCCGCTCCGCGGCATGTGGGATCCTCCCGGACCGGGGCACGGACCCGCGTCCCCTGCATCGGCAGGCGGACTCTCAACCACTGCGCCACCAGGGAAGCCCTACCATGTTTTCAAAAAATTTTTACTGGAGTATAGTTGATTTACTATGGTTTGTTCGTTTCAGGTCTACAGTAAAGTGAATCTATCATACATATACGTATATCCACTCTTTTTTAGATTCTTTCCCCACATAGGCCATTGCAGAGTACTAAGTAGAGTTCCCTGTGCTATACAGCAGGTCCTTATCCGTTATTCATTTTATATATAGTGGTGTGTATATGTCAGTCCCAGTCTCCCCATTTATCCCTCCCCTCTGCCCTTTCCCTGCTGGTAGCCATAGGTTTGTTTTCTGCAGCTGCGACCCTATTTCTGATTTGTAGGTAAGTTCAACTGTACCATGTTTCTTAGACTCCACATGTAAGTGATACCATATGATGTGTGTCTTTCTCTCTCTGATTCACTTTATCCCCTCCTCTAACTGCCACTACAGGGCCTCTCGCCACTGTCTGCCTGTGCACATCTGCTTTCTTCTTTTCTTTCTACAGACCTCCTTCTCCATGCACAGAGGCGCCCTCAGGTCCCATTTAGAGGTTCTCAGTTCCAGGCACACACAGGGATCAATCACCTCTCAGTCCCCATTCCAAATTCCCAGGAGAAATAGGATTGGCGCAGGCTGTGAGGACACAGTGGTTCCCTTCTACGGCTTGGGGGGCCGTTTTCAGAGAACTGTGACCATCATGAGCTAGACAGTTTCCTCCTAAAGTCTCTACTATAGGGAGCATTTTAAACCAGTAACAAAAGGATAACTAGTAAACTCTCTGGGAGCAGAAAATAACAATTTAGGAGGAAGATGATACAGCCTTGCCATGCAACAAAAATCACAGAGAAATTAAAGATTAAATGTAAATAATATTTTTAAATACAGGTTAAAAAAAGATGAATATTTGTAATATTATTCTATTTTTAAACTATTCTGAATCATTCCTCAGTGTAACACACATATTAGTTATATATTATTTTTAAACGTTAGCTGCAGGTTTATGGTGTTACTTTATAGTAATTTCTCAAGTATGGCAGCATATATATTAGTTATATATTATTTTAAAATGTTAGTTGCAGATTACTTTGAGCCCAAAGAGTGAAAATTTGCCACCAATGAGAATTTCTTTTAATGTAATATGCTCAATTCTTTGAAAGATTTTTCAAATACAATTTGGAATAATATATATATATCATTGGGATTTAGTGTTTTTTACAACGATTACTTTGAAAGAAAAGGCAATTATTCAAATATATAAATATCAGTAAGGCTGTTTTTTAAATTAATTACAAAACAGTTTGCACAAACCTATTTCATATTTACAGAAACTACTGTTTCTCTATTTCAGTGTTTGTTTTTTGAGTGTTATTTTAGGTACTGTGGCCTCATCAAATGATTCTACAGTGTTTAAAAAATATTGCTTCTTAATTTAAATGTGATTGTTCTAAAAAAAGTCTAGACAACATTCACTTAATGGAAACCCTATTCCATGCCCTAATTATAATAAAACCTCATTTAGAATTTTGAAGATAGAGGAAAGTTGTTGTTAATTTCATTTCTCATTAAATAAGGCTATCTTGAAAACACTTTTGGATTACCTTTTACTATGGAAACATTTAAAGAAATACATTATTCTACCTTCCTAACTTAACAGTTGAGAAAAATGGACACAATTATATGTATCTTTGACCACTTAGGGCCCTCCAACATGGGGCACACAGTAAGCGTTGAAGAGTGATGGCTGAATGAAAAAATAAGTGGATTAATCTTCCAACATTTATGGTAAACAGCGATTTGCACTGACTAGTATTTTGAATGAGGATGTGAAATAGAGCAGTACTGAATAACTCTATCTTGCCTTTAGTGCATTTCTATAAAATCTATTTTTTTAAGTAAGTCTTTATCTGAGCGTATTTCCTCACTTTTTTCTCTTTCTCCTGCAAGTTAAAAGCAGAGAACTCCAGTTAAATTGAAATGCTATTTTTTTTTCATTTCCATTAATTAATGCCGTATAGTATTTAACTCATTTTTCTACACTTGAGTCTAAACCAATTAAATAATCCCAGCAGAGAACAAATTTCTTATTTCAACTTGAAGTATCTGAAATGATAGATGTGAAAATACCTAGAAAGTTATAATAATGGTATAACACAAAAGGTATTGTTCAAACTATTATTAACAATAATACTTAACCTTTACTGGGTAGTTAATAAGTTCCAGGTATTGAGCTAACTGCTTTATATACATTATCTTATTTAATCCTGAAAACCACCCTCTGAGATAAATCCTATTATTATCCCCTTAAGGAACATGGGGATTAAGATTAAAGACCTGAGAGTCTGAATCTTGGAGACAAGGCTGTAGGAATGAATGGTCACTTTATTTATGAACGCCTATTTCTCTGCATCCACAGAGATCCAAGATCAACCCAGTGGAAGAAATACTAAAAGTCAACCACTGTCTGATCTAGGTAAATTCCTACAGATGTCATAATACAACAACCACTGGCCCATTAAGCCACAAAACTAAGTGGATCCAAACCTATTTTTAAGACACTCCAAGCTTTCATATAAAGTTTCTGGTGAAGAAAAATGGAAATCCACTTGGGATTTAGTATACTGTGGTGAGTGTGCTTTCACTTACACAGATTCAAATATCAAAACTAAAAATACAAGAAAGCAGAGGACGTGTAAAACATTCCCAGCCAACTGTTTCCTGACTGCTGACAGTAGGAGGGAAAGAACTCTTAGTGATATAACTTCTTGTTGGTCTACAAAATAGCTCTTGATTCTGTGAAGAGCAAAATAACATCCTCTTTCTATTGCAATGTAATTGATCCAACAAAGAGGTATGTATTTGTACATTTTTCTCTCAAGGTCAACTGAACAAATTTCACAATCTCCTAAGTGAAAAGGCAAGTAAGTTACTGAGTTTAAGAAACTCTTACACGATCTATGTTGATTTAACATTTGGAAATCTTAACATATTTTGCTATTTCATCTGCTTATTACCATTATATTAATTTTAGAGGAGGCTGTCATATTCTGTTTTCACCCCATATATCACAATGAAATGATTAAATATCTTATACTTAGCAATTAACAAAGGACTTTGATCTTTTCCAAAATCATTCAGAAACTGCCAGCATAATGATAATACACACTTGACTGCTTTCAAATAGGAAAAGTCCCTGAAAGAGGAAAAAAAAGGGAGAGAGACAGAAAAGAACCTCTGTTTTAAATTAAAATGAGAACTGGATTTCTGAGGGCATGCGAACATAAATTTTAAATTTTAATTTATCAGGCAGCATTACTGGAGCCACTGACCTGTATTGAAAAGGAAAAGGATAAAAATAACACACATTTGAGTGCTTTGTAATTAAGAGATTGGTTTGATAGCCTAGGCATGCTGCATTCATTTACTTTTGTCTGCTAAATAGCTAGATAAAACTAAACAGAGCGAGCCTTTTGGTAATCTCAACTCCTTAGACTACCATATACACGTGTGTCATCACATTAGACGAATGTTTCTAATTACGCCTATGTGTCTGGCATTGTACAGGTGATGAGCACAGTTTGCTTGTTGTCCAGAGAAAGCTCAATCTTGAAAGCCAGGTCATTGCACTGGAGTGTATTTCTCCAAAATCCAGGAAAGTGTGCCTTGATCTGGTTTTCCTCAGTTGGTCAGGTTCCATCAAGCACTATGTTCAGTGCCATCAGAGTCGGTAGATTCAAATACAGGGAAGTCACCTGTATTTGCAATGACATTGAATTTCGTTCTAAACATATCCAGTTTCAAATCCCAGGCATACAAGTTACTAGCTATTTAACTATGGGAAAAGTTCTTAACCTCTTTGAACCTCAGTTTCATCTTTGTTTTAAGAATAGTAAACCTATTCTACAGGGAACAGAGATGTTGGGCAATTAAAGTATATGTACGACACATATATGGTAGATGATAAATTATTATACATATACACACACACACGCATATATATATATATAAATGTATATATAAGACATAGTTTAATGGGCCTGGCATAAGTGTAATTCAATAACCAGTAGTCATTAGTAGTAGTAATACAAGGCAACATTGCAGAGAAGTTAACAGTTTGAGTTCTGAAATGAAGCAAATCTGACTTTAAATCCTGAGACAACTACCTAGTAATCTTAAAACCGTGGAAAAAGTAATTTAACCATTCAGTGCATCAGCTTTCTCCTATAAAATGGAGGAAACAATCCCTACCAACCAGAGTTTTGTAGGGAGTAAATTAAATTAAATCACGTACATAAAGTGTTTTTCATAAAGTTATCACCTAATAACTTTTTAAAGAAGCAGCCACAGATTCTGGATTAGAATAATGTTTTACCACTTGTTTTATTATTTTTATTTTTTGCGGTACGGGCCTCTCACTGCTGTGGCCTCTCCCGCTGCGGAGCACAGGCCCCGGACACGCAGGCCCAGCGGCCATGGCCCACGGGCCCAGCCGCTCCGCGGCACGCGGGATCCTCCCGGTCCGGGGCACGAACCCGCGGCCCCTGCATCGGCAGGCGGACCCCCAACCACCGCGCCACCAGGGAAGCCCTACCACTTGTTTTATCTCAGGGACTCCCTGACATGAAGGGGATGTTCCGTGTATATTTGTTGAATGGTCCTTTAATTGACAGATCATGTCCCATGGATCAGATATGAGGCACCAGCACTCCTATTCTCAAGTACTTTGTCTCTGTATATCAGAACAGAAATTTTAATTTATGTCTGACTCTATATTTTGATTGATGTGTTGTAGCCTTAGATTTGAATGCAGACAATAAACTGTCACAACTGAACTTGGGGTATTGTCAGGTTACCCTGACAACTGTTAAGATTAGCTTTCTGGAAAAATCCTAAAATGTAGGAAGAAATGAAATGAGAATACTAATGTGGTACCAGGATGCACTATCAGTGTGATGCTGGGCAAACTATTACCTCTCTGAGCTAGTGTTCTCATCTATAATGTGGAGAGAATTGATTCTAGGTCCTTCCAGTATCTAAAAATCATGTCCTTTGTTACATGGTCATGAGTACCTTTCACCTCTCTTTTCCTTTAGAATTACAGCTTTCTCAACTTCGTCTGTAATACACCTCAAATTAACTTTTAAGCGTGGCGTGGGGTAGGGATTGAGGTTAATTTTTGTTTCAGCACCGTTGCCCCGTTATTCCAGCAGCATTTGTTAAAAGGCTCTTCCTTTCTTCATTGATTTGTCTTGGTCTTTGTTGAAAATCAAGACCATTTACGTGTGTGCTTATTTCTGGACTCTATGTTATGTTCCTTTGATGAATTTTTCTCTTCTTATGTCAAGACCATGCCATCTTGATTACCGTAACCTTTGTAAGTAAGTCTTGAAATCAGGTAATGTGAGTTTTCCAAAATGTTCTTCAAGATTTCTCTGGCTTTTCTAGGTCCTATGAATTTCTATATATATTTTAGAATCAACTTGTTAACTTCTACCAAAAAGTCTGTGAGGATTTTGATTTTGATTTTATCAACTCTATGGGTCAATCTAGAGGCAATAGATATCTTAAAAGTATGTCGTCTTCTGATTCAAAACATTCATTTATTTAGGTCTTCTTTTGTTTTTCTCAGCAGTGTTTTATAGTCATCTGTAGAGAGATTTAATGTATCTCGTAATTATTTCTAAATATTTTATGTTTTAATGCTACTATAAATGGATTTTTTCTTGATTTTATTTTCCAGTTTTGCTACTGATATGTAGAAATTCATTTGATTTTTATATATTTTCCTTGAATCCTACAAACTTATTATATTATCTTTATGGGTTTTTTTTTTTTTTTTTGATTCCTCAGTATTTTCTACATAAACCATCATGTTGCCTAAAAGTAAAGACAGTTCTTCCTTTCCAACCTTTACGGTTTTACTTACTTTATTGCACTGGACCTCTAGTGCCAAACTGAGTAGAAATCGTGAGAGCAGATACCCTGTCTAGTTCCTGATCTTGGGGAGAAGCATTCAATTTTTCACCACAAAGTATGATGTTGGCTGTTATTATTTTGTTTTGTTGTAGATCCCTTCAACAGACTGAGAAAAATTCCTCTCTATTCCCATACTGAGAAATTTTTTTCATAAATGGAGGAACTTTGACAAATGATTTTCTTGCATCTATCAATATCATTACGTGGCTTTGCTCTATTTTGCTATTAATGCTGTGAATTACACTGATTGATTTTTGAGTGGTAGCTCAGTCTTGCAATCTTGGGATAAAGCTCACTTAGTCATGTGATATTACCCTTTTCATATATTTTTGTATTCAGTTGCCAATATTTTGTCAAGGATTTTCACATCTATATTTATGAGGCTTATTATTCTATTATTTTCATTTCTTGTAGTATCTCTGCCAGGTTTTGTTATTGGGGTTATGTTGCCTTAAGTATCAGTAGGAAAGTGTTCTTTATTCCTTTTCTAAAAGAGTTTATATAAGAATAATACTTCCTGAAATAGTTGATAGAATTTAACACTGAAACCATCTGAGCTTGAGATATTTTGGGGGGAAGTTTTTTAAATGAATTCTTGTAAAAGATATAGAGATACACATATTTTCTATTTATTTCTGTAAATGTTGGTAATTTTTGTGCTTTATTTTAGATGTCATCTAAAGTTGATGATACACAATTTGTTGATTGTTTTCTTGTTATATAACTTGCTGAAAGAGAAAGTTTAAATTCTCCATGTATAATTTGCATTTCTCTTTCTCCCTTTAGATATGATTGCTTTAGTTTCATGTATTTTTAATCTCTATTATTAGGTCCATACACAGTTAGGATTATTAAGTCTCCCTAATAAGCTCACCAGTTTATTAATGTAAAATGTCCTTCTTTATTTCCGATAATACTCCTTATCTCCAAGCCTACTTTGTCCAATATTAACATAGTCACACCAGCTTTCTTTTTTTTTTTTTTTTTATATGTAACCATCTTTAATATTTATATGTATGGTAGTAACTCCCCCAAAGATTAGACTTATGAGAGCATAATTAAAAAACACATTCCTCATTGCTTTTTAAAGTTAAATACAGGCTTTTCTATTGAAGTAAATGGAATATTAGAATAATGTATTTTTCCTAACATCTAAAATAGGCATCAGATTTCTAAACAGAAGAAAAAAAGGCTTCAGCCAAAGAGCCACATATTAGATATTTAGACTGGTCTAAGGATACTAAATTAATAAATTAACTTGAATAAACTAACAGTGCACATTCAGAACAGAAGTGTAGCTTTGGGCCAGCAACATGTGAACCAAAGGCAAATGTCTGCCAAGGTTAAGGCAGGTTTTTTATTTACAGTACAACGTGTTTTCTTTTTTCCCCAAGTTCATTTAGCATTTACCTTGATGTTATTTAAAGTGCATTGCCAAGCTAAAACACGAGCTTCCTAACTAAAAAGAAACTGCTGTCATAGAAAGTTTCTTTTGTTTTAGAGTCTTCCTTATACCTATTCATGAATTTTCTTTTTGCCTTCACACACTTAGTGTAAGAGATTACTGCAACAATTTATATGACTTTGGACACAAAGCATGAAGACTGTCAGGGTGATAGCCGTTGTGAGGAATTACTTTCTTCTTCTGCTGGAGTCAATTTAAGTGTTGGCAGTTTCCGAGGAGGAAGTTGAGGGCTTTGCCGAAGATTGTCATCCATCTCCAAGACTAAGCCTAAAATAACTGTTTAGGATGTCATCACAAAAGCGACACAGGTTGGAGAGCTGTTTCAAATGTTCTTGTAACTGAACTTTAGGAAAGCATACTTTATAAAGAGGTGCGAGAAAACCAAACACATAGGCATCCAAAGTAGAAGGCGTATCTCCAAAGAAAAACTGAGATGTTCCCAGTCTGTTTGACAGAAGATTTAGGCACTCCTTGGCATCTCTGTATATCTGAGCTTCTACATCCCGGAGGTGGTAGAGGGGAGGCTCTCCCCTGGTCAGGAGAATCCTATTCAGTGCTCCCTTAGACATTCTTCCAGGCAGGATCAAACTCAAGGGAAAAGGCATTCGTGAAGCAAACCATGGCTTTGTCACAGTAAAGTAATTGTCAGTCTCAACCCAGAATGTGTGAAGCACTGCAGGAAGAAGCTTCTCTTCGAGGAGAGCAATGTAAGCTAGTGTATCTGCCCCTTGTTTTGCTGACAGTTCATAATCGGCATTATATTTCTGTTTTCTTAAAAAGTTTAGTATTTTTGCCGGCTGAGAAACAATACTGTCTTCAGTTGTCAAAACTGGTACATCTCCTCTTGAACCTCTCCAGGTGTTATCTATGACATTGACTTTCAGGGGTGCACCAGAAAATTTGGCGTAAGCCTGAGCTCCAAGGGCGCCGCCATCTTGCCGGGGCCGACCTTTGCTCCACACCAGCTTTCTTATGCATTGTATATCTTTTTCTATTCTTTTATGTTCAAGCTCTCTGCCTTTTTGTATTTAATATGCATGCCTTGTCAATAGCATAGAGTTGGGTCTTGCATTTATTACTTAGTTTGATCATCTCTTTCTCTATTTGGCACTTATATTGAATATAGGCATTGATACAGTTGGGTTTAAGTCTATGATTTTGCTATTTTTTTTCTATTTGTCACATCTCTTTGCTGCAGATCTTCCTCTGTTATTAATTTTATGCCTTCTTGTTGGTTAATTGAATTGATTTTAGTAGCCCTCTTAAAATTTCTCTATTGTCCTTTAGCTATACATTTTGTGTGGTTACTCAAGGTTTACAAAAATGCATCCTTAATTTATCGTAGTCAACTTATACTTAATATTGTAGCATTTCATATAAAATATAAGCACCTTGTAACAGTATAAATCCTTTCAATCCCCTTCCTTTGCCTATTGCTCTCATATATTTTACATTTACATAAGTTATAAACCCTACAATGCACTGTTGACAATTTTAAACCATCAGCTGTCTTTCAAAGAAACTAAGAGAAAAAATGTAATTTTTACCCACATATTTAGCATTTTTTATGTTCTTTATTCCTTCCTGTAGATCCAAGTTTCATCTGCTGTCATGTCCTTTTAGCCTGTAAAACTTACTTTAGCCTTTCCCGTAATGCATTTTTGCTAGTAACAGATTATCTGGCTTTAGTTTATCTGAAAACGTTAATCAAAATATTGAATCCACCTGCCCATATACCATTAGAAACAATCCATATATTCTTCAGTGTGGCAGAGACATCTATTCCTCGCAAAATATCCATAGCCTACTCGATTTCTCAGCCCTTTGCAATTAGGCAGGTCACAAGTTCTGTAAGTTTGTTACTTCCAGGCAAAGCATTTAAAGAGCAGCTATGAGGTTTCCATTAGGAAACCTCTGCAATCATGCACGCCATATATTTTAAATATTTCACCTACAAGATAGTGAAAACTCTGTCAGCCTAGATCCATGAATGACTCTGGAGCAAAGTCCTTTCCCTTCCCCGGCCGGTGATCTGTACTGGACTGCATTATATAAATTTTTGTTGTATCAATCTATTGAGATTTGAGGATACTTTGTTACCTGGTCTAGCCTAGCCTAGTGCACCTGCTGATTTGAAATTATATACTAAATTATTACAATGTATGGTTTTTAGGATTCCCTTTCTATTTTACTGATCTATCTGTCCTTTCTGATACCAATACTAAACTCTTTTGATTTTTATAACTTTATAATACAGTATGATGTTTGTTGGGGTGGGGGGACATACAGTGTCATTACTCTTTTTTTCAAAAATACCAAAATAGTCTCAAATATACCATCCTTAGAAGTCACCTTTAACTTAATCATATTACCAAAAAGAGTCCAATTGGGGTTCAACTTATATATAATATTTATTTAACTAAATTGAGACTTCTTATCCTAGCACACATCAGATCTTTCCACTTGTTCACCTTATTTACATCCCACAGTAAAGCTTTATAATTTTCCCAATATAGATTCTGCACACTTCATTTAAGTTTATTCCTTACCATACTAAATGATATATTTTTACCACTGTATATTCTCACTGATTGTTTAATGTATATATTGTTGACTAGAACCTGTATATGACCCTATTTACTACATTGGAATCATCTTCATGGCTAATTCATCATCCTGCATCATATATATTTGTATATATATTTCGTAGAATTATGAATTCCATATGGCCTGCTTGATTAGGTCACCAAAGTATAGAACCAATTTTGCAAGTACTTTTTTGTTGTGTTGTTTAAAAACCGAAATGGACCTCAGGATTATCTAGTCTACCTTTCTCATTTTTTATGTAAAATTATAAAGGCTATTTAAGTGAAAACACTTCACTTTCAAGGCCATACTGATTTCAACTTAACACATATTCATTGAGAACTTGCCATGCTTTTGATATCCTGATTCTAGGAAGCCTAGAACATGCCCCAACCACAATCTAAGATAGGCATATAGTAGCAGCTCAATAAATGTTTCTTTAATCAATTTGATTGCTTATTTTGAAACAACAGTGTCATTGCTAGAGGTTACTGCACATCAAATTTATGGAAAGCAAGCACTATGATCATGAAAATTATTTGAGCGTGCTTTTGCATCAATTCATAGTTACCACAAACTCTTTTGTGAATTTCAGAGGAAAAATCTGCTTTTGTAATTGGAAAACTATAAGGATTTTGGAGCTCCAGCAGAAGCAAGGTGAAAGGATTTCCTCTCCCTCTTGGGCTTCCCAAAGTATTTTCCACCTTATAAGAAATTACACATGGTTCCCTGGCCCCAGAAGCCTAGTTTTCTAAGCTTGTTTTTAAACATGGCATGGGTTTGCAGACAGCTGCCACTGGAAACATCTACGGCTTCATCTCCTTCAGTGAACAGCTGAGTACATTAAGATATAGCATCACTTCCTCAAGGGCTGCATCCAAGCCAAAGGAGATTAGGACAAGACTCAACTCATGCACACAAGAGACAGAACAAGTTAAAAACAGAAATTAATTTTCAAGAGGTTAAATTAAGAAACATGGATAATCAAGTCAATGTGGGTTAAGAAGAAAAACTAGGTTGTATCAGGCGAAATCTGTGATGTTAAGATTTATCACATAATCAAGGCTAAGATCACATCCTTTGTAGCTGAAGTCTCAACTCTGCCATTTTCTAGCTGTGTGATCCTTACATTTTACTTAACCTCTCTGAGTTTCAGCTTCCACATCTGTAAAGTGAGGATAACATTGTACCTACCTTAAAAGGTCTCTGCGAGGACTCTATATGATCCTTAATAAACACTTGCCATGATGCCTTGTGCACAGTAAGTCTCAATTAAGTAACACAGACCCAAGGAAAGCAGTTGAATATTAACAGATAACAGTCTGACCCAGGAGAGAGGTAATTATGCTCACACACTTTTAAGCCAATAGTTTAAGAGCTGATTTTTTAAAAAATTAATTAATTAATTAATTAATTATTTTGGCTGTGTTGGGTCTTCGTTGCTGTGTGCAAGCTTTCTCTAGTTGCAACGAGCAGGGGCTACCCTTCATTGTGGTACGTGGGTTTTTCATGGAGGTGGCTTCTCTAGGAGTGTGGGCTCAGTAGTTGTGGCTCATGGGCTCTAGAGCACAGGCTCAGTAGTTGTGGCGCAGGGGCTTAGTTGCTCTGCGGCATGTGGGATCTTCCCAGACCAGGGCTCGAACCCGTGTCCCCTGCATTGGCAAGTGGATTCCTAACCACTGAGCCACCAGGAAAGTCCCAAGAGCTGATTTTAAATCAATCAAAATTGAGATATTATTTCAAGCAATACCATTCCTTTTAATTCAACTCCATATTAAGGCAGTAGGCTAGGCATTGTGGATTACAAGGATGAAGAAGGCATGGTTTCACCTTTCAGTGAACACTAAATCTAAGGGTGGGGAACGGAAAATCACAGGAGAATATGATGGAGTGTAATGGGTACTATATGACCATCAAAGAGCTCTCTGAGGGAGAGTGACTGGGTTGGCTGATGTGATCGGGGAAAGATTTAAAAAGGAGAGGATATTGAGGCTTCCCTAGTGGCACGGTTGTTGGGAGTCCGCCTGCCGATGCGGGGGACACGGGTTCGTGCCCCGGTCCGGGAGGATCCCACATGCCGCGGAGCGGCTGGGCCCGTGAGCCATGGCCGCTGAGCCTGCGCGTCCGGAGCCTGTGCTCCGCAACGGGAGAGGCCGCAGCAGTGAGAGGCCCACCTACCTCAAAAAAAAAAAAAAAAAAAAGGAGGGGATATTTATACTGCGTCTTGAAGAATCAGTAGGGTTTTGAGACGGAAGTAACTAGAGATGGTTGACTAAAGGAATGAATAGAAAGGACCAGAAACAAGAAATGAAGGGGACTGATTATACATTTATTCATTCATTTATTCATGCATGTGATAAATATTGGATGTTTGGGAATCAGAGTTTATTGAATTTGGTTAGAATGCAGAACGTGGGGAAACTGGGAATCAACCCACAAACAGGTAAGCGGGGGCCCAGGCACGGAGGGTATATGGATACCATGCTACGATCCCAAGTAAGGGAGAGTCATCAGAAACGACTGGAGCTCTGCTTTTAAGATTATTATCCCACAGGCAGAAGGTCCTTAAGGGAGTCCTGATGAGAGGTGATGAGGGTTTAGATTTGAGGGTGGCAGTAAGAACACAGGAGGACAGCTGGCAGGATTGATCACTAGTTTGGCAAAGGATATAAGCCCCAAATAAATTATGTTCTGCACCGCCGTGACTAAGGAATGAGTCGTTATCAAGTTGGCATATCAGGAAGAAGCTGATATGGGGGAACAAAGGGGAGGAATGATGATGTTAAGATCAAATGAACATCATGACTTTGAGGTTTTCATGGGGAACCTGAAGAAGGCTTGGGATGAGTGAAATTGCTAAGAACCAAGAACCGTGACCACGGGAGCCTCAGGGAAGCAAGGGGCACTCTTGAAAAATTAGGCACGTTCAGCTCTCTCAAAGGAACCAAGATCTGGTTCATCAGCTTCCAGCATCATTAGGACTGGCTGTCAGTGGCAACCCTGTATGGCAGCAATAAGTAAAAATAAGAACGTCCCCTCTTATGAGCACTTCCACATTCTTTTGTTCTCCTAGAATCTAATTTGTGGTTCTTGGAAACTTCCAGAGATGGGAGACCTTGAAGGAAGAAATGCAAAACTTCATGCTATTCTGACAGACAGAACTCAAACAGAATTTAACTGAAAAACAGATGTGACCCTATTTCACCCCAGCTTTGGGGAGTAGTTCTTATTGTTTATGATTACTATTATCAGGACGACGATGGTGACAACAGTGATGAGCGTCTCAGGAAGAGAAAGTAGCCCAGCCCAACTTCATACTTTCTAAGGAATGAGAAAAATGAGCCACAAGCAGGATGAAGACAGTGGTCCCCTCCTTGCCTTCTGCTGGAGGTCCCACCAATGTGGTGGTTGTGAGCGCCCAAGAGGAAATGCTCCCCGTTAAGGAGTAATGAAGGGAGACGGTCTGGTTAACGAACAGCAGACGAAATTTAGATCTAGGAGTACTCATTTCTGCAAACGTGCAAATCCTAGCAACTAAGCAACGACTAGTTGACAAGCTCCATTTATGTTTGTAGAATTACCTTCAGGGATCCTAATAAAATTGTTTCCACTCTCATCACGGGGAGAACTGAATTAATTCCAATGAGGGTAAATGTGTAGTTTATCCCACAGAAGACAGCTAGGATTTCTATTGGTTACAACAACCCTGTGATGCAGGCCAGATGTCTGATGAGGAAGCTCGGGCAAAGAGAAGTTCTACCACTTTTCAGAGCACGCACAGCTGCTGTGTTTAATGATAGACCTAAAACTGGAACCCATTCCCTCTCTTGCCAGCCAGGCTACTGATGGCAACACACTGTGCTTAAAAATCAGAAAAAACAAGCGAAGATTGACAGTTTCCTTATTAATAAGTAGCCTATTTTCCTAATGAACTTAGAGCTAAGGTACCAACCACAGAAGCAATGATAAACATGTTCTTCTGGGGCTTTACAAGTCACTCATTTTTTTTTTTTTTTTTTTTGCCGTACGCGGGCCTCTCACTGTTGTGGCCTCTCCCGTTGCGGAGCACATGCTCCGGACGCGCAGGCTCAGCGGCCATGGCTCACAGGCCCAGCCGCTCGGTGGCATGTTGGATCCTCCCGGACCGGGGCACGAACCCGTGTCCCCTGCATCGGCAGGCGGACTCCCAACCACTGCGCCACCAGGGAAGCCCCAAGTCACTCGTTTTATTTATAAAAACATGGTGGAGCCAAAACAAATAAAGAGCACATCTCCCATCTATTAAGTGTTTGCTATATGCATTGCAAAGCAATCTACGCTATATTTTTTTCTCAATTAATACTTAACCTTGTAAGGAAGGTATTATTCTCCCCATGTTACAGATATAAGAGCCAAGACCCAGAAAAATAAACTAACTTGCTTTGATATAGGTGTAACTATCACGTGTTTAAGTCTTGGTATCACACATGACTCTGCATTCATGTTGGACTGTCCTCTTTCACCCTTATCTCCGGCATGGAGTCATAAGTTCTTCCCCTTGCCCAGAGGAGACCAGAGCTTACAGCTTCCAGGGTCCCGGAGCTGTTGCAAGAAGACCAGAAGGAGAAAAGATGGCCTTCACAGTGGGTGACCTTAGCCTGAAAACGACCCCAGGCTTTGGCACGACCAAAGCATGTGTCTGCAGTGTGGTTCTGTAACTGGGCACAACTGTGGTGGGGCAAGTCTGCCACCCGGGCCATCCACCTTCTGGTCAAGTACCCCTCTCAGTCCCTGTAGGTACCAGTGGCTTCATGCAAGGTCTGGTCTTCTTTAAACTTGGTTTCTCTACTCTCATGCTCATCCAAGTGTAAAGTATCTGCAAAGAGTTAGAAAAGCTATGCTTTTCAGGAGAATGTTTAGGGGAAAGGACTAAAACTCCAACATACAAATTCTCAGAGGTCCAAGGGGCCATCCTGGAGTCCCAGAATCCCACACTGGATATGAGAGGAGACCACCACGCTGCTCCTCCAGTGCGGGGGTGGGGGGGTGATTTTGGCACCAGGAGGAAGAGCTGTTTCCTATGTTTAGCGTTAATGATGTTGCCTTGAACGTATATGTGCACATAAGTGACTTCATATAATCGTACCCGCCCCCAAATCTGGAATGAACTTCACTAACGACGTGAACGCTAAACTGAACCAAATTCAATAATTATATTCTACTGATTTATAGAAGAAAATTTAAACGTTTAACTTTTGGTGCGGCGGGCGGTCATTCTTAGGTCACTCATAATGATGGCCCCTAGGTAGCCATGTGAGAGACCGAGTGAGCCCTCCCTGAGTTCTGGCGCTTTTCCTTTCCCTGGTTCCAGGCCCTTCCTGAGTCCAGGTTCCAGGGCTCCATGAATTGCTCCTATTTTTGCATGAGAACCAACCCACAAATGGTGGAAGCGTAGAGTAACGGATAGTTTTCTTACACTAGGTTTCTTAGTTAAGTTATACAGTTTCAAAACGTAGAAGTATTAGGCAGTATTAAAAAGTGGTTAAAAAATGTTACTGCCAGTAAGTGTTGAATCTCAGTGCCATCATTAGGACAATTTATTGACTCCCTCTAAAGTCTAGTTATCTCCATTTATAAGATGGGAATTACGACCCAAACCTCATAGGACTGCCACAAAAATTAACTAACATATACACAGTGAGCAGGTTTACCTGGAATAAAGGGCAAGGACTGTTGGAGAAAAGTTCCAGAAAGGGCAAAGGCTGTATCATGGAAGGTCTTATATGCTATGCTAAGAAGGTGAGACTTTATATTTCAGGCAACCAAGCAATTAAAGGGCTTTGTCCAGGGGAAAGACAAGGTCAAATTTGCATTTTAAAGAGTTCACACAGGGAGAATACTGGTCAAGGAGACTGGAGAGGAGACAGGAAATAGATAAAAGGGACCCAGAATAGGGGAAAAATTGTGGCCCAAATCCAGGGGATTAATGATGGAGGCCTAGGTAGAGCAGTTGGCATTGGGTTTAGAAAGCGGGAGACAGCATTCTCCCAGCCCTCAGAGTGCAGATATTTAGATTATGGACGGAGTGAATTGAGCCCCTCCTACTGCACAAGACCTGTGAAGAGGTTTTTTGGTTTTTGGTTTGTGTGTGTACGTAGTTTCTTTTTTTTTTTTTTTTAAGTCACATGTCCACTAAGTATACCACAATGGGGAAAGTGTTCTGTATTTCAGGACCTTAGGAAATAAATCATAAAATCAGGGAAGCTTGAATTTCTAACAGTGTCACTATTGCTTATCATCCCCCAATTATACCCCAGAATGGAAAATCTTATTCAAAATAAACCCCAAATAAAACCCTGCATTATCCATTACAGCACAGAACCAAAGTGTCACTGTTCTTTATCTAAGGTATGATATATCAAAAGCAGTGTGCCAAAAAGGAGAATCACTACGTTAAGGGTCATTGTTCAGGGAAAGTCAGAGGGGATCAGAAGCTTTATCTCTGGGCCACAGTGAAGTGGTCTCAGAGTCCCTGCTTTTCCAGATACCAGCTCTGAACTCATTGCTTGAATGTGGGCTGCCCAGAAAGCAACAAGAGGACGAATGAAATGTTTCGGTTGTCCACACTAGTTTAGAAACTCAGTAAATATATATGTCAAGCCTGTGACTACCTGTATCTTTTTTTGTTGCCTGTGCTTATTCTAATTATAGCTGGGAGTGGGGAGCACAGAATGAAATTAAGTTTCATAGAAATGTCTGATTTACAGGATGCAAGTGAAACTCTTTACAACGGTTCTGGAATTAAGACAAAAGATCAGATGTGTTCCTTGAGTCCTGTACTGCAAACTGAATGGATCAGTTTAAGCTGGGCCCCTACTGTCTCTAACCTTTACTCCCCTTTTCCAGCCCACGTCCCACCCCTGCTCCCTGCCTACACACACACACACACACACACACACACACACACACACACACACAGAGAAATCATTTTCAACACTGTATTTAACACTTCAGTGCATCTTTGGGGGCAAGTGAAAAGGGGTACCAGCCTCTTTCTGAAATCCAACAAGTCTAATAGCTGGAATTATTTTCTTAAGAATAATGAGATTGAATGCTGTAGTTTCTATGTGAATGTGGAGATGGCAGATGTTATTTATACACAGAATATTCCTCAGAATATAATCATGAGGAAGGACACATTTAACTTTCTGTGGCTTTTAACTCCATAGGTCATCCCCGTGCCTTGACACATAATGGAATTTGCAAGACAGCGCTGGGAGTTTGGTATCTCCTGGCTTCAGCACTTACAAACTCTGCACCCTTGTACAAGTTCCCCAACTTGCTCTCTGAGTGTCAGATTCTTCAACCGTGAGGTGGGGATGATAATAGTATCTACATCATTGTCATAGGGCTGGGGTGAGGGCTAGTTAACGATTCAAGGAACGCCCTCAGCGCAGCCAGGCGTACACTAAACACTCAATATATGTTAGCTGTTATCATTATCTTAATTATTAACATAACTATTTTTGTTGGTCAGAAACAATAGGATAATGAAGATAGAGGAAAAGTTACTGAGGCTTCTCCAAGATACAATTCAGTAGGATGGGTCCTTTCACCCAAGGTTGGTTGCTATCTGACATATATTGCTTTGAAATGTCCAGTCCTTTTAGCTTCACAATCATGGCTCTCTCCCTCCTTCCTTCCCCTTCTGAGTGGGTCAAAGATGAACCTGAACCCTGTGAGGGCGATTTACTGAGGTAAGGAACAAGGCTGGGCTGGAGGTAGGCAATGTGAAACCAAATCCTATCTCTTCCACTTGATCAAGTTCTTTAAAAGCTCCAAATCCTTGCTGCCTTCTCTCTAAAGCAGGGATAAAAATATCCATCTATAGTGTTGTTGTGATTATTAAGAATGAACGAAAGGATAAGTGTAAAACAGATATAAAATATGATCATGGAAGGAAACAGGGCAATGTGTTTCTTTCCCTCCCAGGGTGGCCCCAAAGGACACATGTCATAAATTCAAAGGCATCCCTGCTTCATGAACCCCTGAAGGCCGCAAAGTTCCTATCAGGGTCCAGTGACATCTAAAGATGAGCAGGTATGTCTACTGCACATCCTGTCCCAGGATGGAGCGAGCAACCACAGAGCAGGAAGCAGGTCAGGTCAATGTCCTGAACACCACCACCAGCTCGCTCTTCCTTCAGGAGTCTACTGTGTAGCTCACTTTCTCAGCGAAGCCCTTTCACATTTAATGGAGGGTTAAGTATCCTGCCTTTTGCCTGATTATAAGAAGAAACCTCAAGCCCAAGCTAAAACCAGTGAAAGAAAGACATTCAACAACAAAAAATTGGGAGTACTTGTTGATGTGTTTCTTTTAATAAATGTGAGCCTTGAAGGTCATAGGCTGCCTTTTAAATCTTTACCTATTTAGTTATTGCCTATTTTGTATTAGAATACAGAGACTACATTTAGGAAAAATTTTAAATGAGAACATTGTGTCAAAGAGAAAAATAAAAGTGAGAAAATTAAAGGAAGTTGGCGTAAGGGCATAAAAAGGGTTTAGCAAAAATTGTGAGCTGGACCACAAATTTCGTTTCCTACTTCTAGCTGGAAAGGAAAGGTGATAAGCTTTGAGACTGATAGCGTGCATAAGATGAAAAGCCAGATAGTGAAGTGTAGTTGGTGAAGTGTAGCTGTCCCTGGTACTGGGACTAGAGACAGACTTTTCCCATGAGCCCTTATGAAGGAGGACTGCGTCATGGCTTGCAGCTAGTCTTCCTGAATCCACTCTTGTCCTGTAAATCTCAAAAACCTCCTCTCAAAAACCAAAATGATCTTCCCAATGAACAAAGTTTATTACATCACTTCCCAGCTGAGTGTCTCTCAGTGTCTTTTTGTCCTCATTGGAAGTATGATTCTTGTTGTGCTGGTAAACGTTTAACAATCAGCTCCTGGAAGGAGGCAAAGGCCCTGAGTTTCAGCACTTGCCAGTTATTGTGGCGTAGATATACTCCTACTACGGCTGATTTCAGGTTACCAAAGTGACGTCACTGAAAGCAAACTGGGAAGAGATGTATACAAATACACTACTGTATACAGTTTCCACCATGTAGATACCTCCGCAACACAGAAAACAGCAAAACAAAGTAATCAACCAGTGATGAGTCTTGAGTACCATCTTTTAAAAATATGATATATTTAGTCGTAAGTTTACATAACTGAATTGTTTTTAAGTTTTTCTGAGGTGGACCATTTTTTTGGTGTCTTTCTACATTTTTACTGTCTTAAGATTATAACCCTATAAATTCATTTATCAACTGTCTTCCTTTTCTATATTATCCTTGGCACTCAACTAAGACTGCTGAAGTCTATTGTACCTTGTATTTTTACATTCTCAAATAAGAACTTAAGATTATAAAATGTGCAGAAACATTGTGTAAAATAATTTTGTCTTTCAACATATTTGAAGAGATGAAACTTTTATGCCAGAATTTACATAAGAGGATAAATATTATGAACCAACCTTCCTTTTAAAGTCAAATGACAGAAAATTCAAGCCCTGTGCATTGTTTTAAAGTCTAATGAAAACATTTCTTGGGCCACAGTATTGACAATGTAGAAAATTTTAAATATTGGAGATGGGATTATGGAAGAAAACATGAAAATTTCAGATGTCTTCTATCTTACAAAAAGTTATCGACCCGTGAAAGCCACTCCCTATGTGCCAGAAAACGATCTGGCATAAACCAGTCCTGTCAGTAGAGGAGGTTACAGTGACATGTGCGTTATTAACACTTCTAGACTTCTACTTTTTCCAAGATTAGAAGCAAAATGTTTAATAATTCTCCCACCCCCAAATCCTTAAACTCAATATCACAGGCACAGAATGTAA
This sequence comes from Lipotes vexillifer, assembly GCF_000442215.2. Lineage (NCBI taxonomy): Eukaryota > Metazoa > Chordata > Mammalia > Artiodactyla > Lipotidae > Lipotes > Lipotes vexillifer. The sequence continues at coordinate 558,778 of NW_006774049.1, read as the reverse complement.
GCAAATCTGGGATGTTCTCCAACAGATAAGCAATAGCACAGCTATGCTATTCTCAAAAATACTGTCTAGATATTCTTTCCTCTAAAATCAAATGCTCAGTGGCCACACTTCTAACAGTCTGCATTAGCTGACATTAAATACATTTGTTGTGCCACAAGGATGTGGACCATTTTTAAAGTCTTTATTGAATTTGTTACAATACTGCTTCTGTTTTATGTCTTGGTTTTTTGGCCGCAAGGCATGTGGGATCCTAGCTCCCCGACCAGGAATCGAACCCGCACCCTCTGCATTGGAAGGTGAAGTCTTAACCACTGGACTGCCAGGGAAGTCCCGTACATAACTGAATTTTTAATGATAACTATTGAACAACAGCTTGCAAGATTCTGGTCTATTTAGCACATGAGTCTCTCAAACCCATAAGCTGATTCCAACACAATGCTGCTTCAGAGCCACCCTAAGATCTGTCCCCAGTTGTTTCCTCCAGGCTCATTCTTGGCCTCCTGCTCTCTCATACCCTCTACTCAAGACATCCTGAAGCACTGCAAATCATCTCTGCTTTCGCTTGTTTCTGAGCCCTTGTTATAAGTTGTTCCTGTTGACTGGAAGACCCTAGCTAACGCTTACTTGTCCTGCAGATCTCCATTTATACATCTTCCCCTCCAGGAAGTCTTCTCTAGTGTTGTAAACTGGTGTGAGAGCTGTGTAGTACAGACTGAACTTGGCCCGAACCTGGTCTTTCTCCTTGACTCCTTGGAGGAAATCTCCAAACCCTTGGAATGTCCTGGGATAAGAGCGTGCTTGTTTAAGGGATTAATCTCCAAAATATATGAACAGCTCAAACAGATCTATGTCAAAAAAACAAACAACCCAATCAAAAAATGGGCAGAACAAGGGGTATGGGGATAGGGGAGGGAAGGAATGGGAGTTTGGGATTAGCAGATGCAAACTATTATATAGAGGACGGATAAACAACAAGGTCCTACTGTATAGCACATGAAACTATATCCTGTAACAAACCATAATGGAAAAGAATATGAAAAAGAATATATATATATATATATATATATATATATATATGTATAACTGAGTCACTTTGCTGTACAGAAGAAATTAACACAACATTGTAAATCAACTATACTTTAATAAAATCTAAAAAAAAAATGGGCAGAATAGACATTTCTCCAAAGAAGACATATAGATGGCCAAAAAGCACATGAAATGATGCTCAATATCACTAATTATCAGAGAAATGCAAATCAAACTACAATGAGGTATCACCTCACACCGTCTAAATGGCCATCATCAAGAAGTCTACAAACAAATGCTGGAGGTGGTGGACAGGGAACCCTCCTACACCGTTGGTGGGAATGTAAACTGGTGCAACCATTATGGAGAACAGTATGGAGGTTCCTTAAAAAACTAAAAATAGAGCTACCATATGATCCAGCAATCCCACTAATGGCCATGATTTGAAAAGATACATGCACCCCAATGCTCAATGCACCACTATTTACAATAGCCAAGACATGGAAACAACCTAAATGTCCATCAACAGAGGAATGGATAAAGGAGATCTGGTACATATATACCATGGAATATTACTCAGCCGTCAAAAAGAACGAAATAATGCCATTTGCAGCAACACGGATGGACCTAGAGATTATCATACTAAGCGAACTAAGTCAGACAGAGAAGGACAGCTATCATATGATATCACTCACATGTGGAATCTAATTTTTAAAATGATATAAATGAACTTATTTACAAAAGAGAAACAGACACAGATTTCAAACACTTATGGTTACCAAAGGGGAAACGCGGCGGGGCCGGGGTGAGGGGTAAATCAAGGCTGGGTTTAACACATATACACACTACTATATATAAAATAGGTAACCAATAAGACCCTGCTGTATGGCACAGGGAGCTCTACTCAGTACTCTATAATGACCTACATGGGAAAAGATTTTGAAAAAGAATGAATATATGTATAACTGAACCACTTTGCTGTACACCTGAAACTAACACAACATTGTAAATCAGCTCTACTCCAATAAAATAAAACGAAATAAAAAGTGTCCTTGTTTATTTGGAGGACTTGGGCCACACTCAAGAGTGCATGCTAACAATGTGATTTATGGTGGAAGTTTTGGGCTGCAACGTATCAGTTTGACCTCGAGATGGCCTGGAAATGAAGGTCAGCCACACGGGCGGTCAACCGTATCTATGGAACTAAGGCCTAATAAAAACACCACATACCGCGACTCTGCTAAGCCGCTCTCGGGACAATATTCTGTAAGTATTGTGACACATCACTGATGGGAGAAGGCCACACTGCCCATGACTCCAAAGGGACAGGACAACTGCAAGCGTCACATCTGGAACTCTCTGGGCTCTGCCTCATCTTACCACTTTCCTTAGCTGATTTTCATCTGTATCCTTTGCTGTCATAAGCCATAATTATGAGTGTAACCACTTTCAGTGAGTTCTGTGAGCCTTCCTAGTGAATCACTGGAACTGAGATGGCCTTGGAGACCTCAAAATTGCAACTGGGGTCGCAAGTCAGGGTAGTTTGAGGGATTCCCAAACTTTCCAGTGGCCCTTTCAGGTGCTTTTACTGCAGTACACGTATCACCCTATGTGGTGTTTGCCTGTTTATCTGTCTGAGAATAGGGACTGTGCCTTATTCACTATTACATCATTTCCAGCAAAATGTAGCCATTCAAACACTGATAGAATGAATTTAATGGACATGTCCTAATATTGATATAAGAACCGCACACTTGTTCCCTAGGACTATTTTTATTATAACACAAATCAATTAAACTGAGGAAATAATGCCCGATAGACATTCAAAAAAAACAACTTCACAAACAGCCAAGAAACATGTCTTTTTGAATCTCTCTCTTTGATGATTTCACTTGATCTAACAAAAGTATTTAGACTAGAGAGAAGTGGAAGATCATTCTTTAGTTACATTTCCATCAGTATTGTTTCCCCCAACTGACCTTCTAATAAAGATTACACTGAAGAATATGGGGGCTTATTTTCTGGGATATACTTGAAGGGCAGGTAGAAGGATTGGTCCAGAGGCTTCTTAAGCTAGCTGAGTCCAGGGTAACATTAACACAGATCTGAGTGAAATACAGGCATCTGACCAAGACACCTGTGAGCAGAAGGCTATCACAAGGCTGCATAGAGACAAAATTTCTTTTCTTTGTTCTATACAAGAGTACAAATAGCTGCTAACTTTACCTGGGTCTACCACAGAAAACATGACAGGTCAAGCTCCTTAACTGCTCTGAACCACAGTCTACTCACCTGCAGAATGGGTATAAGAACAACCACGCTGCTTCACAAAGATGTTGCAGGGATCAAAGCAGGTAGTAAGTGTAAGAGATTTGGAAATACCAAAGCATATAACAGTGTTCTTCTACTACTATTAGCATACTAGAGAGATGTCCCACCTAGGCACTTACTTAATGGTATCCGAGACTGTTAATTAGTTGCAAAGAAAATGCAGTGAATTACCAAGGTCTACCAGGTAGCAGATCAAAGCTATGACATAAATGGTAGCAGCTATTTTTTACTGAGTACTTAACATGTGCTGGGGACTGGGCAAATCCCTTTACATTATATCATTTTATCCTCACAACTCTGCAAGGTACAAGGATTACTATCCCCATTTTACAGATGAGGAAACTGAGACTCAGGAATATGAGATAACTTGCCCAAGGTCACATAGTTGATAAGTAGAAGAGCTGAGACTCCAGCCCAGATGTGTCTCTCTGAAAAACCCAAACTCTTACCACGATGTAGACCTGCACAGCTGTGCAAGGACCAGAAGAGGGAATATGTGGTATGTTGTTGATTGCGGTGCAGTTATGATTACAGACTTAGCCATAGCTCTCTCCAAAATTCACACGAATCTAGGTGGGCTGAGGGGGGATGGATTCTGGATAGTTTAATGTAGAAGGTATCACCTGCCATGAACCACAGTAAATACTGTGACCCCCATTTCAGACTGGAGTCCAAAGACCAGAAAAGAATGCCTATGGGAAGCCTGAAATTTAAGTCTATTTTGTAATCCGTCTGAACAGGGTGCTGAGACAAAAGTAATTCATGACAACTGGTTCTCCAACTGTGAATTTTTGGGAACATTTCCAGTATTCATTAGCTCTCAGATTCACACTTCCACCTGTGT
>NW_006774049.1:551399-554567 GCF_000442215.2 Lipotes vexillifer | reverse complement strand
AGCGGTTTTATCAGTTCCTAGAGCAAGAGGATAAAATAGAGAGAGGAAGTGACTTTGTCTCATTTTTTTCTTTAATTTGCGATTTTTAAATGTCAGCAGAGCGATTACGATGGTGGTCAGCAGTCCTCTAACTCCTGCCTTCCCCCGCTCCATAGTCCCCCACCCCAACCCTGTCAAATCTTTAGGCTCCTTTCTGTCCTTTCTAATGTCACTGGGTTTCTCTCAAACGGGAGTCTTGTTTTAACTGAATTATGTCTAGAGTAGGCTTTGTTAGGAAGAGGTTCCTCCTTATCACCTACAATCGCTTTTTTGGCCAATAAATATTAAAATGGACCTTATTTTAAGGCTACTATAACCTCAATGTCCCTGAGCTTAATGCTACAGCAACACTCAGTGAATTTCTGATTTTCAGCACAAAAACTTAGCTAGAGTGAAAACGCCTATCAGCTGGGCAGTCAATTCACAGAGCTCTTCTCAGGTAGCAGAGTTAGAATCTCCCAATGCAATTAATTGGATGGTTACGCTCAAGTTACGAGTGATCTTCTAATTCTTCCCTCCACAATGCTTACCTTATCCACTAAGCCTGTTTCCTACTTATGACCTATGACAAGCTAGCCCAGCTTGATTAGCATCTCAATCAGGCTAGAAGTACAATGTATAGACGTTTTCTTACACCAGTACTACAATACCCATCCCCTGCCTCCCAACCATAGACCCTACTAATGGGTTTGAAATTTCACAACTCTGGTAATTTAAAAGTATCCTGTCATTCCCCTCCCGCCCCGCCCCGCCCCGCCCCTGCTAATTCATGCTCAGGGAGAAACAAATCGGAACAGATGTTCCCTACTTCATTCTCCTGCATACCTGACAGAAATAGATTCTGGCATCAGTGACATTAGAAAGGAATACTGAAAAGAATTCTTGAGAAGAGAAGGAATTGAAGAGATATTGTGGTCAAAGGAGACGATAATGCCACTGACCCTGCACTTCTCATCTGCCCTCAACATCCTACCTTTTTGTCTTTGCCTCAACTTCCTAGCTCCATTCCCCTTTCAACAATCTCGTACTAACATCTGAGGTTCCACGCACCTCCGAACAAAATTTCACCACCCTTTGCTAAATATTTTTCATAAAACAGAGTCGAGGGTGTGAGTCACCCATTCGATTTTGTTTTGCATGCTCAGTAGACAGCAATTAATGTAGAGCTGTGCCAGTAAAAACAAAAACATACAAACTCCTAAAGACATTTCTAAGGCAAGAGTTAGCTGGCTAGATAGACAAGCAGTTGTATTCTGTAAATTTAAAAAGAAAACTTGTAAACTAGGGGGTTTTTTTTAAACACTCAAATTTGATGAGCAAGGGAATAGCTTCAGAGAAGCGTATGAGAAAGTCATAGTTATACGTTTGTAAATTTTCTAAGCAGCAAGGATCTGAAACATGCATTTTTTAACATCTTTATTGGAGTATAATTGCTTTACCCTGGTGTATTGGTTTCTGCTTTATAACAAAGTGAATCAGCTATACATACACATATATCCCCATATCTCTTCCCTCTTGCGTCTCCCTCCCTCCCACCCTCCCTATCCCACTCCTCTAGGTGGTCACAAAGCACCGAGCTGATCTCCCTGTGCTATGAAACACGCTTTTTAAAATAGCCCGACAGAGGAATCTTTGTGTGATTTACACTTGAAGTGACTGTTCTGTCTTTAGAACACTAGGAAAAGTTAGGTGTTTAATGTCTCTTCCAGACAATTCACAAAGCAGTCCTTGATCAAAACCCTCTGCAAGGGATATTGACAAACCTGACCAACTGCAAGAATCTCCTGTAGAGAAAATGATCTATGAGATTACCTGCTGGCAGGTTCATGGGTCCGACTGTCAATATCTAGAGAAGGATCACAGAAATAAACGTCTAATGTTTGCTGTCCTGACGTCTATATTTATAGTGCTGGTAAAGCAGTTGGTCAATCAAAACCAGGTAAAGCAATTACAATCTTCCCCAGCTAACATGCAAGAGAAAGAAATTGAACTCTTTGTGATGAGAAGTCAATACAGCAAGATAATCCAAAATTGCTTTTTTATTCACGTGGAGGGAATTTGGTACTATTATATCTTGTCACTTCTAATTGTCTGATTAGATGAATACAGTGCAGATGTATTAATGTAATGAAGTCAAATACTCAATTAGAATTTATTTTTTCTTCCCTTCTTACATTGTTTGAGATCCCCACAGAATTTGGAACACAATGTTCCTTTCCCTATTGAGTCTGGCTTCTTTATATTTGGCAAATATTTATTCTTTTATCTATGTTTCAGCTGGAGCTGCAATGAATGGGTCTACTTTTCTCGTGCCTTGACTCCTGCTGTCAAACAATATAGGTAACGTTGTTAGGTGTAAAATTATTTTGCAGACGACGTAAATCACTAACGCAAGACAGATTGTGGGCTGAATTCTAATAGCAAACTTCTTTGAAGGGATAAGAGCAAGTGTAAATGGCAATGTTTGAAGGGGGCTGTGATTTCCAAAATGTTGACTTAGAGATTGAGTACAATCTGGTAAAAAATGCGTCAAATTGTGAATCCTTTGAAGGGTTAAATAGGAACATGGGTAAAATGAACCAGAATCTGTTTGGTAATTTTCAAAATAAAAAACCTGAATGGGGAGTGATCTCGTTTTTGATTAAGAGCTCAGGCTCTAGCATTAGACAAGACTGCCTGTGTCCCACTTACTGACTGCATTTCCTTAGGCAAGTTATTTCACCTCTCTAAGTCTCAGTTGTCCCATCTGTTAAATGAAAATAACGATCAGACCTGCCTGATAGAATTATTATGAGTCTTAAATTATATAATCCACACAAAGCTCTTGGTACAGGCTCGGCATCACAAGAAGCACTCAAGAAATATTACCTAATTGTTAGCTATTGCTGGCTAATATATAGTCTATGGTAATTATCTGAAAGCTGATGAGTATTCAACTCAACAGGTATCCATTCAGGGCCTTCTATGTACATAAGAAACTGAACAGAAAATTAACACCCTATCCCTGTCTTCAGTTTAATAGGCTTAACCTGGTGCTCACCATTCTCTCAGAAGGTAGACTAAGGTGAGTGTTCGTGATACCATGACCACAGTATCTTCTTTTTTTTTTTTTTTTTTTTTTTTTTTTTT
>NW_006774049.1:518967-551366 GCF_000442215.2 Lipotes vexillifer | reverse complement strand
CGGAGCACAGGCTCCGGACGCGCAGGCTCAGCGGCCACGGCTCACGGGCCCAGCCGCTCCGCGGCATGTGGGATCTTCCCGGACCGGGGCACGAACCCGTGTCCCCTGCATCGGCGGGCGGACTCTCAACCACTGCGCCACCAGGGAAGCCCCACAGTATCTTCTTAAAGGCTGCTTCTTCCATTCTGACATGCATTCTAATCCATTCTCTATCGAGGAACAGAAGGATCTTTGTAAGACCTTTCAATGTCTTCCTGTTGAGCTTCCAATAAAACCCAAACTACTGGTCGGGGAACTAAGATCCCACATGCCAGGCAGTGTGGCCAAAAAAATAAAAAGTTTTTTTTTTTTTAAAGTAGGGGGAAACAGTTCAGACGAGGGAAGATACAGAGGCAGAGGCCCTGTAGGGAAGGGAAGGCGAAGGGGGGGATTGAAGTGACAGAGGGATGGAGTGATGGCAGACGGGGTCTCTGGGTACCAGACTAGGCAGAGCCTAGTAGCCCAGAGTAAGTAGTTTGGGTTTTTTTTGTGTGTGTGTGGTACGCGGGCCTCTCACTGTTGTGGCCTCTCCCGTTACGGAGCACAGGCTCCGGACGCGCAGGCTCAGCGGCCACGGCTCCATCCCCGACCAGGGATGGAACCCGCACCTCCTGCAGTGGTAGCATGGAGTCTTAACCACTGGACCACCAGGGAAGCCCCTCCCCTCCTTTTCTTTGTCTGGTTAATTCTAATTCTTTGTCAGGTCTCAGCTGTGATGTCACTTTCTGAGAAGGACTTCCTTAACTTCCTCACTGCCCACCACTACTCTAAACCAATTTCTCTGTGACTTTCTCTTAGAATAACCTGTAGTTTTCCTTTATAACCTTAAATATTTATTTCTGTGATTGAAAAAAAAATCTATCTCCCCTACTAGACATAAACTCCTTGAAGTCAGAGACCATGACTATTTTGGTCATCATTATATGCCCAGTTACTAGCACTAAGCTTGGCATATAGTAGCTGTACCATAAACACTGAAGAAACGTGTTAAAGGGTAATTACCAGCCCCCCCGCCCCGCAAAAAAAAAGGTCAAATCATCATTCTCATATTGATATAAAATGAAAACGTGTGAAAGATTTTAAGAAATTATTAATGAGGGAAACAGGCAAATGTTAAACCAATTCAAAGGAGAAGAAAAAGAACAGATATATAGAATCCACTTATCTGGAGTATTGTAATAAATGTGCACACTGAGACAAAACTAGCTTTTCCATAGTGGGGAGGAAATTCGACTGAACCTTCACTTGACAGATTCTTTTGCATATTTACAGACAAGACTTATTTTGCATGGCTCTTAGTTACCTACAACTTATAGAGCTAGAAAATACCTCAAAGGCCATGGAAGGCTAAAATCAGAGAACTGAGAAGGATATACGCTAAACAGTGCCTAGATTTCTACTGTAACACACATTTTCCCCTACAACAAATGGAAATTATGAAGGCACACAGGAGGGACATTTCATTCTTGGGGTGAGTGAGAGATTTCAGAAGTCTTCATAGAGGAAGAGTTGAACTAAGTCTTGAAATGTAGGTAGGATTTCCGTAGCGGTAAACTACTTGACATTTTTGAGCGGTGCTCTAGAGGAATTTTTCTGGTAGTAATGGATTCTTGCAGGCAAAAATACAGTCTCAGAGAAAAGAGCCCAGTGGAGAAACTACTTGAAAAGAGGAAGGAGCGCCCAAAAGGAAGGGAGAGGTCCCGAATTTTGGTTCCTACACCAACATTTCTTCTGGACTAAATTACAGATCTCTGGACCTGATCCCAGAAATATGTCTTTTCAGCACCTGGAACCAGGGAAACAATGGTGAAGAAAACGGGCCCGGAACTTAGATTCTGGAGTGCTGATTATCTGGATAATAAGATGGCATCCAAAAGGGGCTTCCAATTTCTCCAAAGAAGACACACAGATGGCCAAGAGGCACAAGAAAAGGTGCTCAACATCACTAATTATTAGAGAAATGCAAATCAAAACTACAGTGAGGTATCACCTCACACCAGACAAAATAGCCATCATCAAAAAGTCTGCAAACAAGAAATGCTGGAAAGGGTGTGGAGAAAAAGAGAACCCTTCTACACTGTTGGTAGGAATGTAAATTGGTATAACCATCATGGAGAACAGGATGGAGGTTCCTTAAAAAACTAAAAACAGAGCTACCATATGATCCAGCAATCCTACTCCTGGGCATATATCCAGAGAAAACCATAATTTGAAAAGATACATGTACCCCAGTGTTCATTGCAGCACTATTTACAATAGCCATTACATGGAAGCAACCTAAATGTCCATCAACAGAGGAATGGATAAAGAAGATGTGGTACATATACACAATGCAGTATTACTCAGCCATCTGTGGTACGCGGGCCTCTCACTGTTGTGGCCTCTCCCGTTACGGAGCACAGGCTCCGGACGCGCAGGCTCAGCGGCCACGGCTCCATCCCCGACCAGGGATGGAACCCGCACCTCCTGCAGTGGTAGCATGGAGTCTTAACCACTGGACCACCAGGGAAGCCCCTCCCCTCCTTTTCTTTGTCTGGTTAATTCTAATTCTTTGTCAGGTCTCAGCTGTGATGTCACTTTCTGAGAAGGACTTCCTTAACTTCCTCACTGCCCACCACTACTCTAAACCAATTTCTCTGTGACTTTCTCTTAGAATAACCTGTAGTTTTCCTTTATAACCTTAAATATTTATTTCTGTGATTGAAAAAAAAATCTATCTCCCCTACTAGACATAAACTCCTTGAAGTCAGAGACCATGACTATTTTGGTCATCATTATATGCCCAGTTACTAGCACTAAGCTTGGCATATAGTAGCTGTACCATAAACACTGAAGAAACGTGTTAAAGGGTAATTACCAGCCCCCCCGCCCCGCAAAAAAAAAGGTCAAATCATCATTCTCATATTGATATAAAATGAAAACGTGTGAAAGATTTTAAGAAATTATTAATGAGGGAAACAGGCAAATGTTAAACCAATTCAAAGGAGAAGAAAAAGAACAGATATATAGAATCCACTTATCTGGAGTATTGTAATAAATGTGCACACTGAGACAAAACTAGCTTTTCCATAGTGGGGAGGAAATTCGACTGAACCTTCACTTGACAGATTCTTTTGCATATTTACAGACAAGACTTATTTTGCATGGCTCTTAGTTACCTACAACTTATAGAGCTAGAAAATACCTCAAAGGCCATGGAAGGCTAAAATCAGAGAACTGAGAAGGATATACGCTAAACAGTGCCTAGATTTCTACTGTAACACACATTTTCCCCTACAACAAATGGAAATTATGAAGGCACACAGGAGGGACATTTCATTCTTGGGGTGAGTGAGAGATTTCAGAAGTCTTCATAGAGGAAGAGTTGAACTAAGTCTTGAAATGTAGGTAGGATTTCCGTAGCGGTAAACTACTTGACATTTTTGAGCGGTGCTCTAGAGGAATTTTTCTGGTAGTAATGGATTCTTGCAGGCAAAAATACAGTCTCAGAGAAAAGAGCCCAGTGGAGAAACTACTTGAAAAGAGGAAGGAGCGCCCAAAAGGAAGGGAGAGGTCCCGAATTTTGGTTCCTACACCAACATTTCTTCTGGACTAAATTACAGATCTCTGGACCTGATCCCAGAAATATGTCTTTTCAGCACCTGGAACCAGGGAAACAATGGTGAAGAAAACGGGCCCGGAACTTAGATTCTGGAGTGCTGATTATCTGGATAATAAGATGGCATCCAAAAGGGGCTTCCAATTTCTCCAAAGAAGACACACAGATGGCCAAGAGGCACAAGAAAAGGTGCTCAACATCACTAATTATTAGAGAAATGCAAATCAAAACTACAGTGAGGTATCACCTCACACCAGACAAAATAGCCATCATCAAAAAGTCTGCAAACAAGAAATGCTGGAAAGGGTGTGGAGAAAAAGAGAACCCTTCTACACTGTTGGTAGGAATGTAAATTGGTATAACCATCATGGAGAACAGGATGGAGGTTCCTTAAAAAACTAAAAACAGAGCTACCATATGATCCAGCAATCCTACTCCTGGGCATATATCCAGAGAAAACCATAATTTGAAAAGATACATGTACCCCAGTGTTCATTGCAGCACTATTTACAATAGCCATTACATGGAAGCAACCTAAATGTCCATCAACAGAGGAATGGATAAAGAAGATGTGGTACATATACACAATGCAGTATTACTCAGCCATCAAAAAGAATGAAATAATGCCATCTGCAGCAACATGGATGGACCTAGAGATTGTCATACTGAGTGAAGTCAGATAGAGAAAGACAAATATCATATAATATCACTTGTATGTGGAATCAAAAAAAAATGGTACATATAAACTTATTTACAAAACAGAAATAGAGTCATAGATATAAAAAACAAACTTACGGTTACTGGGGGGGAAAGGGGGAGAGGAATGAATTGGCAGATTGGGATTGACATATACATACTACTATACATAAAACAGATAACAAATAAGGAGGTACTTATAGCACAGGGAACTCTAGTCAATACCCTGTAATGATCTATATGGGAAAAGAATATAAAAAAGAGCAGATAAAAGTAAATGTATAACTGATTCACTTTGCTGTACACCTGAAACTAACACAACATTGTAAGTCAACTATATTCCAATAAAAAGTTAACTTAAAAAAAGGGGGTTTCCAACCTCTAAGAGTCTGGAGGTGCACATGCATTTCCCAACATCATATTAAAATGACAGCTATCAGCCAAGTCTATGTCAGGGATCATTTAGCACATGAATAGTAGGGGGAAGAAAGTCCTTATCACACAACTAGTATTTCTGATTGTCATCTAGTACAGAGGTCAGTAAACTTCGTCTGTAAAGGGCCAGATGGTAACCATTTTAGGTTGTGCATGTCATACTATCTGCTTGTTTGCATTACAACTACTTAACCCTGCTGTTACAGCGCCAAAGCGGCCACGGACAACATGTACACAATGCAAATGCCTGTGTTCCAACAAAACTTTGTTTTCAAAAACAAGGGATGGGCCAGATATGCCCCATGGGTTGCAGTTTGTTAACATTTGTTTTAAAAGGCGAGTGTCTGGGTACCAAAGGGATCATTAGAACAGTGAGACAATGGAGGGTGGTAATCATTGTATTTACCTCCATCCTCAAACAGTACTTTGCATATAAATTCTAGAAAATACACTGTAAGAGAATTTTTTTTTTTTTTTTTTTAAGATGCTCCTCTAAACTTTCAGAGCAACCTGTAACTCTTCCAGCATCCATCACATCCTACCTGGTGCATGCAAATATCTTTTTTCCCTCCTAGGATTTAAACTCCTGGAGGGTAGAGCGCATGCCATTTTCAATGTTTCTGTTTGTTTCTTGATGTAAGGTAAGTGCTAAAAAACGTTTCCTGGATGAGTCAATGATATCATGTTGTTTATTTTCTTTGTTTGTTTGACTTTGAACCTCTTATGGCCTCAGTGAAATGCCAGGCCTTCCTTTGCATGTTCAGCAGTATCTCAGCAGCTTTCTCCAGGAATGAAGCATCTCTTGGAGCAGGACACTTGGCTATGATCACCACTGCATATCTGTGTCTGTTCCTCACCATCCTCCCTACTTTCTGGGACTACTCTTGAATAGGTGATTATTCGCCTTCTTACGAAATGTCCTCTTAGTGGCTGGCCATGATCCATTTAACATAATTCAATGCAGCATCCATATATTTTCCTCCAGGTCTGTCCTTTTCAAGTGTGTGTCTGAGAGCTTTTGAGGAAAGCACAGTGTTTTGTTTTTGGTCATTATATAAATATATACCACAGATAATAAACTGTTAATGAAAAGAAATAGCTGCATGCAAATTTCTAGTTTGCTTTTTTTTTCCAATTTTCCTTATGTGTTCCTTCCTTTGTGAGAACACCAAGCCCTCATTTCCCTGCCTACTAATTGCTTTTTCATGAAGTGCTTTTTTTCCCTTTTTTTCTTCTTTCTTTTCTTTCTTTTTTCCTAGCTTTTAAGCAATACCAGATGTTGAATGAAAGCAAGTTTCTCTGATTGGTATCCAGAGAAAACAAAAAGCATGTATCACTTCAAGCCTGACCTGCACAAGGGGAAAATGGACCAAACAAGGCTGCCAGGATTAAATGCACTGCGTTTAAGTTCTGAAGCAGTAATTTTTTTTACCCCTCATGCTTTCATTGTTCCTCTTCATACCTGATTAAAGAGTTGATTTTTTGGTTAAGAAGAGATGATAGAATAGGAAACAGAAAAGCCACAAGAGAAGGATTTTATTTGAGACTCATCTCCTGGCTATTATGTGATCCTAGGCCAGTTTAGCACATTCACACTGTGGGGTGTTGAAGGATGTTTTGAGAGAAGAACGGGATGTTTTGTAGCCAAGTAAGTTTGAGATATGTTGGGTTAAACAAGTTCAACAACAGGCTAACAAGTATCATGAATCTCCAAAGGGCTATATATAGACTGAGGCTTTCCCAATAATCTACACAGAATACTTTTACTGCAGAATATTTTATAGAACTATTGTCCCTTTGGCATACACTTCAGGAAATGCCCTCTGCTGGGAAACATAGATTTCTGGAAAAATTCGGTGCCGTGATCTTTGGTATCATTGACAATATGGTATTTCTAAAATGCCGGCTGACTGCCTAGCCTCACGCAATGTCATGTGGAAGACTCCTGCGTCCTTGGTCATCCATCTCCAAAGGATGTGCAGCCTCCTTGGAAAAATGCATCATGCACACCTGAAAGCTTACTCAGTGGGAAAGTGCCAAACCAGTGGCCAGGAAAAAAATAGCTACACAATTTTTTAAATTACGTGTGGTGGAGCCACAGAGGTTCTCTGCAGGTACCACGAGGCCACTGCTAAGGGAGGGATGGTTAGGGAGAAACTCAGTTGGGAAGGACTAAGTTCTCCAGCCCTGAATCAGCAAATAAGATCCACGTGAAGACAGGATTCTGCTATCGTAGGATAATAAGTGCCAAAATTATTTTTATTTCTTTATTTTAATCTATCTTTATTTTTTTGTCTGTAAACATCTTTTATTTATTTCTTTAACCTTTTATTTCCCTTCTTAGTTATTTTAAATATAGCAGCTTTAAAGGACTGAGATATTACAGATAAAATTCACATGTATGTATTTCCTCTCTCCAGTCCATTCTACCTCTTCCCTTCCAGAGGTCACTGCAGATATGAACTTAATGTGAATCCAAGCAATGCTTCTACCCTTTTGCTCATGATATATTTACCCATTTCCCCCTTTTGGTGGACATTGGGTTAGTTCCTGTTTTTCACTATAATATAATAAACAGTAAGTGCTGAAATTATTAGCGTGTACATTTTCACTCAGTAAATGACAGGAATCGTGGCCATCCCCGTCTGCATGTTTCCACTGCTGAGGAGAACGCTCTGGCCAGACGAGACAAGAACTGAGCAGCAGAAAGAGGTGGGGAAAGAGCGTGTACATTTTCACTCAGTAAATGACAGGAATCGTGGCCATCCCCGTCTGCATGTTTCCACTGCTGAGGAGAACGCTCTGGCCAGACGAGACAAGAACTGAGCAGCAGAAAGAGGTGGCGAAAGAGTCATGAGAGAAGTGAAAGCTCCATAATAAACAGAAGGGGTTGGGGTGGGGGATCAGGATACAGAAGCAAGGGAGAGTTAAGGAGAAAAATGCCGGAGAGCAGCCAGTGGATGGAGAACTTGAGAGGGTTTTCATGAGTGAAAGGCTCTAGGGTGGTGAAGGGCAGAAAACCCGTGGGGAAGAAACGGAGACACAAGAAATGTTGCTGGGATTCTGAAGTAATATTGTTCAAGTGTCTTGGGTAAAAAATGAAACTCCTTTTTTTAAAATTGCTTTTTAATACTATGTTGTTGTTGTTTTTTAGGTGGTTCTGTGCAGATACTGGATTATGTGAGTTCAGAACTCAGGGTTACAGAGATAAATGTACCATTTGCATTAGGCTTTTTGAAATACTGCAAATAGCTTGAGGGTCCCGTCGTTCCCTTTGAGCATTCTGAGATATTCAAGGTGCCAGGTTGGGAACGCATTGCTTAGATGAGGTTGATAAAAACCGGGAAGGACTTGAAAAGTCTCATTTAGGAAGTCCAATGAGATTAACAGCTTTTATTATTTTACTGAACTTGATAAATAACCTGAACGGATCTGCTTTTTTTTTTTTTTTTTTCCACTCAGAATCTCCTGTCACCAAGCTTTGTAACTCTTTTGCTTCTAGTTGCTATAGAAATGGTGCAAGCCATCTTGACTGACTTGTGCAGAATTCATTTCTTTCTGACACCATTGCCTTTAAAAGCTACATTCAGATTGTTTGTGAAAATTGGGTCATTGTACTGTGCGGTAATTAGAAACGCTGCTATTTTAATTGAGGCTATGAATGAGACCTGATTTTATCTTGGTTAAGTTTGATGAGTCCTTTGAGGTTATTTTTTAATCTGGGTGTCTAATATAATTCTCAGGTTTCTTTCTTTTTCCTCGTTTTTCTTTTCCTTTGTGCGTGTGTGTGTGTGTGTGTGTGTGTGTGTGTGTGTGTGTGTGTGATGGTCTTATTTGCACTTTTTTCTGACAATTCCTCCCTCAGCTGCTTATGGTTGACTTAAACCAAGGAGTGAAGCCTTTATTTCCATCCATGCGACTTTCTGGAACCGCTCATCTTGCTAACAACCATTTCATTGTGGGCATCCGTTGCCTTCCCGAATCATCTCCTACCCTGAATTTATGGCCCTTTGGAGGCCCTTAGGGAGAAACCCAGGGCACAATTCTCAGGTAATTTTCTCTACATTCTGTGACAAGAATGAACTCATGAGAACCAAGAGTGCTCTTTTCTTTTCATAATCAGGTGAGAGAGTCAGAATGGCTTCATCTGTCTTCTGATCTCAAACAGAATTTTGGCCATCCCCTGTAATTAGAAGCATTCAAGAGAAGTCTTGGGTGACTCAGGTGTGGACAGCCCGGGTCTCATTACCACAGATGAAATGAGGAAGCCTTTTTAAGAGACTACTGAGACGTCCTGCCTCCAATTTCCTTTTTGCTCCTTCCAGACTCGTGTCTCCCTGCTTAAGCCACTGTATCACCTTAATATGTGAAACTATGAGTCCAACTCTGCCAAAAGTACAATGCCACGGAAGAGAGAGTACGTCTTAGTTTCCGCTGCACACTTTTCTCTGCTTGCATTTTTGCAAAGGGCAGTCTCTGTAGACACGTTTGACTGCTCAGTAGAAGGGGTTACTGATTTGAGGAGGATTTATTTTGAACAAATCCTACAGCTCTTGTTTTTTTTCCGCAAAGCTGTTAAAGCTGAGATCATAGAAATTACGGGGCCGAGGTGGGGCATAAAAGAGAATGCAACGTTTCCTTTTGAGGGCGACTTCAGATCAGTCTGAGGAGTGCTCGGACATTCTCCCGTCCTGCTCTTGTTCTTCTCAACCAGAAGGTTTAGAAACAGCAATTAAGAGTCTTACTGTTTTCTCAGTTCTGCTACTGCCAAACTTCGCTCTACCCATATTACTTGGCCTGAACGGAGAAACAGTCCCCTCCTCTTTTCATTTATCCTGTTACTTGCTTATAAATGTCTCACTTAGCTGTTCTTCATTTGCGGGAGAGCTTTCTGGGGCCTCATCAAAGCCCTCTTCTCTCACTTTTAAGTCTCCCTGCAGGTTTCTTTCTTGACTGCTTTTAAAAATCCTTTTCTTTTGGAGAGGCTCTGAACTTGCCACCTTTCTTTTCTAAAACAATCTCAAACCCATTTCCATACCCACATTGTTGTGATTTCACGAAATTGTATTTAGAAGCCTGAACAAGATGGGGGAGGTTTAGAAAAATAACTCTGTTGTACTTACGCATTAGTTTAAAACGCAGCTCCACAAAGTGCAAAGGAGAAGTTCAGAGAACTGGCTGAGAACTCTCCGAAATCCTCATCCAAAGCACTGGACTGGAAAGCAACCGGTGAAGTGTTTACACACCTACACACACACATACACATATATGCACACACACATGCCTATACACAAATACACTCACATACACACATATACACACTTACATAAACACACAGGTCTGGATATCTAATCATAATCCTTGGAAACACCCACCAGCAAGCCAACGCTAATTTTCCAATTAACTTTTCAATTCATTCACTGAAGAAAATATTCACAAATATTAGACTTAGCCAACCAACCTATATTTTCCTTTTTCTCATTTTTAAGAAATTTCAATAACACAAAATAGGGAAAAAAAGATTGGCTTTTCTTCCTTATTCATGTGCCCTTATTCATGAAACCCAGACAACATAAATCAGTGAAAAATGGCTTCTTTTTTAAACTGAAATATAACTGACTTACAATATTATATTAGTTTCTGGTGTACAACATAATGGTATGATATTGATAACCACGGTAAGTCTACTTACTACCTGTCCCCAAAGTTACTACAGTATAATTGGTCATATTCCTTATGCTGTATATTGCATCCCCATGACTTATTCTATAACTGCAAGTTTGTACCTATTAGTCCCCGACACCTGTTCTGCCCATCCCCCCCTCCCCTCTGACAACCACCAGTTTCTTCTCTGTATTTATGAGTCTGTTTTGCTGTGCTTGTTTTGGTTTTCAGATTCCACGTATAAGTGAGACCATATGGCATTTGTCCTTTTCTGTCTGACCTATTTCACTTAGCATAATGCCTTCTAGGTCCATTCATGTTGTTGCAAATGGCAAGATTTCATTCTTTTTTTATTGTTAATACTCCACTGTGTGTGTGTGTGTGTGTGTGTGTGTGTGTGTGTGTGTGTGTATACATATATATGATATATATGTGTGTTTACATATATATATATATGGCTCATCTTCTTTATCTATTCGTCTATCAGTGGGCACTTAGGTTGTTTCCATATCTTGACTGTTGTAAATAATGCTGCATAGGGGTGCATATATTTTTTCAAAGTAGTGTTTTCATTTTCTTCAACTACGACCCAGAAGTGGAATTGCTGGATTGTACGGTAGTTCTATTTTTATTTTTTCAAGGAACCCTCTCATATGGTTTTCCACAGTGGCTGCACCAATTTACATTCCCACCAACAGTGCATAGGGGTTCTCTTTTCTTCACATCCTCACCAATACTTGTTATTTGTTGTCATTTAGGTAACAGCCATTCTGACAGGTGTGAGATAATATCTCACTGTAGTTTTGATTTGCATTTCCCTGATGATTAGTGATGTTAAGCATCTTTTCATGGGTCTGCTGGCTATCTGTTTGACTTCTTTAGAAAAATGTCTATTCAGGTCCTCTGCCCATTTTTCAATCAGATTGTTCCTTTGATATTGAGTTGTATGAGTTCTTTATATATTTTGGATGTTATCCCCTTATTGAACATACCATTTGCAAATATCTTCCACCATTCAGTAGGTTGCTTCACACCAGTGAATGGTGTCCTTCACTGTGCAGAAGCTTTTCAGTTTGATGAAGTTCCATTTGTTTATTTTTGCTTTTTTCTGCCCTTGCCTGAGGAGATAGACCCAAATAAATAACTGCTAAGAACAATGTAAAGAGTTTACTGCCTATGTTCTCTTCTAGGAGTTTTATGATGTCAGGCCTTACATCTAAGTTTTTAAACCATTCTGAGTTTATTTTTGTATGTGGTATAATAAAGTTGTCTAGTTTAATTATTTTTCCATAGCTGTCCAGTTTTCCCAACACCATTTATTAAAGAGATAGTCTTTTTCCCACTGTATGTTCTTGTCTCCTCCGTCATAGATTAAGTGACTGTAAGTGCATGGGTTTATTTCTGCGCTCTCTCTATTCTGTTCCCTTGATCTATTTGTCCATTTTTGTGCCAGTACCATCCTGTTTTGATTACTGTAGGCTTACAGTATAGTTTGAAATGAAGAAGCACAATACCTCCAGCTATGTTCTTCTTTCTCAAGATTGCTTTGGCAATTCAAAGTCTTTTGTGGTTCCATACAAATTTTAGGATTATTTGTTCTGGTTCTATGAAAAGTGCCATGAGCATTTTGATAGGGATTGTACTGATTCTGTAGATTGCTTTAGGTAGTATGGACATTTTAACGATATTAATTCTTCCAATCCATATGCATAGTATCCTTTCCATTTATTTGCGTCATCTGCAATTTTTCATCAGTGTCAAAGTTTTCAGAGCATAGGTCTTTTGCCTCCTTGGTTAAATTTATTCCTAGGTGTTACACTTTTTTTGGATGCAATTGTAAATGAGACTGTTTTCTTAATTTCTCTTTCTGATAATTTTGTTATTAGTGTATATAAATACTAATAATGAAACATGGCTTCTAAAATAGCCTTTACAAAAACAATCAGGTCAGTCAAAATAATCCATAAATGTGTTAGCCAAAACTGTCAAACTGGTTTTGCAAAGGAAATCAGCATTGTCTGTGAAGTAGGTTACTGAGGTATTGGTACTGAGGTATTGGACCCATATCCAAGTTCAGGTTAAATGCCATTAAGAGATATGAGCAGAAGGGAGGGAGGACAGAATCAAGAATCAGCTATTTCATGATCTTAGTCTTCTTTCTCCAAGATCTCTTCCCACAAAATGATTTTTATTCACTTACATTTTATTCACTGTATTTGTTAGAGCTGATAGATGTCATATGTTTATCAATTTCACAAAATGTTTGGCTAAATAGCAGCCAGTGCATCTGCAGACTTATAATTGGCTAAGGGGAGAAAAAGAGGTGTTGTTTCAGATACTGGGCAAATCAAGGGCTTCCTTTTTTTATATTAATTTGAGTCACGGCCCTCAAATTAGAATGTTTAAGAAACATTGCTTTTCAAATTGTCTTTAAGTCGAATAAACATTGACTTCAAGATACCATCCCTTGCACTGGCAAGAAATTCAAGCTCAAAAGTTACAGTCCTCTCCTCTTCCCCTTTTCCTTCTGGCTCTCCTTCCAAAAGTTGCCCCAGCATAGGGTAGTGCTAGGAAAATGGGACCACTAGTGTTCTGTCCCAACCTCCATTTGGCACCATCTGTGTCCTCCAGCCAAGCCCACAGAAGCCTCTTGAAGGCCACCTGCTTATTGTTTACAGGATGCTCTGCCAGAGCAAGAAAGACATGTCACACTGTGCAGCTGTCCCTTTGTGGTTTTTCCATTCCTTTCTGGCATTTCCACTCTTCTGGTTACTGTTATTGCATTAAAAACTGCCCCCACACAGTGGTTTAAAGCAATGTCAATCATTTATCTTGCTCTGGGGAGGAAATGGGCTCAGCTAGGCGGTTCTCACTCAGAGTTTTTCAGGAAGTTGCATCAGATAGTGGCGGGCTGGCGTCATCCTGAAGGCTTCTTACTTACGTATCTGGGATCCGGATTGGGCCTGTACAAAAAGCTGGGAGCCAGAACAGCTGGAGTTTCTCAGGCATCTATCCTCTCTGTGGTCTCTCTACACGATCTTTCCACATGGCCTCTTCACAGTAGTCAGGCTTCTAACATGGCTGGTAAAGGCTCCCAAACGAGATATCCCAAGAGAAACCAGCAGAAGCGGCCTGGTCTCCTGCCTTAGAAGTCACCCGGGTTGACCTCCGTCACATTCTGCTCCTCGAGGCGCTCACAAATGCCAGCCCAGTTTCAAGTGAAGAGTGTCAGAGGGTTTGCACTTTTCAAAGGATTTGTTTTAAAACCACCAGACCCACAGAGCAGAATACTGGCCCTATTTCTCTGAGGTCCCACTGTCATCTTAACACTTGCCCAGTTTAGAGAAACCTCACCATTCTCCTTTCCTTCTAAAGTGGTTTTCTTCTTCCAGTCTCATCTGGGACACCTAGCCTCATTTTTACAATGGCTTCAGGCCAAGGATGGCAGATGAGAAAAAAGGAATCCAAAGACTTATACCCATAAGTACAGACACTGGTATAAACACTAGAATAAAGAAATAATGCTTCACCATAAAAAAATAAAATAAAACAAACAAACAAAAAAGATAAATGGCAACTAACACTGGGCTTCATTTCTGAAGACCACAGGGTGTGGTAGGGACGGGGGCAACCTGTCCAAAAGGGGTAGCTGCTCTTCTGCTTTAGCCAGTTGTTGCCACGAGGGGTATTTTACCAGCCAGGCCAGGTTTTCTAGAAAAGTCAGAAATCTCAATTTTTTGGTGAAATATCCTGATTGTGAAATGCTAGCTGCTAAGTCAAATGCCTTCAAAATCACATTTGGGTCAAACAAAATATGTTACTGGCCATATTCAGCTTCTAGATGTCAGTTTGTAACCTCTGTCTTCGATTTCAATATAGGTAGAAAGAAAAGTTGATTTGAGGCTACTTCAAAAACCCCAAGTCAAGGAAGTATGAAGGGGCCTATCTACACACGAGTAATGAAAAAATGAGGATCTATAGGGAGAAAAATACAAATTGGCACTTCAGTAAAGTACCCTAGCACACGGTATGTATACCAGGAGTCAGCAAACTATAGTCCACTGGCTATATGTGGCCTGCTGTCTAGCCTTTGTAAATAACGTTTTATTGGAACACAGGCACACTTAGTTTATGCATCACCTGTGGCTTCTCTCATGCTACAGTGTAGGAGTTGAAAAGTTGCAACAAACTGTCCAGCCCACAAAGACTAAAATATTTATCATATGGCCCCTTTACAGAAAAACTTTTCTGACTCCTGCACAGTATCACTGAGGCTGGGAATCACAGTAATTTAAAACTAAAGGCTCTTAAATCTATTTGCTAACTTTGCAGCCACAGTGTCGATATTTCCGTCTTAAGGTAAAGGCTGAAGTTTCTCTGGATTTCTGGTAGCAATTAAGTTTTCCTGTTGAGCTTGGTCTGTAACTAGCAAGTGTAATAAACCCTGACTGCTTTTCCCTGTGACATGATAGTTAAAGCCGGTAACTCAGCAGTTTTATTCTAGTCAAGCGGAAGAACAGAACACACCACAGGCTATGCTTCCCATCCTCTTCCATGGCACCTTAATTTAAAATTCAATGACAGTGTGTCACTTTAGACCATGACTCTGCCTTGTCAAGAGCAGAAAGCTTAGAATGAGGATATAATCTGAAGTCTTCAGGTGTGTTTAAAGAGACTCAAATATTTTCTAAGAAAAAAATCAGTTGATACTTTTAAGGAAAAAATATTAAATTCCTTTCTTAAAATTTTTTTTACAAAATCAAAAAGCCTACCAGTACTTTATATGACAGAAACAGTTACTGACAAATGGGTGCTGGTTTCCTCCCAAAGTGTCCAATTCAGAAAGAAGTTAATAAGCTGGTGAGGTCTACAAACACTCCAAATTTTTGCCCCAAAACATCATCATTGCTATCGTTTGTACTTGCATCCTGTGCTTCACTAACTGCATAACAAAATGAAATAAAATGACTTTAGCACTACCTGTTCAAGACCAAGATAGCATAATACACTCTCCTTATTCCTCCCAATAAGTTCAGCGGAAAATCCTGCACATTATATAGAAAGAAAACATAACTAGATGTTGAAAGGTGAGGAGAAGAAAGTGGACCAGTTAAGAAACCTTGGGACCCAAGGAATGACATGGTGGTCAATGGAGGCCCGGTGGGAAACCTAGATGTCCACTTCCACCCGGTGGTAACAGGCAAGACCCCCCCTTCACCTGCTGCTCTTGTATCAAAGGAGGCCTGCTAAAATAGAAGACTTAAGTAACATCAGATTTCCTGTCAAAATACTCAAGATGTCCAGGGTACAACTGAAACTCAGTCATCACACCAAGAACCAGGAAAATCTAAACTTGGACAAGAAAAGACAATCAACAGATGCCAACACCAACACAATTATTATGTTGATGTAAAACTGTAAAGATTATCCAACAAGAATTTTAAAGTAATCATCATAAAAATGTTTCTGTAAGCAATTACAATCATCCTTGAAATAAAATGAAAAACAGAAAGTTTCAGCAAAGAAATAGAAAATATTAAAGAACCAAATGAACACTTTAGAACAATACAAGAGACAAAATAGAAAGCTCAGTGGATGAGCTCAGTAGCAGAATAGACAGAAGACAAAAACCAGTGACCCTGAAGATAGAACAACAGAAATGATCCAATATGGAGAACAGAGAGAACACAGACTGAATAAAAATCAGGGAATTCCCCGGTAGTCCAGTGGTTAGGACTCTGTGCTCTCACTGCCTCACTGTCGGGGTCCCAGCTTCAACCCCTGGTCAGGGAACTAAGATCCCATAAGCCATATGGCCAAAAAGAAAAAGAACCAGTCCTGAAGGACCTGTGGAACTACAGCAAAAGATCTAACATTTGTGTCACTGCAGTCCCAGGATAGGAGAAAGAGGATGGAGCTAAGAAATTAATCCCAAATTTGCCAAAAGACATACACCCACAGATCCAAGAAGCAGGGTGATCCTCAAACAGAATCAACCCAAAGAAATCCATTCCAAGATGATTATAATCAACCTCAGAAAAACAAAGAAAAAAAAATCTTGAGATCAGCAAAAGGGAGAAGACAACTTACCTAGAGGATTAAGACAATTTAAATACTATGGATTTCTCATCAGAAACAATGGAGGCCAGAGGAAGCAACACATTTTTCATATGCTTAAAAGAAAAGAACTGTCAACTTTAAATTCTGTAATTCAGCAAAATTACCTTTCAGGAATAAAGGGGAAATAAAGACATTTTCAGATGAAGGAAAACTAAGAGAATTTGTCACCAGCAGACCTCCTATATAAGGGAGATCCGGAAAAAGAAAGGAAGTGATTAAAGAAGGAATTTTGGAAATTCAGGAGGGAAGAAACAAAAATATGGGTAAATACGATACATTCTTCTCTTCTTGGGTTTTCTAAATTACATTTGAAGAGTTGAAGTCAAAAGTTTAACATGTGTGATTTCATTCTCAACATATCTACATATACATTATAAATATGTAAGGTAATTATATTATGAACAGAGGAGTGTAAAGGACTTCAAGGACTTCACTCAAACTGGTCTGAATCTTGATAGCAGTGGTGGTTACACAGACTTACACATATGATAAAGTGGCATAGAACTATCTGATATGATACACATATCAACACCACAAGAAATAACAAGAGCTGGCAAGGATGTGGAGAAAAGGGAACACTTGTATGCTGTTGGCGGGAATATAAATTGGTGCAGCCACTATGGGAAAAGGATGGAGATTCCTCAAAAAGACTAAAAATAGAACTACCATAAGATCCAGTAATCCCACTTCTGGGTACGTATCCAAAGGAAATGAAATCACTCTCTCAAAGAGATATCTGCACCCCCATGTTGACTGGAGCATTATTCACAATAGCCATGATAAAGAAACAACCAAAGTGTCTGTCAATGGATGAATGAATAAAGAAAACACACACACACACACACACACACATATATATATATACACACACACACACACACACACACACACACACACACACACACATACATACACACACACGATGGAATATTACCCAGCTATAATACAGAAGGGAATTCCTACCATCTGCAACACATGGATGAACCTTGAGGGCATTACGTTAAGCGAAATAAGGCAGACAGAGAATGACAAATGTCGTGGGATATCACTTATATGTGGACTCTAGAAAAACGTGTGGAAACAGAGAGTACACTGGTGGTTGCCAAGGGATGGAGGGTGGGAGAAATGGGAAGATGTTGGTCAAAGGATGCAAACTTCCAGTTACAAGGAGTACGTTCTGCAGATCTAATGCATGGAGGCTCTAGTTCACAATACTGTATTGTATACTTGGAAGTTGCAAAGAGAGGAGTTCTTCAATGCTCTCATCACACACACACACACACACACACACACACACACACACACACACACAGTAACTATGTGAGGTGATTGATGTGCTAACTAACCTTATCATGGTAGTCATTTCACAACATAGACATATATCAAATCATCACCTTGAACACCTTAAATTTACAAAATGTTACGTGTCAATTATATCTGAACGAAGCTGGGGGTGGGGGAAGAACTACACACACACACACACACACACACACACACGCATTGTTCCAATATCAATACCAATCTCCTGCTTTTGATATTATATTATAGTTACATAAGTTGTAACATTGGAGGAAACTGGGTGAGTATACACAGGACCTCTCTGTATTATCTTTGCAAGTTTCTATATTATCTTTTGCAAGAACTGTGGCAATAGCTTTCTAACTGATCTCCCTGTTCCAATCCATTCTCCTTTAATTTTTCTAAGGCTTACTTCTGTTTCTGTCTCTTGAACACTGCCCAGATGAAATGCCATCTCCTACATCTCCCTGGTCACTCTTGTGAGGACTCAAGCCACATATTTTGTGCAGCATCAAGCACAGTTATCTGGCATTCAGTAAATTAATAAGCTGCATAGCTGTCTTCCTATTATATAGTTATTTGGGTAAAAGTCTTCTCTACCATGTCAGCTGCTGGAGAGTAAAAATCTTATACATCTTTATGACTAAAGTGACAATAATTATGGTACACACAGAAGGAGCACAGGGGTGTTTGTTGAATGAACACAAGATCAATGTATTTTATTGGATGTGCCATAGGAAGGGAGGAAATTTATATTTAGACTCTTGTTTTGATGAGTTTGATGGCCATCAGCTACTTTAAAACAAAAATTTTAAGATTTAAAACTGTTCTCAGTATGTACATGCTGGATATGGTGTGGTAAAGTCAGTGTGGACATAAGGGAAAATGAGAATGAGGCTTGGAAGAAGTCTATTATTATTTCAATAAAATAAGATTTTTTTTTTTTACTTTTGTAATTTTGTAATTTTTATTTTATATTGGACCAAAGTTGATTTACAATGTTGTGTTTGTTTCAGGTGTACAGCAAAGTTTCAGTTCTACATGTATATATGTGTGTATATATATATATATATTTTTTTTTTTCCTCAAATTCTTCGCCCATTTAGGTTATTATAGAATACTGAGCAGAGTTCCCTGTGCTATACAGTAGGTCCTTGTTGTTCATCTATTTTAAATATAGTAGTGTGTATATGTCAATCCCAAACTACCACTTTATCCCTCCCCCCGGACCTTTCCCATAAGTTTTTCTTTTTCTTTTTTTCTTTTTTTTTTTTTGGCCGAGCCACACAGCTTGTGGGATCTTAGCTCCCCAACCAGGGATCAAACCTGGGCCCTCGCCAGTGAAAGCACGGAGTCCTAACCATTGGATCCCGAGGGAATTCCCCATAAGTTTGTTTTTTAAGTCTGTAAGTCTGTTCTACTTTGTAAGTTCATTTATATCATTTTTTAATTCCACATATAAGCAATATCGTATGATATTTGTCTTTCTCTGTCTGACTTACTTCACTTAGTAATGACTCTATATGTGTACAAAGTTTCTGTTTGAGAGAATGAAATTGTCCTGGAAATGGAGATAATGGTTGTACAACACTGTAGATGTAAACACTACCACAGATCGTATACACCCCCTGAACTGTACACTTAAAATGGCTAAAATAATCAGTTTTATGTTATGTAAATTGTACCACAATAAAAAATGACTCTAGAAAGACTCCCTTTTCCTAGGATTATCAGATTCCATCTTCTAGAAACTATGAAATTGATCTAGGGTAGGGACGAGGAAAGCTGCAGCTGCTTAACATGGAAATTGATTCAATTTCTCTGTACGTTTTATTCCCTCAGCATTTAGCGTTTTAAGTAGATTTATTTTTTTAGCTGAAAGACCAGAAAGTAAACATTCCCATTCACCTCTCGCCCCTCCCCCACAAAGATGTTTGGTGCCATCTGGTGATGAGGTGGAAAGACTGGATTTCCAGAGGGATTAGTCCAGGCCGTTTAAAGTAGGAAGTTAACACAGAGGTTTTTAACCTGCAGTGACAAATGGCTCTGGGCTAGGATCAAGTTCTACAAACAGATTAAGCCTTTTTTCTTCCTAGGAATAAAACTGACCTGTCAAGTCCTAAAAATAGACTGCTAATCACCTGGCCTATTTTTCCACCGTTATTTGAAAAGAAGAAAAAAAAAAAAAAAAAACCCCTTTTTTTTTTTTTTTTTTTTGCCAGACCTCAGTCATTCTTATCCCCCTAATTAACAAATTAAGCACACAATTTTCTTTTTTTTTTTTTTTTGCGGTACGCGGGCCTCTCACTGCTGTGGCCTCTCCCGTCGCGGAGCACAGGCTCCGGACGCGCAGGCTCAGCGGCCATGGCTCACGGGCCCAGCCGCTCCGCGGCATGTGGGATCCTCCCGGACCGGGGCACGAACCCGTGTCCGCTGCAACAGCAGGCGGACTCTCAACCACTGTGCCACCAGGGAAGCCCAAGCACACAATTTTTAATAGGAGCTTTTTATGATAAATTATCTCCTTTGAACATGTTTATGATTTCTTAGACCAAAAAGAACAACTGCAGAAGGAAACAAATATCTAAGTAAATCGAGTCCCAGAAAACTTGGACTGCAGCAGTCAACTCAATGTTCTCTCTTAAATCTTGTACGTTTCAATTTTGTCAATAAACAGAAGTTTTTAATTTGGGATTAAGTGTGATATTATGTGAACTTTCGTAACAAATATTGTTGAGTTTGTTAAAGAGAGTCCTTGGCAAATCCTAATCAAGCACTTCATTTTTCCAGTAGTGCCTGGCCTTACAGATGTTCTAATACCACAGCAGAACGACCAGCCTTCTCAAGGAACCTCAAGTTTGAGTGGCAGCCAAAGCTCCATATTTCTCTACGCCTTTTTAGATAAGAGAAGCTTTCCTATCATTCCTACCATTTGATTTTGTTCACTTGATTCATTTCCCTGTAAAGTGGAAGTCTTCACAATTCTCTGGGCAAAATGTCTGTGAGAGCTGGAAGGACAGTTGACACTTAATTTGATCAAAGAGACACCGAACAACAATAATAGTCCTTTTATTTTATTTACATCCTATTTGTCCCAGAACGGATTTAAGGTAGTTGCGGTAATAATAGAAGTGCCATTTATTAAGTACTCACTATGTTTCAGTGGCGAACTGGGCATTTTTATGTGGATGTTAAGAGCACAGAGTCTGAGGCCACAGCTAGTTCAAATCCCAGTTCCACTACTTACTAGCTCGGTGACCTCCCACAAGGTCCTTCTCTCTTAGCCTCTCTATCTGAAAAATCGGGGGAATTACGGTTCCCATCTCTCAGGGTTATGGTAAAGTTCAATTGAAATACTATAGCTAATTTAACACAAGTCCTGACACGTAGAAGGCTCTAAGTAAAGGTAATTTTTAATTTAGAAAGTACTCAGTAAAGGTGATCATTAATTTATCTTCGTAACTTCAAAACATATAGTGTTCTTCAGTAGGACACAGGCTTAGCGAGACCAAGCAATTTGCCCTAAATAGGCAAGGATGGAATCCACAGTCGTCTGCCCACAAAGCCCATGATTCTTTCCTCACTCCTTCGATTCCATTTATTCTGTTAATTTTATTGTAATGGCAGTGCTCATACAAACTGTATTATTGGAGGTGAAAAAACACACCCTAACATGGGCTCATTAGCTTTCCTTTAGCTTTCTTTTCCAGGAATTCTCTTTTTCCTCTACCTTTGGTGAAGCAAAGATTCTGACAGCTGAATCACAAAACTGCCAAAACTGGGATTGGTCTGGCTGAGAGATGGAAAAGCTGCAGGTTCCGGAAGGGGACCCAGGCCTCAAAGGTCTACACCAATTGCCCGAGCTCAATGAATTCTCAGACCTCATCAGCCCAAACATGGACACAACGGGGCGTTCCATGTGGCCACTGGCTTGAGTGATGCTCCATCAAACTGGAGCTCTTCAGGCACACACCAGTGACAGCTGCAAACTGCTAGTGCCACTCAGGGCATTTTATTACGTGATATCATCCAACAATGATGACACGGGAGATGGATGACTGCTGCCACTGAAAGGACATTGCCAAGCCTGGAACATTTACTCATGTCCATCTTATCCATCCTTATCACCTTCTTTAATTGAGCTTACTATTTTTTTTTTTTTTTTTTTTTTTTTTTTTTTTTTTTTGCGGTTCACGGGCCTCTCACTGCTGTGGCCCCTCTCGATGCGGAGCACAGGCTCCGGACGCGCAGGCTCAGCGGCCGTGGCTCACGGGCCCAGCCGCTCCGCGGCATGTGGGATCTTCCCGGACCGGGGCACGAACCCGTGTCCCCCGCATCGGCGGGCGGACTCTCAACCACTGCGCCACCAGGGAAGCCCAATTGAGCTTACTTTTTTGTGCATACCTTGTACACATCTCGTTTCACTCTCTCTTTAGATAGATGGCCTGCGCAAGATTTCTTTCTTTTCGTCCTCTTCATCCTCACCCTTCTGCCCTTCCTCTTCTTTTATCATCATCATCATCACCATCGTCATCACTTGGTTTTGCCATGCCGCCCTAAGTTCACCATTTCTACTTGGAAGTTACTCTGAATATTCCCTAAATCTTCCTTAAAACATAATTTTCCATTCAGCAAGGAAGACTGCAAATCCACGTCTGCTACTCTTACTGTTCGGAGCAGGCTGTCCAATCTTATTATTATTATTTTTAATGACACCTGTTGCCTGAAAAAAATGTATTTTCCTAGCTAGTACATGATTCCCCCCACTTCTCTCAGGCTACCTGATTGAAAACCCCCATTTTATTTTTATAGCTTTGGCTGTCATCTTTGTAAATTACAAACCCAGCTTCATGAGACATCACTGCCGCTGGGAATTCATTTCAAACTGCTATTTTGGTGTGACCACGTGTGGCCCTATTTGTTCACTGAAACCTGCAGGAATGGGAATGTGGGCATTTTAAAATCTCACCAGGCTTTCATCTCTGTAGCTGGGCTGTCCCTTCGGTGACACGGACCATTATTTTCCCCTCACTCAGCCTCTCTGATTTCCTTTCCACAACCCTACACATTTCTCATCAGCTTGTTGTGAGCTCTGACACATCCCAAGTAAGTTATTTATTTTGACAGTTGTGTGTGTAATACATCTAATGTGGGATGAACCTGCGAGTCAGATAACCGTTTATTTTAGTCCTGGGAAACAACTTCATTACCATGTGAAATGTACTTTCAACACTGGATCCTGCCAAGCAACAAATGATATTGTGTAACACGTTTGCGGCAATTACCTTTGGAAATGAAGACTCCCTCTGGTGCTCTTGCTAGAATGTGAGGTGAGACCCTTTTTCTTGTCCAGGGTTTCTGTTCAAGACCAGCCAGCATGCAGTGCAAGCACAGAACGTCTGCGGACGGGGAATGACCTGTCCACCCAGCTGCCCGGCAGCCCTACAGTCCTCACCCACTTTGGACTCAGGCTTGCCCTAGACGTGGAGACCAATCCTGACCCTGGTTAGAGGGAATTTAAGGATCCTTAGACCAGGAGCCCCACTACTTTTCATTGGTCAGCCTTTATTTGGTTCCACTGTGGCTGTAAATCCTTATACATATAAATGGACCATCCACATGTCCATGGTAAAGAGTCTCCTTCCTGCTGCCTGTTCCACTGAGCAGCATGTAGGTGTCTCCATGCGCCCAGTTTCCAAGTGCTGGCTCTTTCTCGTGGGTATATTTGTTATTCCTTCAGAGAACCCTTGAGGGTCCCTCCCTGTGGGGGACACTCGTATAACCTGGCGTCCTCCTTTACCCCACGGCCCCTAAATATGGTTTGGCCCTCTGCCCCCATGCAAGTCCACTCCCAGCCACCTACACCTCTGGACAGCCAGAGGGTTCCCAGCAAGCCAGCCAGCCTTACCGGCATCAGGGCTTCTCGCCGTACTGGATGTTGCAGATACCACCCCCGCTTCCTGGACTCTCCATCTCTCGAGCCCATTCTCTCTCTTCCACACCTTTTTCTATACCCCTGCAACATCACACACACAGCAACTCGTAAATGGGGTAGCATCGCCCATCCCTTACTTATGGGATGAATTTCTTAGACACTCCTGAGTGTCTAAGAGGGTTAGCACTTAGTGAATTCTACTCGAGAGCGGAGAGAATTCAGCTTTCTCCAAAGGACAATCTCTTCTCCCCGTCTCCAGCTTTTTTTTATAGTCAAGGGATGAGGGGCTGCTGGGATGGCCTCTCTGTATAAGAGCTGCAGTAAGGTGGCTGTCAGGCCTTCCCTAAATTCAGAATGTGTAGCACTGTGTGCCTCACTGTTCATCTGTGGATGAATATCAACAACTCCAGGGAAAAAGGAAAAGATCCCAATCAGCATTTTACACTTCCATCTAACAGTAATTATTTATTGAATGCCTACCATGTTCCAAGCGTGTTATTTTACGTAAACCTCACTACAACTCTGTAGTATCTCACCTATTTTAGGAATGAAGACACAGATTCTCTGAGATAACTGGACTTGTCCTAGGTCAAACAGCTAATAGAAGATATATTTTCATTAATTCTTTCAATGCCCATTTGAGCAGGTAATATGTTCTTAGAAATATTCTGGGAGTTGATGATACAGCAGAAACACATACAGTGTCACTTGCGCCTTCTCCCCCCATTACTGTGTAAACTGTTCCAAGGGAGGGGGTGTGTCTCAACCTCTGTAACCCCAGTGACTAACACAACGCATACACTAAGAGCTCAATAATCACTTGCAAGTTGAACCAGTCACTCTCCAATCATCCCCAGGATCCTTCTCAACCAGTAACCATTCTGCTCTGCAGGGTACACTTGGCCATGTCTGGAGACATTTTTGTTTGTCATGACTGGCATCTACTGGGCAGAAGCCAGGGATGCCAAAAAACATCGTAAAATGCACAGGACACCTCTGACGAACACATACCCTCACAGCAAAGAATTATCCAGACTCAAATGTCAATAGTTCCAAAAGTGAGAAGCCCGGCTCTACTGGCCCTTTCCATTCTATGGCCTGATAGCCACCAGCTAATCCCTGCTTTAGCCAGTTATATAGTTCTTACAATGGATCCATTACCAGTTGTGTGAGAGTGAAGACCAGAAAACTACAGTAACTTGATAATCAAGTTCCCATTTGAGCCACAACTAACCCAACTAATAAATGCAATCCGCTAGTGAACTTCCTTTTCTGAAGCTGCGACTTTTCTATTTTCCATGAAGTTTTATTTCTTGAAAATTGGTCATGGACTTGACTAAACCAGAATTTATTGATGAATAGAGTAGATATCAATTGACATGATGGCTAAGCTTCTGAAAATCCTCCTTTTCTTGGATTATTCCCAATACACAGAGGTAGGCTCCCAATGGCTGTACCCACCTCTTGGTCACAGTTGGCAGACATCTGAACTAATCTGAGCCTTTCGTGCATCTTCAACCTTGATTAGAGAAACACAGAGTCTGGAGGTCTTGGAAACTGAGCTCAGAGGCTCAAGGAACTGCCCATGTATTGGACTCTCCAGAAGCTAGAGCTTCAGCTTATCTTCAATTCTATAAGCATTCCTAATCATTCTAATCCCCGCACTTTTGGCTTAACTAATCAAAATCTATTCCTCTTGCTTGTCACCAAAACAGCAGTAAAGAATATAAAACACAACAGTACACCATGACCTACTTTCAGAAAAGACCTAAAGCAGTTTATAAGAAAAGCATTGGCATAATTAGACCAAAAGCTACTAACAGAAAGTAAAAGACAGGGACTTGCCTGGTGGCACAGTGGTTGAGACTCTGAGCTCCCAATGCAGGGGCCTGGGATCGATCCCTGGTCAGGGAACTAGATCCCACGTGCATGCTGCAACTAAGAGTTCCCATGCCACAACTAAGGAGCCGGCGAGCCGCAACTAAGAAGACTGCCACCCTCAACTAAGGAGCACATGTGCCGCAACTAAGACCCAGAGCAACTAACTCACTAACTAAGTAAATAAATAAATAGAAAGTAAAAGATAAAAAACAATCCATTTGAAAGTAAGCAAATCATTTCTTTGTTTCCTCCTTCTCCACAAACACCACCCCCTCCCCAAGAAACACACACATGATCTGCACCTTCTCTTCTCCCTCCTGAGTCAAATAATACGACAATACTATGTTCTAGGTCACTAGTGTGCAACAGTTAGCGCACTATAATACACTTAAGAGTATTCTCCATCCCCCATCTCCCCTTCCCAGGACATTCTGATTCAATAGTACCAGTGAAAGGTCATCCATAATTTTCAAGAGCTGCACAGATGATTTTTACATGCAGCCAGGATGAAGAGTCACTGTAGACTAGTATGTTTTGCAGAGTCATGCATTTTAAGGACCCAATGAAATCTAAGGACTCTCCAGAGAAAGGTACATGTATCTTTTATTCTGTTTTTAATATCAGGAAGTACACAAATGGTGTCAAGCCCATCCATGAATGCTTGGTTAAGAACCCTGTTTCTATACACTGTTAGGCGATGGAGGTGGGGTGGTAAGAAGACATTAAAAATAAAACTGGGTCCCTGCCCTAGAACAGCTCACTTTAGTAAAAGTCACGATCTAAGAACCAATAATTTTTCTCAGGCCCACTCAATATCTTTCAGCTTTCTTCTAACTATACTACAGTCTTCCAGATCTTTCTCTCATGCTAAGTATAAACAACAGTTTTACCTATCTTAGAAATGACTATAGTTTAGAGGGGATCCAACTTTTCAGCTTTGAGTTCTTTTTGTGCTTAGTAATGTTTTTAACTATGTATATGTTTACTCATTTATTTATCACTGGGTTAACATATATGAAATGCCTACTCATTTCCAAGAACTTGCTTTATAAGTGTGCTTAGGTCTGCTGCATTTGTATAAACTCCTGGAAGGTAGAGTTTGTCGAACAAACGCCTCAAGCAGCGAATCTGATAAACTCTTGATAAGCTGGGATAAGTCTTCTGATCCTTGGTGCAAGTTCCACCTCCAAGGTAAAGGTCAGTGGTGGCAAATGGACACTCGCTGGCCCTGAAACCTTGGGTATCTCTGATATAATGGAAATAGCACAGGATGAAAAGTCAGAGCACCCAGGTTCCAGGTCCAGCTCAGTCTTCTCCCAGTTGCATGGATTCTGAATGAGCTTCCGAACTGTGTCATTAGGCAGTGACAAAGATCACGTCCCTAATGAGTGATGCTCAGGTTCACTGAGACTGAAAATAAATGAAAAAGCCTTTTATCAATTATAAATTACTATACGGATGGTACTACTGGGGGCAACCTGGCATAAAGGAAAGAGGAGGGGTTTGACGTTAGACAAGCCTGGTTTCAAATCTGATGTCTGACATTTAATAACAATCTGATCCTAGGGAAGTCACCCAACCTCTGTGCGCCTAATTTTTTCTTCTGTAAAATGGAATTGCTTATGTTATAAGACTATTGTGAGGATTATATGTAAAATGCTTAGCACAGAGTTTGTCTCGTAGTAGGCACTCAAAATATATGAGTTCTTACTATAGCTATTAATTGCTAATATTGCTAATATTAGTTCTTTAGTAGTTGAGATGGGTTTATATCAATCTAGTTGTATTCACTTGGCCCACGTCTCAAGGATACATGTCACACGGAACATACTGACAAAGAATGCTCAGTTACGCGAGCCCTTGGTCACCCTGAAATTGGCCCGGGAAATTTAACACTCAACCTGGCCTCATTGGCTCAGGGATCAAATGATGTACTTGACTTTGGAGTGACTTCTGCTAGGCCTAATGTAGTCAAAACAAAAGATAAAGAAGAGGGGAAAGGTTACTGGCTTAATAAAGTCTGTTTCCTTACAAAGAGGCCCACTTGAAGACTAATTTAAAATAGTGATATTATGGTGTCTTTTTATGTAACTTGAAACAGTTCTTAGAGCTTAAGTGGTCATAAAAACTCCATTTCAAGAAATAATTGTATTGTTTTTAAATAGCGGCTTGTGGTTTCAGAGAGCTGCTTATCCTCTCCTCTAAAAGGGTTTAAAACCTAACGTCAAAACAACTGGCAATTACCTTGGACATTGATGTCAATCCCTCAGGCAATGAAACTTCTAATATTCCATTAGGAAATAAAGATCACTGTGACATCTGACCACTTGTATCTTAGAGTCTTTCGGAAACCTGATTTTTGTAACAAGCACGAATCCATGATAAACATGTTGTACAGCTGAAGCAGAGCTCTGACGACTCATTTAAACAACCGCCCTTGGTGTTGCTAACCTTTCAGGACTGCTGGAGCAAAAGCATTCACTGATCACCAACCGTGTACTCAGCCACTGTGACCACCCTGCGTAAAATAATGGAAAGATGTACACGGGCCATGGCTTCAGGGTTTTAGGGTCTAAGTCTTTAACTGAAGTACAGCTAAATGAACCTCCTGAGACCCGACATAAAGCTGGAATTGAAGGACCACATAAGACACCGTGAGCCTGAACTGATTTGTAAACATCTAGGTTTACTTGAAAGCTCATTTAGTGCCTCCTTCACTGAAAGCCTTACAACCATTCACCCTCTAAGAAAGGAATGGTTTCATCACAAAACATGGTGCTGAAGTTGACCTTAAGAGCAACGTCAATCTCTTAGAGAGACAGAATAGGAAGATGCCCACTTCGATGAAGACAGAAAAACGTACGCACTTCCAAACCTTTTTTTTCCTAACCACCTCATGGTGCCTGACACTGTAACCACTGAGTTACTTCCTTCAACTTTTTCTACAAGATGACTGACACACATAGTGCAACCCATTTATGCTCTTCATCCAATCTGAGAGATCCCTTTGCCTGTTATTTGGCAAAGAATGGAACACTTCAGTGGAATTATCAATGGGACAAGCTAGAATTTTTCATGCTGGTTGGGAAGGGCAGGTGTAAGTACTAAGTTTCAGAAGATCTTGAGGGCAGAGGACGTTTGGGGACAGGCACTGAGGACAAGCCACACCTTCCTCATAGGTGGGCAGACACTGCTAGAGACGTCACCCATCTAGGGCCAGCAAATGGAGAGCATCCACATTCACAACTCTGAAGAAGGCACTGATTCTCAATCCGAGAGCTCTTTCCAGCTAAATCCAGATGGAAGTTTCAAAACCCCTTCTCCACCCACCCAGGAGATCACTGCAATCCATCTGAACTGATAAGAGGGGAGAAAAGCCAGTTGTCTTCCAAGATCCTCGTCTTCTCTTTCTCCTTCAGCTAGCTTTCTCAAGAAAAAATAGTATATTTCCTGTTTGAAAAACATTTTGAGAAGAAAATGGAACAGAAATTGGAGGACGTTTCCATCTTTAAGGACTCTGGTAAATGATTTGTTTTTAGAAATTTCTCCCTGGGATTTCTATCATTTTCCTCCCACCTTACCTCTCTCCTGTGTCCATTTTGGAGAAAAGCACCTTGCTTACCTCTGGGAGACAGTAATGCAGAAACTGTAACTGAGCAGACTTCCCCTTGAGGATCAAAATATTTGTGTTAAATGAAATGAGAAATCTGCTAAGTGGCGGTATGAATCCCCCAGGGAAGGATATTTTGTAAATTTGAAAAATTCCTACTGAAATTCTTCTCTTGCCAAGAAAAGAGGAATGATTTCTATTAAAATTACTTCATGTCTGAATTACTCTCTGCCCCTCGGGAACATATAACATTACAGCTTTTATACTCAGTAATTCAGAAGGACAGGGGATACCTTATTTGAAAAGCACGCAGGCTTGACACGAAATGTTGGGTATTAAGTATTTTTACCACAAAAGTCTCCTTTTGACAATTTTGCATTTAAACTATTCAAATTAAAGCTCATTTGCAGACCTGGTTTCTGTGATTCTCTGTATAAGTCTTTGTAACTTCCTACCCTTATTTCACCATTCCCTGAAGCTGCAGAGAAAATTCTTCGCCTTGGTGTGCAAGAGTTGCACCTTTTATAGAAAAGAGAATGGATGGTATCACATTCATAAAGCAGCTGATTGCTCTGAAGCCAGTAAAATAAGTAAATTTTATTAAAATATGTGTACATATGAATAGGTGAGCTCGGAGCAAAGTCTTTGGAAAGGAACAAGAGATGGCAACAGGTATCAACCCGTGGACCAATTCTGATCAAGGATTATGGATCCCACAAGCACTGTGTTGAGAAAGCTTCTGAGGCCAAATTCAGGTTAAGGAAAAAAATGCCTTTAAAGATGAATATTCTGCCATGATCTCTGGTTGCCAAACACAACTGTCACCCCGATGTGTGTTAAATATCAACAAAGGTGTTATCAAGAATTAGACTTGTTTTCTGTGTTTTCTAATTTTCTACAGTAAATATATTTTGTTTTTACAATAAGATTAAAACTATTTTACTATTTTTTAATTGGAAAAATTGATTTGACCATAAATTTATCCCAAAGCTTAGGGGAAATAATTAAACTACCTTCTTTGTGTCCTGTTTAGAAAAAGCCATCTTTGTGACCAATGGAAAAAGTTCCATTTCTATGTGTTAAAAGTCAGTAATTCTTTGGATTATTAATTAATTATTTGAGTTACCCTGAGGCATATTTGTAGGCTTCATCCAGGCAGAGTTCCTGATGTTACTGTTGCATTAATGGGCTTGGGATAAACAGAAGCAGATAGAGTATGGCTGGAACAGCAAAGCTGCAGGAGTATGAACACACTGAAACAAGACCCAGACTGTTACTGATTTCTACATGCTGTGAGCTCATGTTCTCTCTCTCTCTCTCTTTCACACACACACACACACACACACACACACACACACACACACACACACACACACACACACACACACACACACTCCTTGCCCATCAAAAGGAGGAAATAGGAACATTTATCTCATGTCGCTTGGAGTCCAAGTGAACCAATGTATTTGAAATACAGACATACCAGTGCTGTTATTAGTAGTAGTAATTATAAATATTCTTGATTTCCATATTAATGAAGGGAAATAGTAATATTCAAAACATAGGTAATCTGAATTTATTTCCTCAAGTTTTAGTAACTGATTTCTAATTAGCATAGACTCGGCGATGCCTCTATGCAACTACCATCAGAATCTATGTGGTTCGACAAGTCACAGCACAGGTGAAACAGAGCCCCAAGCAAGTTCAGTGATGGTTCTGGGTCACACTTACAATCAGTGTGGAAGGTGAACTGCAGAAAGGAAATTTCACCTACATGGGAGATACATTATTAAAAAAACAAAGAAACCTTACCCTGAGACAGAAAATGTGCCATGGATCACCAATATATGTTTATCTAATATTTGGATGTCACCCAAATGAATAAATAACCTAGTTTATATGGTTTAAAAGAGAAAAGTAGCATACTATATTTGAACTTTCATATTCTCCTTCCTCCAACATTTGGATGTAAAATTAGAAAGAAAAATAAGAACACTTAATTTGGGGAGGACTTGGTCCTGAAGCAATATGTAAGAATAATAGTTATAATTTAGTGTACCCAAATTTGGTTCCAATGTATGAAACATACTGCAGATTATCTTTATAGCAACCCCATGACATAGCATCATCATTTCCACAGGTGTGGAAACTGAGGCTCGGAGACATCAAAGTAATTCTTTAAATTCACTAAATAGCAGCTAGTTAAGGAGAGCCCAAGATCTGAACCTCCAGAGCTCATGCTCTCTACGCTCTGTAATGTTAGCACATTAGTATTGGAGAGTTCACTATAGTCGTTTTTCTCCTACTAAATTAGTTCACATGGTGGTAAAAGTGCGCAGGATAAAAATGTTAAATTAGCCCAAAGGCATGCCATCAGACAGTGTGGCAAAGTCGGACCTAGAATCCAGTCTCCTGACTCCTTCTACTTCTTTGGGAAGCCTTCAGCATGAGTCCACTCCACGCAGATCTGGTGTGCTTCTGGACTAACCCTTCTCTTCTAAAATGGTTTGTAGGTACGATGGAGTAGCAACCACTAAAGAAATTCACGAGCTGAGCCCAGGAAGAGGCAGGGAGCTGTGGAGGCTATTGAAAAAGCTATGAAACTCATAGCTTCTGAGAAGGGTAAGAGATTGGAGGAGCGGGGAACCTCACGGTGACACAGCTCACCTCCGGAAATGATCTGCTTCTAAGCAGAAGAAATCTCGGGGTTTGTAGAAAAGACATAAGAATTAGCTGAAATAGAATGGTGTGTCTGTGGTCTTGCCCATAACCTCGTGCAAGTCACTGGGCCCTTTGTGCCTCTTTCAAATGGAGATCCTAATAGCCATCTGATTATATCACAGAATAACAGTAAGTAACAACCAATGCCATGACTATAAAGCAGTCTACCCACGGAGTATGCGATAGAAATTATTAAAATTAATGATCTGGGCTTCCCTGCTGGCGCAGTGGTTGGGAGTCCGCCTGCCCATTCAGGGGACGCGGCTTCGTGCCCCGGTCCGGGAAGATCCCACGTGCCGCGGAGCGGCTGCGCCCGTGAGCCACGGCCGCTGAGCCTGCGCGTCCGGAGCCTGTGCGCCGCAGCGGGAGAGGCCACAGCAGTGAGAGGCCCACGTACCGCA
>NW_006774049.1:500203-518539 GCF_000442215.2 Lipotes vexillifer | reverse complement strand
AAAAAAAAGAAATTAATGATCTGAGCGGCTTGCAGGTGAGGTGCCTGCTCCAATTTAAGCCAAGTTCTTTCAAGTTGTACTTTTTTCTAAGAATTCTGCCTCAATTCGTGGAACTGGATTATTTAAATGAAATACAGTTAATAAGTTCCCTTGGGCATCATTTGAAACTTCTTTACTATTCTTTTTACCTTTTTCGTATTAGGTTTAACACCTGGGTAATACTAAGTGCCATGGTTACCATAAATTATAGGAGGCTAAATAAATATTTGAGAGAGCAGGAGTGATCTGATTAAACTGCTGAAAAAGAAAGGTTGAGTTCTATTTCCCACACCAAATAGACTTTCTTGCTTGAGCATGCACTGCCAATAGTGGATTTAGTTTTCATAGCCCCAGACATTTTCTAAA
The DNA here is from genome assembly GCF_000442215.2 of Lipotes vexillifer. Classification (NCBI taxonomy): domain Eukaryota; kingdom Metazoa; phylum Chordata; class Mammalia; order Artiodactyla; family Lipotidae; genus Lipotes; species Lipotes vexillifer. Next base: position 518,134 of record NW_006774049.1, on the reverse strand, counting down.
CGGGTAAACTGCCAGCATGACCACTTCCATTTTTCTTTCTTGTTAAAGCCTCAACATATTTTTTCATCCTTTGACTTCAATCCAAGCTGGTAAGTTATGGCCAAGAATTGAAGGCTTGAAAATAAGGGGTTGAAGTCGTGGAACTCCACTGCACAATCTACCTGGAATGGGCAGGAATATATATATTGTAAACGTGGGTTTTAGGCACATGAGATTTATGATATGTCAAAAGTAAAGTCGTTCCTGATAAGTGGGCATGAATGGGGAAACTCAGCTAAGATGAATTAATAACAATTGTAGCTACGTCAGGAAATTTGGAATAAGCAAAGAAAGACTACCGGGCGCCTCCAATGGAAAACTATGCCCTGTCTAGAGCAGTTAACTTCAATATTCCTGGTCTAGCAATGAGTCTGTTCTTTGGCTTCCCCCTTTGAAACAGCTGTACTCATTTAATAATGAGTTAAGCAAAATCTTAAACACACATTCTGTTTATATCTGACAGTCATGATTTTACCTTCTTAAAAATTATCCTTTCCCAGTTTTAATAACGTATAGTGAGTACTTACCGTGCTAAATTCTGTACGTGCATTTTTCTCGTTTAAGCCACACAACTGTGTATATTAGTGCATTTCCCCTTTAAAAAGATGAACTGAGTGAGGTACAGAGAGGTCAAGTTACTTGCCCACCTGAGCAATGAGAATGAAATTCAGAAAGGTGTCCTCTGCCACCCAGAAAAGGTACAAATGTCTAGTTAGTTCTCCTTCACCTCTGACTACATGAGTTCATTATGCAGAATTCCTTGATTTATTTCCCTTTTGAGAACATATTCTCCCAAAGCGCATCCTGGTCCACAAGCTCTCTGTAGTCTCAACAAATCACACCTTTCTCTGATCTCTGACAGCTGACACCAAAGATATCTTCTCAAAATGGACGTTCATTCAGTCCTAACTAGGGTTCCTCCAAGGAGGTCGAGAGCTGAAGAATGACGGGGAGAAGTAAGACCTGTGACTTTAGAAGATGGAAAGGAGGAGGTAGCAACTGTAAAATGCAGATTGCTGAGGCCTTTGCTAAAACACAGTAGCATGATGGGCCAGGCAACAAGACAGCATGCAGTGGAATTTGGTGTTTGGGGACCTGGCATTGAATTCACAACTCTACTCTCCAGGCATTCCAGAAAAACATTCCTAGTGCCCCATGGTCCCTGGCTTCCACTCTCTCTGGAATTTAGCTCTCTGCTTTTAGGCTCAGATTCTTTAGTGATGTATGTACTATCTATTTACTAACCCAAATAGAAAAGTCCTATGAGGACTGATGAACCATAACATCTGAGTAAGTCTGTTGACCTCCCTGGGCTCCAGTTCTCCCAGCCCCCCCCCAAAAAAAATCTGGAGTAGAGATGCCTTTCAGCTTTAAAATGGAATGATTTCTAAAATTATTCTTCATCATTGAGTGAAACATAATTCCAAATGTGAAATGAAACAGAAGCCCTTCTTAGGAATTCTAAAATAGGTACTTATTTGCTCCTTTGTTTATTAGTATATTTATTTAAAACATTTCATTCCAAAAGGGAGCTGAGCTGACTTACTGGATTGTACAGTGGTAACCCACATGCTCTCACCTGCAGAAGCGGGTCACTGCAAATAAAGTAAGGGGACTATAGTAGGTAGGGCTGTTGTTTTCATGTACAGAAACCCACTCTGCCATTTTAGGGTAATTAATGTTTTCATGGAATCCAAGAACAGAAATGCCCCCTTGGCCCCATGAGTAGACAGGAACCAGGGACTAGAATGACCACAAGAACATTCACCTCCCAGCTCTGCTCTCTACTGTGCGTCTGCGTCACTGATTTCCATTACCAAGTATGGCCCATCACAGAAAAAGATATCTACTAACAGCAACCACACATACATACTATCCAAAGAGGAACCAACTTCTCTAAGACCCAACCTGAAATTCCTGGGGAAGGAAGTGGCCAAGCTTGGATCAGAGACCACCTCTTGATCTACTGACTGTGGCCATGATGCAGGAAAGGTGCTCTGATTGAAACGTGTGCTCTCACCTTCCTCCAATCAGCTATAACCTGTGGGTACAACCACACTGTGCAAGAAATGGCCAACAGGGACCACACACCCATCCCAGACTGAGGTGAGAGGCAGGGAAAACAAAGGATTGGTATAACAGCTGAAAACATGTCTACCGTAAGTCCCACAAAAGGAACCATTATTAAGTAATACAGTGCTCATAAAACTTTAAATTAAGTAATACCATAAACCTCATTAAAAACCCCAAGCTAGAAGTTTTATGCAGCCCCTCAGTCCACCGGGACATTTTGACACAAAAATATTGTATTCTTCCCTCTCATTAGTATCTTTCTTTCCTTCTCTTAGGGCCCTTCTATATGGCCCCCCCCAAAACCTTTGCACATGCCCAAAGAGTTCTTCATCTGTTTTCTCAGCACTTTTCTTTTGATTCTTAGACTTCATTTACTCCATAAAAGCACACTAGAACATCAATGCATATCCCTGTTTTGCAATCATTTTGTCTGCACAATTAGGCATAATAATTAAAGTATCCTTTTTGTCTGAAAGGCAATTAAAGTACAACTTTGAAACATGTGACAATAATACTGAATAATGCTACATCTGTCAGTAGGTCACTAAATGGGCAATAGATCTTAGAAAGCAAATGGTCTTTCCTTTGTAGACAGATTACTGCTGAGGTTAGTTAAATGGCTGTAATAAGTCCCATACACCACTAGCTGCGTAGCAACGTTTTCTAGCTTGCTGTGTTTCTATTCCTTTATCAGAAATGAACACTTTGTGGTAACTGGCACATGTCCATTGACGTACTGATGAAAAATGAGTCGAAAACCACTTGGAAATCAGCAGACAGCCAAGAAAAGAAAAAGCATTACAGATTTTAAAAAGTAATAACACTCTAAAGAAGGACTTAGAGACAGAATGAAAGATGACGCCTATCGAATACTGAATGATAAACTGAAAGACAACAATGGCAACTACAAAGGAGCCACTTAATGAATGCGGTAATCACTGACCAGCTGCAGTTCTGTAGTAACATCAGCTTTCCTTCACTGCACACATCCGTCTCCTCCACTCCCCGCTAAAAACAGCCTCCACGAGGGCAGGGCTATTGTCAGGTATGTTCATTATGTTATCCCCAGTACCTGGATCAGTGGCTGACAACAAGTGATGCTCAAAAACACTTTTTTTTTTTTTTACTGTCTGTTTTTCACTAAAGTATGATTGATATACAGAGAAGTACACATATCATAGGTATAAAACTCACTCAATTGTCACAATCTGAGCACATCTGTGCAGAACCCAGAGCAAGAAATAAATCATTACCAGCACCTCGGAAACGCTTCTGTACACTTTTCCAGTTACTACCCCTCCCAAGGGAAACCACCGTCCCCAATTCTAACAGCATAGTCGAGTTCTGCTTATGTTGGGACTCTATATAAATGGAATCACATAATGTGAACTGTTTTGTGTATGACTTTTCATTCAACGTTACACTGGTAAGATACATTGCTATTGTGTGTAGCTGCAGTTCACTCATTCTCCTCGATGTACCACAGGCCACAGTGTGAATGTACCAGTTCATTTACCAATTCAAGGCCGATGGGCATTCAGGTAGTTTCCAGTTTGGGGCTAATGCAAGTACTGCTCTTATGAACATTCTAGTGTGTATCTTTTGGTTTACACATTTCTGTAGGATACATACCTAGCAGTGTAATTGTGTTACAGAATATGCATATCTTCAGATTTAGACGTAAATATTTGTTGGATAAATTAATAATTTAAAAGAACCTATACGTTGGGACTTCCTTAGTTAACACAGTGGTTGAGAATCCGCCTGCCAATGCAGGGGACATGGGTTCGAGCCCTGGTCTGGGAAGATCCCACATGCCACGGAGCAACTAAGCCTGTGAGCCACAACTACTGAGCCTGCGCTCTAGAGCCCGCGAGCCACAACTACTGAGCCCACACCATGCACCTACTGAAGCCTGCGTGCCTAGAGCCCGTGCTCCACAATAAGAGAAGCCACCACAATGAGAAGCCCACGCACCACAAGGAAGAGTTAGCCCCCTCTCGCCACAACTAGAGAAAGCCCGCACGCAGCAACGAAGACCCAACGCAGCCAAAAATAAATAAATAAAATTTTTTTTAAAATTTAAAAAAGAACCTATGTGTTAATCCCAATTAATACATACACACTACTATATATAAAATAGATAATCAACAAGGACTTACTGTATAGCACAGGGAACTCTACTCAATACTCTGTAATAACCTATACGGGAAAAGAACCTGAAAAATAATGGGTATATGTGTAACTGAATCACTCTGCTATACACCTGAATCTAACGCAGCGTTGTAAATCACGTATACTCTAACATAAAATAAAAATTAACTTTAAAAAATAAGTAAATAAAAGAATTAAATAAATACATAAATAAAGCTATAGAGCTTTGAAGTTTTAAAAGAACCTATATTTTCACTCAATGTGGGGTGAAATTAATACTATTCAATACTTTGATCACCACATGAGGAAAGAAAGGGCCAAATTTACTTAAGTGAGGCAGTAGAATACAATGCATGCTGCTACCCACTAGCTGTGCAGCCTTGAGCAAAAATCTTCTGGCCTCGATTCCTTCACATAAATTGAGGAAACCGAATAAGGTAATCTCAAAATCACTTCCACATTCCAGCTCTAAAATTCTATAACTTACTCGGGTTATAATTGTCAGAGCCATGACTAAAAGCTATGCTTTCAAACTCATGACCAATAGTTTAAATTTCATATCAGCCTTTATTTTAATTATTAAAATAATCAGATTATTACTAATTATTGATGTGATTACTTATCAGCATTAATAATTAAACAATAGCAAATATGTATTGAACTCTTTTTCCAAGTGTTTTTCTTATACTATCTTATCAGATCCTTACAGCAACTCATGAAGAATTATTATACCCATCCCATTTACAAAAAAAGGGAAACCGAGTCACAGAATGGATAAATGCCCAGCCTAAGGTCACAGAGCCACTACGTGACTGAGCTAGGTTATTTTGGGCACTCTACACAGATAAGTTTATGTGTGACCGTCTTTAAACCTAAACAACATCCAATATCAAATCCTTGGCTATAATTTACAGCTGTTTCTAAGCCATTTATTGCAATGGAAACTTGTCTCTCCTTTGATTCTGATATGTGACTTGTGACATACCCAGTCTGAAATAAGCCACAATACAGCAGCATTCTCTATAGGGTGCACCCAACCTGGTCTTAGCACTCTGAGAATCAGATTCCTCACTGAAATCTCTTGTAAGATCATCTGGTGCTAATCTCTATCTTCAACAACACTTGGATGGGTTTCTTAACTCAGAATTTTATAAAGACAGTAAAATTAATAAATCACAAATATTTGAACTCGCACAGGAAATAATGCTAAAGGGAGAAGCAAAAGTACACATCATTATCTATCACAAACTATAAATATTATGCATCCAATGTCTGTTATTGTCTAAGAGCAGCTTGATAAGAAGCTGGTGGAAACATTTGGTTATGTTGTAAGTGAAATCTCTCTGCCCTGATAACAATTAAGATTTATCCTTCCATACCCTTTGCCCCTTATTTTTTTCTGTGTTCCATAAAGATTCTCATAGGCTCTAAATTTCCATTTTCTTACATACTAGATTCCTGGTTACTCAGCAAAGAGGATTCTCAGGTCCTGTCTGAAACTGCTCTAACTGCTGACTTTTAACAAAGACGTGGGGTCAGTTGATTTTTAAGGGGGCTTTGCTTTCAGCCAAAATACTTTGTAGCAATATGCCTAAGGGGTATCTTGTTATCTAGAAATTGTCCCTTTATTTCTACGCATAAAAGTCCTATGGTTCACAGTCTGTTTCTTCTAAAACTGATATAAAATGATCTGTAACTGATCTTCTGGCCAAATTCTGCCACATTTAGTACAGCCCCAATGTTGAAGGTGGGAAAGACAGGTGAGGAAGGCACCTGATTCTGCATAGCTTGAGGTAGAAACGGTTTCTATTCTTCCTGCACTTACAAATACCTTTTAGAAAATCGTATCATACACACATACATATGTATTCCCTAATTACTGCATAATCTCTCATCAAAGTCCATTCAAGTGTTGACCACACAAGCAAGCTTGACTTTGCCATTATAAATGTTTAGGCTAGCAGTTCTACCTGGTTACTTTGCCCTGATACGTATAGACTTCTATAACCTGGAAAGTGACCTCACTTTCCATCTAAAGACATATGAGGATAGCATCTCAGCAAAAGCTGCAGTCATGGAGGATGCCTTCCCAATACCCTTGTTTTTGGTAATCTTCACTGCCTGGGACACTGGTCCATGTGTGACCTCTATCAAAGTTTAAGAACCGCAGAAATTTTCAAAGCTTTCCTGCTACCTGTGGTTCAGCCATTAGTAGACCTCAAGGCCCTTACCTTGGTCACTAGTGATTGGCTGTGCAATTATTTAACCTGCATGGACTGGCCAATGAATAAGGAACCACCAGAAGTAATTTTGATTAGCAGCTTTCTAGTTCTGCGGAACCTTAAAACAGATCCAAACAAAGTGGCCATCGTAGGCTCAGGCACTGTAAACCTACAGGGTGAGCCCCCTCCAGTGGCAACCACTTCCAGACTCCCCTTCTTGGCAGCATTCTGGAGGATATACCTAGACCAACAATAGCTGTGCAGCAGAAAAAAAGGGGTGCTCAGCAAGAGTGTGACAGCTAACCAAGTTGAAACTGTACATTCTCCGAAGTGTATGGTACCTCATTGTAATAACTCTCATCTTTATTAAAAGCAATAATACTCCTCTTGTCGAAATGACTGGCATTGGTATTTTTATTTCTGCTTCTTAAAGTGTAGAGAGGAAAAGTCAATCTCCACGACTTAGAGGGGAAGGAACAGGTAGAATACTAAGATCATGATCAAATCCCTTACCAACTAGGTATAAATTAAGAGGCGAGGGCAGAGTGGTTGAATAGAGATCCCCTTTCCCACACCTCTGAACCCTGGCTGTCTACTACGACTCCATCAGATCTACTAAACTAAGAAACAAAACTAGAGGTAGATGGGAGCTGAGATATCCATGGCAGGGTACCGCTTGAAAACCAAAGACTTCTGCTGCTGCGGTTTTGGCCCATCCTATAACATAATTTGAGAAAGCAGTACGGATCAGAGGAAGAAGTTACAGTTAAAAATAAAATGTGTATAGTCAGTGAAGTTGAGGAATATTTTCAAGTTCCTCAAACTTTATGGAAATAGTCAAACTAATAAAGGGGAAACTGGACAATGTTAATGAAATAACAAAATTATAGGTGGAGTTTGACCAAATGGACTACAGGGTTTGTGCATCACCCATTCTTTTTGTCCTGGACACAGGGGCTCTTGCCCCATGCCGAAGATATCATAATAAGAGAAAATACATGAAAATAAAGTAAAAAGAAAATAAGATAGAAAAGGTCTAGAAAGAAGTATGAGAGGAGTTAATTACAGAGAATAAAATAAAGTCAGCAAGCAAAAGAATTTGAAATTTGAGAGTTAACATAAGCCTGTATTATGGGGAGTCTTCTGGGTACCACTGACCTGTTGTTACTTCTCCCACTGTCTCTGGTCCAGCCTAACTGCAGAACAAAGCAGGTAGTTACATAACTACATCTTTCCCTCTTGCCCAGACACTGCTTGAAACTAAAAAGAGGCAAGAGTTTTCTCCAGCAGCCTTGTATAAGTTGACCTGGAGCTGTAGTAAACCAGTCAGCTGTGGCTCAGTTTGATCTGCCTATGTGTATTACCATCTCAGGGTTAAGCCTGCTGACAGTAGGTTAAGCTTGCTTGGATTTCATTGGCTCTGTATATTTGCAATAAATCTCCTTTTACTTAAACTAGATTGATTGGGTTGCTCTTTTTTACATACAAACAGTTTCTGGCAAAGATGAGGTCTCAGCTAAAAACAAATTCTCCCAGTGGGCAGAAACATGATATATCATTCGAATTTAAGTCAGTAAACAGAAACCACTTGTGGTATTTCAAACAGATAGAATTCAGTCTAGGGAACTGATGATACAGGAAATGAAAAAACTAGGGAGCCGAACAGGAGATGGTGAGGTATCCCAGAGATTGCCAACAAGAAACTCCTGCTATCCTAGGGTTGGAGGAACATAGGGAGGAGGCTGTGTCCCCAAAGCAGGAGCTGTGGTCACTGGGTATAAGTTGGAGCCATACTGGGACCACGAAGAGAGGTGTTTTAAAACAGGATATGGACCCACAGGCAAAGCACAAAGATGCTGCCAAGATGCCACCAAAAGCAGAGAGGAGAGGAGAAATATTGTGGCTTCTCTCCTTCTTTTTTTTTTTTTTTTTTTTTTTTGCATGAGGATGTCCAGTTGTCCCAGTACCATTTGTTGAAAAGATTACCTTTTCTCCATAGTGTAGCCTCTGCCTCTTTGTCAAGAGTTGAGTCTCTTTCTGGGCGGAGCACAGGCTCCGGACGCGCAGGCTCAGCGGCCATGGCTCACGGGCCCAGCCGCTCCGCGGCATGTGGGATCTTCCCGGACCGGGGCACGAACCCGCGTCCCCTGCATCGGTAGACGGACTCTCAACCACCGCGCCACCAGGGAAGCCCACTTCTCTCCTTCTTTATGTTTTCTTTATACCAGTGTTCCCCACTGGCCAAACCCACAGAGATGCTAGAGGACTAGGGGCCTGAGAAATACAGTTTCTTGCAACAGAGAACAGGGCAAAAGAACACAAGAGTATGACTGAACGTAAGCAAGCCAAGATCTGCCCCATGCAGGGTCCAGGAAATACTTCGTATCTCACTATTAAACACCCTACAACAATTTTGGGTGGTCTGGGGGCATAAAAACATAACTTAAATTTGTGTGATAAGGAGTTATGTTTTCCTTTTACCTATTTCATTACAATCCTCCGCATTTTGCCTTGGGGATTTTTGCAAGATTTTTGTTTTATTTTTGCAAGATAAAACATAAGTTACTTAAAACCATAAGCTCTCCTTATATAACATAAATGCCTAAAGTAGTTGCAGACATTATGCTAAAAGTAATGAGGAAGAAAGAGAGGGATGTATCTATGTGAGCAGTTAGCAGCAAGCAGCAAAAGGGAAATAATTCTAAAACTAGAGAGAGGACAGAGTACGGGGACCTTGGGGAATCAAAGACTCATACGTTACTCAGTGTTGACACCCCAGGGTCTTTACAGGAGCAGATATGTGGTATCCCAAGGAAGCCTAAAACTTAGGCACAGGGAATCCCTGCCTTGCCAAAGAGTCCCATGCCCTAAACAGGGTCCAGATGCAGCACAGCTTTCGGACATAAAGGGAACTGCAAGCTAAGGTAATGTGTGTATCAACTGGAGCCAATAAGCTTTGGCTAATTCCCCATCCCAGCCTTCTCTACTCCGGCTTAATCGCAGTACCTGTATCAGTCCCAGCAGAAAACAAATGGCACATGCAAAAAAGTTTAACTAAAAGAATTTAACAAGGGGACTATAACTTAAGTCTTGGACAGGATTAAGGAAATCAACAAGGATGGTGAGGCATCTTGGAGAATGTCATTACATCCAAGGCCTGAAGGGGGAAAGGGAGAAAATGATGCCACTGTAGCCCCATAAGAGCTGAAACCACAAAGCAGGAGGCTTCCACCAAGTCCTGATGCCTGATGCACATTCATTGCCACAACTATGATGAGAGACGAGACAAGAAGGAAGCCAAAGGAATGACTACCCTAACCTCGTCTTCTCTCTTTCCTTTTGAACTCCAGCTGGCATCTCTCTTTGATTAAACCCATCTGGAAGCCAAAGCTCATGCAAGCCCAGCCAAGGCAGTCTGTAAAGGTCCCAGGGCACAGACTAGCACAGAGGAGGGCTAGAACTGGGAGGGACTTAATAAAGAACAATCAGCACCCAGCAGCTTCAAATTTTGTGGGGCACGAGGTTTCTATAATTTGAGGGGCTCACTTTAAAAAATAAAATTTAAAATACAAAATTAGGTGTGCAAGTGCATATTTGCTTAGATTAAAAAGAAAAATCATAACAACAAATAAATTTTAAATAGCTGACAAATACTCAACTCTCATAGAAGCCAAAAATAACTACATTCTTACTAATTAGCTGCCTAAGATATCTTTGCAACATTTACCTGCACTACAGTTTTGGCTGTAATGTTTTCAACATCTCTTCATATTAGAACAACTTTCTAATATCAATTTCTGTAAGGAGAACAGAAAGATAATTTAATCTTTTCTAAAATGATAAATCAAAAATTGTTTTTATTATTGATAACTGGGATGCATAAAATATGCAACTTCACAAAGTTTTTTTTTTTTTTTTTTTACTGTTTGTAAGATGCTGTTTTAAGTATGTACCCTACAAACATGGGAATTTTGATAAATTCTATTTTTCATAGTTAACATACATTTTTGTAATGTAGCTGCTTTTTATTTTGTATACACTGCATTATCAAATATTATTCCTGACAGCAGACCACTTCCATTTTGACTAGGTGTTGATGAGAACTGAACTGTCCACTAACAATTAAACATGTCTCCTGACTGGAAGAATTTTTCCAGAGATCAGCAAGGCTAGTTTTTACTCCAGTATCCACGTGTTTCTGCTCCCAAGAACTGCAGAAGTAATGCACACACTGATGGCTAGCAATAGTTTAACTACACAAAAGTAACTGAAAAATCACATAAATATATCTCAGTAAGTCCAAACTAAGTATCAGGAACTCAATTTTCCCTGAGCTGCATCTTATAAAAGCCTGAAGCATGGTTAAAGGAAATACAGGTCAATGAGATCTGTAGACATGCATCTGAATCAAAAATCTAATATACTTACGATGCATTTTATTTTTTAAAAACTTATTACCTAGCTCTGTTCACACAAAATGTCTAGAAGCAGTAACCAACTCAGTGGCAAGGAGCACCCTTAGTCCCCAGATTGTGGTTTCTAAATACCATTTCCAAGAAAAAGAACCTGACAACCTTGGAGAGATGGCTGATTCCAGATCTGGTGCAGTAAATTCACAATTTAAGCCAGGAACATTCTGTCATACCAGAAAGCAAAGACGCTCTCCCCATTCACTGGGGTCATGCCAATAGATAATAAGAGCCAAGTTAAAGGGACTCCTACTGGCCAAAGATGAGACAGTTTGTGCATCAAAAAGTTTAATAACTATAATAGGTTAAAACATATCAAATATATGTATTTTTTTTTTTACATCTTTATTGGGGTATAATTGCTTTACAATGGTGTGTTAGTTTCTGCTTTATAACAGAGTGAGTCAGTTATACAAAATATATGTATTTTTTAATCTATGAGCTCACAGTGATATATTTTTTAAAAAACCTCATTGGTCCTATTCGAAAGTTGTTAGGACACCAACCTCTCATTCTGAAATCTGATAAAGGGGGGAAAATCAAGCATTAATCCTGCCTTTCCTGTATTAACTATATTTCAGGGTAATCAGATAATTGACAAGGAAGAATTCTTCTTTATAGAAGAATTCCACTTAGTAACTACAGAGAGAATGATTGGATTAGAATATCTATACTTTGTAGCTAATGAAATAATAGCTCTAGGCAATGGTCATCAAGGGTTGCTAAAACCGTGCGGGGAATGATGCATGGACCAGGCTGACAACATCTGAATCCTTTGGTCAATCTTAACATTACAAAAAATAAAATACAACAAAGAGAGAAGAGTGGGTCAAGCATCATATGCCTCTGACATAATATTGCGTACACAGCATCACCTGTGAAATGTTCTTGACAAAAAATTGAACTTGATATGACCGATCATCTAGATATAACTCCTAGTTTACAGGAAACACACAGAGGATAGATGAACACGTCAAATGACACCACCAGGATATAATCAGCCAGCCTCAGAGTGGAGGATATCCTATGGGACACAAAATCCAGTTTCTTCAACAAATAAATGTCATATATAAAAAAAACAAGAGGGAGGGTAGACTGTTAGATTAAAAGGGATTTTTTGAAACACCAAATGCAATATGTGGACTTTATTTGAATCCTGATTCAAATAAACCAATTTTTTAACTATTGTGGAATAGTAAGAGAAAGTTGAAAATAGTGAGAGCATATTGGATGATATTAAAGAACTAGTTAGTGTTAATTTTCTTGGCTGTAACAATAGTTTAAAAAAATAGTGTCCTTGTTTCTTAGAGATACATATAGAAATATTTAGGGGTGAAGTGATACCATGTCTAGTATTTTACTTCAAGATACTCCAATAGGTAGGAGTAAAGCCTCGGAGAAAAGTCATAAATAAAACTGGCCATAGGCTAGTAAGAGTTGAATCTGGGTGATAGGTACATGTAGGTTTGTTATAATATTTTCTCTAATTCTGTGTACGTTCAGAGCCTCTATAATACTTTTTTTCCAAAAAGAAAAAAACAGCTAAATAAAAATGAACTTTCCAAGAGTTTCACTAAAACCGTAAAAAAGCATCTTTCCTCTTACATCATCAAAAAGAAAGTCTACTTAGGCCTTCAAATCCTCAAGCGGAGAATGTTGTGACCCAATAGTGATTCCCTTCTCTCCTTCCAATCCCTAAATATTGCCTGTTTTGTCGAGTGTTCAAGGCCAACTCCTATATTCATCAGAGAACACATGTCTACCTCATAAAGATGAAAGCCTTGAGTTGGGGTATCCTGCCTCAGTTATATGTAGGACAAAAAATAACTTTCTGAACCCTAAAATTTGGTCACCACTTGGAACAGAATTTGAATTAACTGACTCTCTACTACTATTAGAAGGACTTGGCTAAATAAAATTAAAATATTTTATTTTATATTTATTACAATAAAAATATTATAATAAAAATAAAATATTTTGTTTTATATTTATTATAATAAAAATATTTTATTTTATATTTATTATATACTTATATTATTTTATTTTAAAATAAACCAAGTTAACCTCAACAAATCATTGAAAGGTATTTATGTCATTAGCTTGGTGCTGGTATCTGAATGCTGATGAGCTGCTGCTCTCCTACTTTCTCCCTGAAATAGCTAAAGCACTAGAACTTCACACACGATTTGCTTCCTTCCCCTGCCCCCAGAAGCCTCTGGAGTCCTTGCTTAATGGAAACAGTGCTCAAAGTTTGTACCCTTCCATGCTGAAAAAGTATGGAATTAATTAGCATTACAGAACCTAGAAATCCATACATGGGATTTTTTTTGTTGTTTGACTATATCATGTGTTAGACAGTGACACCTACTGGTGAAGTGTAACACTGTCAACTAGGACTACAGGATATTGTCAGTCAAACCTCTCCAACTCAGACACAATGGGAAAAACAAGCCAGACGGAATTGAGAGAAATTCACAGTAGGAAAAATATCACGTTAATATGCTTTTATCACCTTCAAATAGTCTAGGTAATTTGAGCTAGACTAAAAGTGAGGCCTCCTAGATCCTTACAGAAAGTATTTCTGATTAGGGCAGCAAATAGCCTACATTGCAATGATACTGCCTTAAATTGCAATTAATTCTTTTTTAAGCAGGGTTTCTAAAGTTCTTAAGGCCACTTTGTTCCTTAGCAGACAGACATTTCACACCCCTATCTCAGTGAATTTTTTAATTAAATTTTATTTTTTTAAAGTGATCCTAGGGGAATTCCCTGGTGATTCAGTGGTTAGGACTCCACACTTCCACTGCAGGGGGGTACAGGTTCCACCTGTGGTCAGGGAACTAAGACCCCGCAAGCCACGTGGGGCAGCCAAAAAAAAAAAACAATTTTTTTTTTTAAATTTAAGTGACCCTATTTGAAAATTCACAAATTCAAAACTTGTGGAAACCAAATTAATAAAAAAACATTTCTAAACTCAAATTAGATAAAAGATTAGATTAAATCTGAGCATCGTAAATATGGAAAGAGGGGACTTCCAAGTGTGAGATAAATACTTCTTACCTCAATCAACTGTAGATGGGAAGACTGAATCTTCTCGCTAAGGGATCAGATTGTAGGAACAAAAATAATGGAAATGTGAAAAGTAAAATCCCATCCAATTCTCTCCAAATTAGGTCTAGCATGCCACAGGACTATCCATCAACTTGAGTCCTCATCAAAAGTTCTCACTTCATTCAGGAGAATGATTTATATACCTTATTCAAATAATTTACATAACTTAGAATTATTTACATATTTCTATTATAGTATAAATGTATTTATATGGTGTAAAAGTATATTCAAGTATATATCATATAAATACACTTATATTATAAAACTACACTGTAAAATAATTTTAGTAATGAAATTGACGGGAAAACTAGATTCACTTTAAATAATTTGTTTTATAAAGTCCACTTGAGGGAATACACCAATATACTGCGTAACGAGCGATACCCGAAACTAGAATTTCTCTTGTACTCAGGTCTTCTCCCTCATATAATTTTCCCTCAGATCGCTCATTCATTTCCTTCCTCACTACTTAATTGCATTATAATGTGAGGTACCAGATTTTCTCAGGCTCAGTTCTGAACTCACCTTCCCCTGCCTCTCCCCCTCAATGGTGTCTCCTCTTCGGCATCCTTCAAGACCCTCGTCGCTTCAGCGATGCTGTGAGAGCCAGCTTGGGCCGCAGCACAGCCCAGAGAAGCACTAACATTTTATTCCCCTCTGCTGCTCTCTCCCCTCTCCTTTCCTTCACCTTCTACTCAATGGCAAAGGAGTGCTTTGATGAATCCCTTCTCAGGCCCTAAAGTCCCTGTGTGCCAAGTTGCAGGACCATACAAGGAGCTGAAGGTACCGGGGATTGCGACAGCCTTCCCAGCTCTGGAGGGCACATGGGAAGCACATATTCATCGCAGTAGATGTGGTAAACACATCAACTTTGTGGCAAGAAATTCCAAGCTGCAAAAAAAAAAAACCAAGACCGAAAGATTGGGTCTAAGGAAAAAGAAAGAGAAAAAGAAACAAACAAGGTCTCTGGCTGATGCATATTCTGCTAAATCCTTCCAAAGGAAGGAAAACCTGTTAGTGACAGACCAGGATGGCAACCTTGCAGTTGATTTTTATTTTCTATTACCATCATCAAAGCATGTTTAATGTGTTCCCGCATGGGGCAGCGGGGCCCTTGCCAAAATTAAAATCAGGAAAGGTTGACCATCTTGTGAGAGTTAAAGAAACATGGAAAGAGTTGGAGAACAAAGGAGAAACTAGTGGGATAAAGAAACTTTTTTTTAACTCATGATTGCTCTTTGGCTTGTCCTTGTTTAACACAGGATTGTGGGGTGGAAGAGTTCGGAATCTTTAAGTAAAACATTACAGTTGCGCTGAGTTTTTCAAGTCATTCGCTCAGGGAGTTGACCTCGAGAGAGTTAATTAGCATCACCTGGGGCTGAGCAGGTTCCATGGCGCTGTAAAAGCCAAGGGAAGCCTTAAAAGAAGCGGATGTGGGAAAAGTTAGGGCAAGGCTGAGGGTTCATGAAGACAAATGAGTTGAGCCTGCGAGAGCTTCATGAGCGGATGAGGAGCCTGAGGAGTAGAATCTTAGCGAGTAGATTCAATGTTTTCTTGAAATAGCAGGGTGCCTATTACCAAAAGCTGAGAACGCTCTCAGCTGTAAAGGCCTAAGGCTACAATCCTCCGTATAGAAGGGCACAAATAAATCAGTGGTTCTCAAAGTGTGGTCCGGGGACCGGCAGTATCCCCCGGGAGCTTGTTAGAAATGGAAGTTCTCAGACCTCACACCTACTCACTGAATCAGAAATTCTGTTACTGAAACACAGCCACCTGTGTTTTAATAAGCCCAACAGATGATGCTGATATACACTAAAGTATGGGAGCCACTAACTACTGGAATCAGCGACAGAGATGGTTCCAGAACTTTATTACAGTTAAATATGGACTCAAGGAGTCTTTCCCTTCCTGCCGCTCCCCCGTCACCTAGGCCCCCGTCACCTCATGCCTGGGCACCAAGTCCAGCCAAAATCTGGTCCTTACCTCCAGGCTCAGGATCCTCCAATTTCTCACAGTGCAGGCAGAGGGAGCCTTTTAAACCCAAATCCACTAGTGTCACTCCCCTGATTCATAGGCTCCAGTAGCTTCCCATAGCATTCAGGATCAAGTCCGATTGGTGACCCGACTTCTGCTGGGTTAGCCACAGCACCCTCCCAAGCTGGAAGCTCTTTGCCTTCCAGGCTCCAGCCAAGCTGAATTGCTTTTAGCTCCTGGGATCCAACTTGCAGGCCATCACCCATGCTGCTTCCACTACTGGAGTCACTCTTTCCATCAGTCTCTGCATCGGGGCCGACCCGGAGGTAACTCGGTGGAGAGAAGAGGAAACCCCCAGGGCTTGAGCTGTTTGAGAGAAAACCAGGAGGAAGGGGAGGAAGGAGAGAAACTCCAAGCCAACAGAGTCCCACAGCCCCAGCTGTGAGCCTGGTGGCCTGGGGGCTCGACTCCTGCCCTCGCCCCCTTCAGCTTTCACCTTCTGCAAGTGTTCAGCTCGTCCCTGACTTCACCTTTAATGCTCCCGGCCTCTTCTGGACCCTCTGGGCCCCAAACACAAAACACTCTCTGGAGATTAAGCTCCCGCTGGCTTCCAAGGTGATAATTGGCTTCCCGGTGTGCAGGGGTTCTCAAAGTGTGGTCCTCAGACCAGCAGCAACTGCACGAGCTGGAAACTATGTAGAAATGCAAAGTATTGGGCTGCTGGACCTACCGGATCAGAAATTCTAGGACAGGGCTGTGCAATCTGCATTTTATAAAATCCTCCAGATGACTTTTACGCACACTGAAATGTGAAGCTGACTGTCTCAAGTACTTGTGTTAGAGCCCGCACTCATGAAACACCAGCTGTCCTCCTGGGCCCATGAGGGGCATTACAATTTAGGCCTCTGGGCGATAATACTCCTCCTCCTTTTATGTAAACCTTGAGACCATCTCCAAGGTGAGAGTAAAGATCAGGCAGGAGTCAGGCAGAGAGCGGCCCCTCGGAAGACCGCAGCGCCCACCAGATGCAATTGTATAGGCAGTAGTGACAATGATAATTATAGCAACACTAGTAATAATCAGAAATAGTAAATACTGGTGATTTTTTTTTTTTTAATTTTTGGCCATGTGGCTTGCAGGATCTTAGTTCCCCGACCAGGGATCGAACCCATGCAATCAGCAGTGAAAGCACGGAGTCCTAACCACTGGACCGCCAGGGGACTCCCTGGTGATCATTTACTAAACCCTTATGACATACTTTACTTATATATATCCAACAAATACAACCTCGGAAAGAAGAAATTATTATACCCCTTTAGCAGATGCAAAAACCAAGTCTCAGAGCATTCACAGGATTTGTCTAAAGACACCCTACGAGGAAGCGATAGGTCAAGGACTTAAATGCGGGGCTGTCTAGCCCTGAGCCACTCATTCTACTCTACTACTTATTTCTACAGAGGTGGCGCGGTGGTTACTGGAAGAGCCCTCTGCTCCCTGGGCCAGGCCCCTCTTCTAAACAAACATGGCAACATATTGAGTTTCTTTCTGTTCCTCCTGCCTTTCTTTGAGCCTCATTTTCTTTCTGTGTTTGCTCTGGGGCTTCTCTTCTCCTCACTGACCAATGACTATGATGCAGTTTGCATTTTCTTTTGCCATGCAGAAGGTGCAAAGAGCGATGTCGGTGTGAGAGAGAGCCTTCCAGATGAAATGCAATGTGTAAATGGAAACTGTCATTATTATCCCCCGAATAAACGCAGACGAGAGCATATTGGCTCTGGCAGAACTGGAAGGAAAAATTGGACTGCGAACAAAGGCATTATTAATTTAAGGAACTGCCTGAATTTGCCTCTGGCAGTTTCCTCTGTAAACACCATCAACACCCAGGAATG
>NW_006774049.1:472618-500169 GCF_000442215.2 Lipotes vexillifer | reverse complement strand
AGGAATGCCTGAATTGTATCTAAATGCATAGCTTAAATATGTAAAAACAGAAACCTAGCCATTACTTTCGGGCATCCAGAGAATTGTTTGCTTTTGAAATCTTCCAGAACAAAATAAAACTAGCGTACGAGACTTCCAAATTACGGGGGCCTAATATTTCCTGTGAGATTCTTTCACAGAATATTGAATTGTTGACTTCTCCCCCACCCAAGACCAGACATAATTTACAACTGACAGTCTGTAACACTGCTGGTGCAGAACACGATTGTATTTGCACTTCTCCGTAGCGTGAACGTGGTTCTTGGGGGTAAACGGCTGCAGCAAGGGGTATCTTTAGGCAAAAGGGTGATTTAAGTGGCCAAGTCACAGCTGAGTAACTTGGTAAATGCGGCTGGGACAGTCCACTCTGTAGGGGAGAATAACTGCAGCTTCATGAACTCATTCGGGGGTGGAAAGCCCCTCACTCGGGCACCATGGCGGGAGGTATTCAGAGAAGGTGTATCTTGGACACGAGAATCAAATCAGTTCTATTTCCCAGAAGGAAAATATATCTATGATTTTGGATGAGGTGATTCTAAGTGAAAAGCCGCCCCCCTCCTCTCCAGGTCCACAGGTTTTTTCTAAATAATCTGGGAAAGTAAACATGGGCTTGTCAGTTCTCAGGAGCCTAGAAAACATTTGAGAGGAATCCTGGCTCTCTGAGTTGGATAAGCAGCCATACCCCAGGCACCCCCCCATTTACAAGGAAGAGAATACCGGAGGGGCGGAATTGTTGCTGCTGATTATAAACTAACCAGCCCTGGGGGGCAAACTGGTGGTAACTAGCATCTCCATGTGCCAGGAGAGGGCCAAGGCTTGAATGCCTTGCCAAAGTATAGAATAACAGCAATGACAGTGACCAACACAGATTAGGGTCTTAGAGTGGATGGGCTAAGAACTTTATATATAGTCATTCCATATACTGTATGATTTAATCCTCTCAACAACCTTATTAAGTGATTTAATACTAATATTTCCATTTCAAGAATGAGGAAACTGAAGCACAGTCATCTGCCCAAGGTAAGTAAGCTAGAAAGCAGAAGCAGGATTCAAACTCAGTCGGGCTCTGGAGTCCCTGCCCCTAAGTGCTCACACGTGTCATCACAAGCTGTGGGAAGACGGAGGGCTTTCAAGTTTGGCACTATGGAAGAGAATGCCAGCTGAGTCATGGAGGGCAAATGTGAGCCTGAGTGAGTGACTTAACCATATTGCTTACTTGTAAAATGGATAAAATTCTGAACTAGCAGATTATCGTGAAGACGTTACTTAGCACTTGGCAGACACTCAATAGTAAACAGTTTCTTAAGGTACGTCATAAACTCACTGACCAGTTCCAGCTACGATCCAGCATTGGAATGGCATTTATCAACTCCAGACTACCTCTCTATCTAAAGCAGAGTGGGATGACTGCAAACTATAAAGGAAAGAATCATAAGCATGTACACACGAATATACACACAGACTGGGTTTTTGTAGAACTCAAGAGATACAAAGCACCTTCTCTATTCAAATCCTATCACATTTAGCAGGTGCCTGGCACAGTTGGCTGAGGATGCAAACTTAATTATGAATCTTCTTTTGTTTTGTTTTTGTTTTTTAATTAATTTTTATTGGTGTATAGTTGCTTTACAATGTTGTGTTAGTTTCTACTGTACAGCAAAGTGATTCAGCTATACGTATACATATATCCCCTCTTTTCTGGATTTTATTCCCATTTAGGTCACCACAGTGAATCTAATTTTTATTTGAGGAGTGTCAAAGTTTACATTTGGAATGTCAGTATTATACCTATTTTATTTTAAACACATATCACTTTATATACAGAAATATATAAAACTATAAAGTTGTGTGTGTGTGTGTGTGTGTGTGTGTGTGTGTGTTCCCCAGGATGACTGTGTAGCAAATTAACCTCACTGCTACAGGCCATTTTGGACCTTTCCTTTGACTGGACTCCAATGATCCAAAACTACCAACAAATGATTTCCCTTAAGTTGTATTTCTCTGGGGTTATTAAGATGACATTTTTGTTTCCCTTTTCCCAACAATTTAACAATTTTTTCAAACATGGCTGATGACCCTGCTTTTCCTCCTATCCTCTACCATATGCCTCACTGTGACACAACTAGAAAAGGGCATGAGATTATGAATGACTTTTTTTTCCTTTCAAAGCATGATCCATGAAGTGGTGTCATGCTTTCTTGTCTATTCCCATATTATCTGGCTTCTTTTCCTCCGTGTTGCTGGGGGGGAGAGGCTATTTCAAGAGTAGACAATGGTGAATTATTTTTCAGATGCCTTCTTACCTTGTTAGTCTCTAATCTCAGTGGATTCACTTAAAATAACTTTCTGCTCATTGGGGTGTTATTTTTGAGGAAATTGCCATTGTGGTATATTCCAACATGTATTTTTGAGTTCTGAAAAAAACACAACTTTCCAGGAAGAGCCCCTAGTATAATACCCTACCACCCTAGTTTCATTCAACATCTCCTGGTAAACTCTCCGTTGAGAAAAAGAAAGTAAAATGATTTTCTGTTTGTTAAGCTATTTTGATAGCCGTGGTCAGAGACTCCAAGTTCCTTCAATAAAAGGGAGGTTGGACATTAACTAGACTCACTGTGGTGATCACAGATAATCATTACATTGTACACCTGAAAATAATGTAACGTTATATGTCAATTAAACCTCAATTAAAAACAACCCTTGATGTGTGGGAAAAAAAGAAAAGAGAAAGGAGGTAGAACGGAGTATCCTAAAGTCATTATAAAAGGTACAGGAGTATATTTCACTCCATTTTCCCTCCAAATGTACAGAAGAGCCATTTCCTGTTATTTCTGGTCACCTCGGAGCGACCCTGTCCTCCTGGAAAAAGTATGAATATGCCCTCTCCTACCTGAGACGGTCCCCACCGGTGGCAGCAGTGCATGAGGCAGGGCACATGTGCCCAGATGACCCGCTCTGGCCATCACCAGAGGGAAGCCTTCGCAGCCAGGCCTGGGATAACTGTAGGAGGTCCCGCCTTGAGGCCTGGGCAGATGGTGATGACACAGCAACGGCCCGGAGAACACAGCAAGAGTGGGCCCAGAGACAAGGAGGAAGAGGGTTTCCCATCGGCACAGGTCAACTTTGTGGCACTTCTGAAACCTGCAGGGGCATTTCTGGGTGTGAATCTCACAAGAGAGGTCTGAGCCACACATAGCGGTCAGGGGACCTGCCCTAGGCTGTACAGCTTGGTGATGGTGGATGCTGGAACTTGAATGGAATCCAGTCGGTGTTCGCTCCGCCACGCATGCTGCCCATAATGCCCGCGTCAGGCCAACCACTGAAGCTGTGAGGGGCGAGTGGCCTTTCCGGCCCTGACCTCTCTGCACCTGTTCCCCTTGCTTCCTGTTCTGCGGCCTCAGCTTGCAGACTTCCGGTGCCTCCTACTTTCTTTCTCGTCCTTTATCTTTATTAGAACTGTCTCAGGGAAGGATCCGTTCATATTACCTTCCCCAGGGGTACACACTCAAGCAGCAATTCTCCATGGCTGATGCGGGGGAGGATGGTCATAATGATGAGAGTAACAGAACTATTTATGAGTATAAATAGTTCTTTTATGTTTGTCCATGCTGGGTTTTTCCCTGTACCATTCTAAGTCTATGCAGACTGTTCTCTCTACCCCGCTGAAGGTTTGCACTGGAAGACTGAATGCTACACCCAGGAACTTCTATTCCTGGGTCTTTCAAAAGCAGGAACTCTTACAATAGAATTGTAAGATAAAATACAGAGTGATTGGTTACATTTTAAAAACTGCAGATAAGCAACCATTTTTTAATGTAATTATGTCCCAAGCATTGCAGGGGATATACTTAGACTAAAAAAATATTCGTTGTTTATCTGAAATTCATATTTAGCTGGGTGACTTGTTTTCATTTTTGCTAAATCTGGCAACCCTACCACAGGGTGAAGGCAGAGAGTCTCTGCAAACATGGCAGCAGCAGAAATGGGGACCCCCTCAAGCCCAGGGCAGATTCTGAGGGACCCTCATGGAACTGGGCCTGAGCCCAAGTCTCACACAATGAAGAGGGTGCAGGACCTCAGTGGAGAGGGGCTAAGTACTGTCCCGCAGGAGGCTGGACCGCTGGCCCCAGGCTGTGCTCCAGGGGTCCCAGGACCAAGCAGGGCAGAGGCGCCCACATTCCCCTAACATCAAGCAGCCATATGTGCTCAGACAATTAGTTTTTTCTCTATTAGGCCCCAAGGACAGAGATGGGGGTGGTCTAATAATGACTGAAAGCAGACTTCCTGCCAACCAGCATGAAGGAGACTTGAGGGCATATTTAATTGAATCTCAAGGAAATGATGTGACATTTCTAACATCCAGTTTTGTGGGGAAAAAAGTTCAGACGTGCAAAATAATAATCATTATTGCTGAACATTAAATATTCTCTATGTGACGCACACCATGTTAAGTGCTTTATGCACAGTATTTTGGTCTTCGTATTACAAAATCATTGTGGAATAAAAGGAGGGGGTCCTTTGTTAACGGAGCATCAGCCTTGGGGAGCATGTGAGGGAGATCGCAAGAGTGGGGGACAGAGGACACAAAGCAGTGCCCACTTCACTCATTGATTAGCCTGGCTCCGGCCCAAAAAACGAATTCCGATCTAAAGGAAAATATTAGCTCAGAAACCTGCTTCACTGAATAGATAAAATATTTGTTTCTGGAGCCAGCCTTCTGTCAACCTGCCTTGCTCTTCCTGTCAAGAGGCAAAAAAGGGTAAGTTTTGATGTGAATGTTTAACTTCCTTGCTTCAGACATGTTTTAGACTCAAGATTCAGATCTTGGGCTTCCCTGGTGGCGCAGTGGTTGAGAGTCCGCCTGCCGAGGCAGGGGATGCGGGTTCTTGCCCCGGTCCGGGAGGATCCCACGTGTCGCGGAGCGGCTGGGCCCGTGGGCCACGGCCGCTGAGCCTGCGCGTCCAGAGCCTGTGCTCCGCAACAGGAGAGGCCACAGCAGTGAAAGGCCAGCGTAACACAAAAAAACAAAACACAAAACAAAAAAAGACTCAGATCTTGAGGCCTTTCCCGTGACCGGCTTAAGTTCTTCCAAGGTCTGTAACCCCATTAGAAACAACCCGGATTACCTTTGGGCCAAGGTTTCAGTAAAAGCATTATATTCTGCGAGTAATATTCACTTGAAAAAGAAACTTTGCTTTATCGTGTCCCTAGGCTGAGAAATTTGTTCATCTAGGACTGAGCTAGGTTTCTCACTGTTGGAGACTGGACTTACAAACATGGAGGCAGAAAAGACTAGACTGTAACACTAACAGCATGAACTCAGGGTTTTTTACACACAGAGAGACAGAGAGAGAAAAAAATATATAATTTCTGTCCACCAAAGGAATTAGAAACAATAACACCCCCATAGTAATGAATACACCCAAACCCAAATTCTGTTACTATGATCCAGTGTTGTTTGAACAAAAAGCAAATTCTAAGGCTGGGGCAGGGAAACTACCAAATGACCCCAGAGGAGTATAACACTCCAGAAAGTAAGAGTTCAAAGAATGACAGAGACTATCAAAAGGAGGCAATTTGAAGGGACTCCCAGAAGTAAAACCAGGAACAATTTAAGCATAAAATAAATAATGACAGTAGTGGGTTGTAACTTATATAAATCCATGAAGCCATACTGATGTAAGTAAATGAATACACAGATGGGGAACCAGAAAAGCTCTTCCTTACAGTAATATAGATATAGCAGTACAAATACCAAAGCAACCATAGATGAGAAAATCATCAATGGATGCTCAAACTATCAGATGAAAGTTTGATAAGGAATATAATATTTACACAGCCTCCAAGTACCTCCCCATAAAATTCTTGTTAGTTACAAAGGGGAAAAGTCATAATTTTACACTGAATAAGTCTAGTGGACACCGCCTCGTGCTGTCAATGTTAACATCACCGACACCTTGTTCCTCCTCCTGCAATGTACTGAGGAGGCTACGACATAATTTCTCTCTTTCCAAAAATGTGTCACCGGAATCTAATCATAACGAAACACAAGATAAACCCAAATTGAGAGACATTCCACTAAACAAATGGATTGTACCCTTCAAAAATGCCACAACCTGAGAAAGACAAAGCAAGTTAAAGAACTGTTTAACGTGAGAAGACAGTTATAGAGAAACCGAAGTACCAGGTATAAATCTGGACTGGATCCTGCACCGGGACAGAAAAAACATGTAAAGAATGCGATTGAGACAACTCACAGAAGCTGATTATGGACTGTCGATGAGCAGACAGTATTGTACCAACGTTACATAACGTGATTGTTTCACTGTGATTATGTAAGAACTCACCCTTTTTCATGGGAAACATACAATGGAGTGTTTAGGAGTAAAGGAGCAAAATGTCTCCAACGTACTCTCAAGTGGTTCAGAAAAAAATCTACTCGCGCGCGCGCGCGTGTGCATGTGTGTGTGTGTGTGTGTGTGTGAGAGAGAGAGAGAAAGACAGAGAGAGAACAAGAGCGAGAGCAACTGGGGCAAGATGTAAACATCTGTGAATCCGGATAAGGTATAAGGTGATTTCTTGTAATACTACTTGCATAACTTTTCCAAGTTTAAGATTATATCAAAATAATAATTTACAAAAATCTATCCATCTTTTCAAGGTCCAACTGAATCCTTACACGCTCCATGAAGCCTTCTCTTCCCACTACAGAATGACATCAAAGATCATAGAATCTTATTGCTGGAAGAGTCTAGATACTTCCTCCAGAGAAATCCTGTAGGATGGCGGGTCTGCTTTATTCAATTGTTAATGAATCAAAAGGCTTCTGAGGAAGTCGCTCCTCTGGTCCTCAAAATCTTCCTTTATCATTTATCTCCCCAGTTCTATGGTAAGCTTCTTGAGATCTGAAAACGTGTCTTCCAAGTTCTGCAACCTCTGACCACAATTCTGACCCTTGTACACAATTCTGCACAGCACCCTGTTCTTATACCATCATAGCACTTATCTTGCTGAGCTGAATTAGCTACTTTCTATCTCCCTCACCACCTCCAAGCTCCCTGAGGGCTGAGATTGGGGGTGAGGTATAGGGACTCATTATAATATTTGCTGAATAACTAAATGAGTAAAAATGGTTTAATTTTTGGCAGTCAACACCTCTTGCTAGTTTCTACACTATTTTCAGGTAATCTGCTGTAAAACCACTTGGGGTGCATGTAAGCTATGCAGATTTCCAGGACCCACCTGGACTGTAACGAATCTTCTGGGGACAGGTTCTGAATGTCAAATTTATAAAAACATTCTTTAAGCAACTTTAACGCGCATTAACTTTTAGAATCACAGATCAAGCAGAGTGAAGCCATTTCCCATTATTCACGTCCCTTCATTTCCGCCTTTTCCATACTCACCCCCTAGTATAAAAATCCTCACAATGACACTTGCTGAGATCCTGGAGTTTCTATTCAGTTTACACTCTCCCTATTGAAGTGTGTGTGGCCTTTGCTAATTTGGCTCCCAGATAGCTTCCAAATAGTACCTCTTAAAGAACTCTGCAAGCCCCTGTGTCTGTCTTAAATTCGAGGCTCGTCGGTGCCAAAGAAGCAAAGTTATATATGTGGGAGGAAATGCAAAGGAAATACATTTGACCATAACCAAAGTTTTACTGAAAAAAATAACAGAAAGACAGCATGCAGGATAAAATACAAAAATAGATGAAGATCTGCTTTCCAGCTCTAGTTCAACCAGATAAGAAAGGTTTTCATCTAGAAAAACAATGACTTTGGATTAAGCCAACTGTTACATATACTTACACAGTATTAGTGGTACCTTCAAAGTTTTAAAAAGGGTGGGGTCTGAAGGACGCTTATGGTTGTATCTAGTCTCACTGAAGATCCTAATAAGGTGATATTTTTAGTCTATGAACAGAAGGTTGTGGGTTAATACAGCCTGTATATAAGCTATTAATAACCTCTTTGCAATCTATGTGATTCTAGATGAATAATAAAAATAAGACATTCACTTCTCTTCCTATCTCTTAAATGTCATTCCTTTATCGTCATCTTTAAGGTTTGTGAGATGAAAAGACAGACCAAAAAAAAATCAATGGACAGCATCTTGAATATGTGACATAAATTTTCCTTGAGTTAAATAATTTACTAGTTTATGAAGCCAAGGGAGATAAAGATCCCAATGTAAGTGAAATAAACTGTGTGCATATTTAAATAATTCATATTTTAATTAAAATTGCCAATGGAACATTGGGATATTCCAAAATCATTTTGACCAACACCTACTTTCATCAGCTTAAAAAAGAAAAGGAGTTACCAGACGTAACTCTGCAGGGCTTTTGAAGGTCCCCCAACTGTGGAAACGTAGATCACGTGCTTTCACCCTGTGCCCAGTGCTATAATTACCTCTCGGTGTCAAGAGGAAGAAATCACACTGAACAGCAGGTACAGTGGGTTTTGCTGCCTGAAATGCAATGAGGATTTCAGGTGCAACACACTAATACTTGTTTTATAACCGTAGTCAATTGTTCGCGCATCTTAGGATGCGTTTTGTGTGCACTAAGTCATATCTCTTTCATTAGCTGAAGCAATTAACGTACGTTCAGCCTTTTAAGTACTATCTCTTTATGCTTTCTACTTGTGTAATTCAGTTTGTAATGATTAAAATAATTTTTCAATAGCGATGTCAGAGCTTAATGAAAAAATATACAGCACTAAAGCGAGAAGCATTTGTAAACATTTTTAGAAGGATATTGTTTGTTATTACACAACACTGTAGCAGATGGCTATAAAAAGCTCAAAAACTAGCAGAGAGACAGACCTCCGGGGATTGGGGGAAAGGGGTGGAAGGAGAAATTTTGTTCTTTTGAAAGAGAATTTAATGTCGTGTCAGAAATAGCTTTCTGCCTCTCTTTTGTTTCCTATGGTTAAAGACTAAATATGGGCTACTGTTTGCAATGAGTGACTCAGTCCTGTTCAACCTTCTAACTATTGAGCACCTACCTTGTGCCAGGCCCCAGGCTCAATCTTTTACGTACAGCCTCTCATTCAATCACAGAAACTGAAAAACTAAGACACAGAGGGATGAAATAACTTTCCCAAGAGTCTCACTGCTAGTTAGTCATGGAGCTGGGATCCATCCCACACCCAATTCCCTTTTACTACCTGGCAGGGTGGTTAAGGAGCCAGGCTGTGTGGGTTTATGGCTCTGCTTCCCTGCATATTAGCTCTGGGACTTTGAGCAACTTGCTTAACCTTTCTGAGCTTCAGTGCACCGTCCATAAAAATGGAGATAGTAAGAGAAACCTAGCTCATAGCATTGTTGTGAAGATGAAATCAGTTAACGTGTGCCAGGTGCTTAGAAGCATGCCTGGCATGTGGCAAGCACTCACCAAGTATCTGCCCTCATTATTATTCCTATTCCTAGGCTCTACTGCCCAGCCTGTGTCATCTGTTCCTCTGTTTCAGGACTAATTGATTCTTTGTTTTAAGCAAGACATTATGCTATTACGATGCCTATTAGTAAATGAACATGTGTGTAAATGGTCTTAGAGATGATTATTTCACACTTGTTACATGTCATCATCAGAATCCAGATTTAATCAACTTTCTGAACATCCTCCCTAATTGAACAAGTGATTATCCTTTTTAGTGGGCAACCATTTCAATAGATATATTTTTAAATTCTTTTTCACTTCTGCAGGCATGACATGCTAATTCAGTCTTCAGCAGTTAGACATACATGATTAGGTAAAGTAGCTCAGATACTGAGAATACTACGTGATGTTTCCTTTAGATCTCCGGTCAGCACTGAACAGAAAAAGCCAGTCCTGATCTGTGGCGACTGTCTACATCTCTTACTCAGGCTGGCGACTTCCTCAATGTAAACTCTTACACTGCTCCCTCTGCCTATACAATGCGTAGTCCCCCCCCCCCCCCCGCCCCGATTCTGTATTTGACACCTTCCTGCTCTTCCTCAGAGATCTCACTTAAATGTTTCCTCCGCCAGGAAGCCTTCCAGACCTGCTTTTCTTTTCCAGATGAAATCATCTCTCCCTCATCTGAACGCCTGAGGCAGAAAACACACATTTTCCTCCAATCACTATCCTCTCTTTCTACTTGCTTAGTGAACTTCCAGGTTGCAGGCACATGGCTTTCTAGAATAAAGACTCTATCAAATCCCCTTGCAGCTAGGTGTGGCCAGCCACGTGACCATGGTTTGGTGAATAGGATGTAGGCAGAAGTGTCATGTGCTACTTCTACTCTGTAGAGAGCAGGCATGCCATTCTTTCCTCCTTCCCTCTTTCTACTTGCTAGAATGGATGTGATGGCTGGTGCTTGAGCAGCCACTTTAGACCATGAGGTAGAAGTCAAGTGTTGATGATGGCAGAACAACTAGGTACAAAGAATCCGAGTTCCTGGTGACTGCTGAGTCACCAGGCAGCCTGGACTACCTACCCCCAAAAACTGTTTACATGAGAAAGAAAGAAACTTCAATTTTCTGCCATTTGCATGTGAGCCCATTCTTGACTCATTCACCTCCTTTAGCACTTTGTATTATTTGTACCTGTATCTCTTGTACAGCACTCCCAATACCACATTATATCTAATTGCAAGTACAGCTGCTCATCTACTAGATGTGAGTTCCCAGGAGTAAGGAGCTCATTAAGCACTCACCATGGTGCCAGGCTTTTACTGCATAGAGTAAATGCTTACTGCATAAAGATAACTTGAATTAAAGTGTGTTGACTTTGTTATAGTTGAGATCGAATTCTCTTGTTTCAGGATTATTGTTTGTTTGGAGGATCTGGCAACAAAATATCACATTTGGCTTAAGAACACTGTGATCCAAGGAGATCATCCTCTTGGAGGGGGACTTAGAGGACTGGTGGCTGTGAGGGAGCAGAGGCCCACGGTTCTGTTGCATGATTCTGACATCTGACCCAAGGCTCTGCAACATGGTTATAAGAATTCTGAGACTTAGCCTGTGTCCTAGGTTTAACCGCTTACTGTCTGTTTCTACACTTAGCCCTAAGTTCCTACCCAGAGTTATATTCCAGAGATTCACTGAAATAGAGAGCGTACATTATTTGAAGTAATCTATATTACTATGAACCACAGCGTCTTAAATGTAGCAAGAACAGGAAATTTTAAGCTTGAAAGCCATGTTTTGGCAGAAAGTAATGTTTTGGGAAATACAGGCTTTGAGTTTTTTTAAGAAGAAAACAATCAACTAAGAGGAAAAATAGAATGTCCTGGGCACGAGGGCCGTATGGATTTCTCCATTCTCTGCTCTGACCCCGTGACTCTATGGTGATGTCACAGATCTGAAATGACTACATGAACTCTGTAAAAAAGCATTACTTTGCCGGCAATTCAAAACTTAACTCTAGCATTAAGCACTTAACTCAGTGAAATTTCCAAACACTGTTGACATCATGAAGCTATTCAGAAGGTTTTGAGTGGGAAAGAAAAAAGGTTTGTCTCTATTTAAGAGCCTATTTTGCCTACTTAGAAGAAAAAAATAATAATCTTTTTGGTGGCAAATTTTTTTTATGATGTGTTACAGTGAGTTGACTGTACATTTTTAAATGGCAATGATGAATGAGCCATGTACTTTTTTCTCAAATTCACACTTGGCCAAGGGTGAGAATCCTTTCATACTGCTTCCTCTGAACCAGGGTCACTTTATCCAAAGGGCAGAGAAAAATAGAATTATTTAGTATAAGAGCAGCTGCAGAAAATGCCCTCACCGTCTTTCTGAGGCCCAAGACAAACTGGAAAACATATGTCCCTCTGATGACAGAGTCACTTAAGACACTGCTCACCCTCAGGATGAATATTCTGGGTGTGTTGGCCAGTTTAAAAACGAGTTCACTGGTCCCACACAGCAGTACAGTTAGAACTAACTCACTCTAGAAATTCATCAATGGAAATAGGTATTTTATCTGTGGAAAGCAATGTAAATGACACTGATATGACTTAATCTCAGGGCATAATTATTAATACAATTGAGCATGGCTAGATCATTATAAGGGTGAGTGAGATTCCTTATCAGAATCACTCCTCACCTAAGTTATTTTCACATTATGAAAACGTTTGCCATTAATAAAGAAAGGAAAGAAGGAAGGGAGGGAGGGAGGCAGAAAGAGAAGGAAGGAGAGGAGGAGGGAAGGAGGGAGGAAAGACAGCTTCAGAAAGATGTCATAACCCCCTTGATTTTAAGGTCTTTGGGCCAGAAAGTCTGGTTTAGAAAAATCGGAATCCCTAACGATGTAGCTGATCTTTGTAACTTCTGGGAAGCTGTAGCCCAGCTACTGTCATTG
Organism: Lipotes vexillifer; assembly: GCF_000442215.2. Classification (NCBI taxonomy): domain Eukaryota; kingdom Metazoa; phylum Chordata; class Mammalia; order Artiodactyla; family Lipotidae; genus Lipotes; species Lipotes vexillifer. Next base: position 487,799 of record NW_006774049.1, on the reverse strand, counting down.
ATTTTTGTCTCAGCAAAAGTCTAGGGACTTGGGGACCACAGATTCTATCTGTTACTCTGTCCTACCCTGGATTCTTGAAAATGAGCAGGTCCTTTGCTTTCTCTTTCCTTTGTCTGGATTTCTTGTCTTTTTTCCTAAAGGGAAGAGAGAGAGAGAGAAGAAAGGAAGGAAGATTGGGTAGGGGAAGGGCAATATTATTAACATAGAGGCATAATTCTCATTTATACCCCAAGTTTTGCAGTTTTTCACCCATCTAAGAGGCTTTGGGCACTGAAAGTACTGGAATGTGGGACCAGCAATGTGCTGAGATACCAGGTACTTGAAGTGCTAAGGACTCAGTTAGAGTCACAAAAAATGGCAGAATGATGGGCTGAATCAAACTCCTGGTGTACAAAGGCTTGTGTCCCATTGAAACACTAGACTAGTTTCAGCAACCTTGAACCCAGAAGTGTTTGGACAACAACCCAACCAAACGCTGGCACTCCCACCAGAAACCACAGCCAAAACCACTGCTGCAGAAATTTGTAACCAATCTGAACTTAACCCCAATACACAGAAACTCAAGAACATTTTCTATTGAAGCAGAGCCAGATCGAGGAGTCCCACTGAGATGTTTCTGACTTACAGTAAACTCTGAAAGACTTCATATAGGATTCACCTGAAACTCTAAGGGAAATCTGAAATGGGTAGAAAGTAATCGTTCAAGAAATCAAATCAAAGGGAAAACTGCCGGAAATTGCATGATTTCTTTTTATGAGAGAAAGCCAAAGCTGTTTTGACAACTGTTAAAAAGACAATAGGCCCCAAATGGAGTCACTTATGCCAAGCCCATGTCACCAAACGGAGACTTAACTTAATTACAGCTTCGTCTCTCCCAGGAATGGAATCTTAAACCAGTCAATCAGGAATCAGCTGATCAGCATTAGTTAGGTAATCTGCCTAAGAGACCTCTGCCATGCCCTAAAGGAAAATAGCTTTGCAATAACCAACCTGCTTTTTTGCCTAGTCTAACTCCCTTGTTCTGTCTCCTTTCTTCCTATAAAAGTCCCTCTTGTAAGCTCCTCAGAGCTCCTTTCCATCTGCTAGAGTGGATGCTGCCTGATTCAAGTCAATTTTTGCTCAAATAAACTCAAAATTTTTAATATGTCTAAGTTTATCTTTTAACACATGAATTATTCTTTACTCAACTGATGACTCACTCTTGCCAAAAAAGTCCGCCCCCCTCCCCGCCCCGCCAACTTCTAACTCAGAATGTTTAGTCATAAAGTTATTGAGTCTTTTGCGTTTTATCCCTGTCAGTTGGTAACTAGATATGAACTGTGTTAATAGGTATAAGTGAAAGTGGGAAACTTGACTCTGGAGGATTTTTTTCTTTTCGTTTGTTTTCACAAATGTTAATAACAGTAACAATTATAACTGGTAGGAAAAGTTTCAACACTAATACACTGGTTGCTGCTAAAGTACTGAGTTGCCTGCTTTTGAGAAACCTGCTGAGGGATGAACTTTTTATTCTTTTTTATTTTTTTAAATATTATTTTTAGAGTATAGTTGGTTTACAATGTTGTGCTAGTTTCTGCTGTACAGCAAAGTGTATCAGTAATACATATACATATATCCACTCTTTTTTAGATTCTTTTCCCATACAGGCCATTACAGAGCACTGAGGAGTTTTCTGGGCTATACAGTAGGTCCTTATTAGTACTTATTTTATATATGTGAACTTTGTATTCTAAGTAGGTCTCTCACAGTTTGAGAGGGGGTCTTCCTCTCTTCTCTCCTTCCTCACAGCAACCTTTCCCCACTAAAAAAAAATAAATCCTTTTGGCAATTTATTCCTTTGGGTTAACAAGACACTCCTAAGGGTGATGAGAAGATGCTCAAGACAACGTTTCTTTAATTTATAATTTTGCCTACTGTTGATTTACCCTGGTAATAATTAGAAAATCTGAATGTGGTGGGCAGGGTTCTAAGGTGGCCTCCAAGATTCCAGCTCTCTGATGTACAAGTGCTGAAAACCCCTCAGTCCCCTTAAATGCGGGCAGGACAAAACCTGCAAACATGATGGGGTATTATACCCATGACTGAGTTAAGTAATCTGTTGCCTTTGAGTTAACCAAAAGGGTAAGTATTCTGGTGGGCCTGACCTAATCAGGGGATCCTTTAAAAAAATGTCAGAGGGACATTCTTCTGCTGGCCTGAAAGAAAACTGCCATGTTGTGAGAGGAGGGTGGCCGCTGTAGGAGCTGAGAGCTGTCCCCAGCCAACAGCTATCAAGAAAACAGAGACCTCAGTCATACAACTGCACCAAAATAAATCTACCGACAACTAGTGAGCTTGCAAGGACACTGCAAGTCTCAGCCAGGTGACAGCCTGAACAGAGGACCCATCTAAATCTCATACCCAGGCTCTTAACCCATGGAAACTATAAGATAATAAATGTGTGTCGCTGTAAACCACTAAATGTTTGGTAATTTGTTATGCAGCAATAGGAAACGAATATGCTGATGAACGCGTGTAAAAGTCATCAGTCAAATTAACATCACCTGTCAACTGACCTTACTATAAATGTCACAACTTTACATTGCTGGAAGCAAAAGCACAGGTTAGACATGGCTTTCAATACTGTCTTCTTTTCTTTCTGCAATAATAAGTAATAGCGAAGAACAGATCTGACTCCACATTAGATCCGTTCTACTGCCTGTGCTTAGTCATGCTGGCTCTCACCTTTTGTAAAAGAATGTCGTCTACAGCCTGAAGTATACAGGACAGCCTATTCTCAGGGCTCTGACCTTTAAGAGTCAGTTCATATAGAGATTAAAAAGTTGCAGAACAGAGAATAACATTTGTTTTATTGGAGGTTTACAGGACCATGGTGACCTGGCCTATGTGGACAGATGCAAGAACAAAGGATTCTGAAACCAAGAGGTTTGCAACAACTAACCACGCCCCTACATCAGCACTGATGTATCTGTTTCAGTGCTGTGCTGAAACCTTTCAAGGAGTTCGGGGTTTTGGGGGGCCTGAGCCACCTGCCTCCTCGCATGGCCCTGCAATAACATTCTCTCTGCTCCAAACTCCAATGTTTCAGTTTGTTTGGCCTCACTATGCTTTCGGCACACCAACTTGCATTCAGGAACAATAACACCGGGCATAAGTGCCCAGAGAAATATTTTCATTTTTTTTCTATTGTCCTCTTTTGGGGACTGCATAATCAACTTCAGAGAGGAAATCAGAATTTTTCCCTTATCACAAGGTACTCCAAGTCTCTATTCTACTGAAAAGAGTATATATAGCTAATCATTTTGATTAGCTCAAGAAGTTTCTCCTATATATGTATGGCATCTCCTCAAATACCATCAGAATTTGGCCAATTTTTAAAATGTGTTTATGAAGAGAAAAGCACAGCTATACACAGGGATTATATTAACATTCTCAGCATTGATGTATTTGCTTTTCTTTTCCCATTTTGTAAAAGTAGCAGTAGTAGTAGTAATAGCATCCTTAATGAGAGATTGTGCTTAGCTGTTTTCTCTCTACTGAGAGACTCCTAACGGAAAAAGACTCAAGCTGAATGAGGGAAGAACATACTGTAAGGGAAGTATAATGGCTTGGATGCTGGGAGATCTAGGGTCTGTGACCTGTTTTGACATGCATTAGCTCATGATTTTAAACGTGTAATTTTCTTTTTCTAAGTACCAGTTTCTTCATGTATAAAAAGAAAGGGGGCTTCCCTGGTGGTGCAGTGGTTGGGAGTCCGCCTGCCGATGATGGCATCTTGTGTTTTGGCTCGGTAACATCCAAACTTACTGTCACTCGGTGCCTATAAATACACACAATTAAAAAAAAAAAAAAAAAAAAAAAAAAGAAAGGGTTCAATGAGCTCACCGTAGTTAATGTTGTTTAAGACCTTAGGGAATCCCAAATAATTACATGGTAAAAGCAAAGATAGCAAATGCAGCGGGAGAGGTGGCAAACCAGGCAGAGCAGGCTCCAGGAGTCCACAGCCACTCCCACACACGTTACTTTTTCTCCATTTCAGACACATGGGCCCCATGGAGGATATCATGTCAACAAAGGCTGCCAAAGTTTTTTTTACAAAAACGTTGAAAAGCCCTGGATGAGAAGGTCTGTAAGGCCTTTCCCAGCAAAGACCATATGCGTCTCTCAGAAGAAATACACCTGGAGATGAGTATATGGTCATCTTTTCTTCGGACCATCAGTCTGGGTCTTAGATTCTGCTGACTAAGCAATAAATTGTTTCTGAGGAAGACTGGATGTCCCTTAACCCACCTGGCACTTCAGCTTTCCCTCTTCTGTGGATCTCTCGCCTTCATTTTTCACTGTGGTAGGACAGTTCTTAGACAGCCCACACTCAGAGCAACCCAGATGTTCCAGTACAGTACTTATTTCATTTAAGTTTAGCTGGATCAATAAAGCCAATGCATTCAGTGTGACAAAAATGTATTACATTGTAACGCTGCTTATATAGATAAATTCAAAAACCAAGAAAAAAATTATTTTCTGTCCTTCTGCCTTATTCTTGGCTCTGGTCCCTGAATTGATGTTTGGTGCTAGGGTCAGACCAGCCCTACCACCAAGCAGAGCAATTCCTTTGTACTCTAGGAAGCTGCACAGACTACTAAACAGGGTAGGGACTTCCGGGTGTGGGGAGAGTAGGACTGAGAGAAATGCATAGGAGTAGAGTTTCTAAAAATTAGCGATGTCACCCATTAGGGCGCAAAGATACACAATTTTGTGTTGTTCTTGTCACACCTCAACTCTATTCTCATCCTACTGCACTAGTGAGAAAACCAAGACAAATACAGCTTATTCCTTCTGCTGAATGGAAGCACTGTCTGATGTTAACAAACATCACTGATCAATTTTAACAGAAACTACATTATTATCACAATAACGGCTACTTTTGCCAATACTTGTGGAATTACTGTGTGCCAGAAACTGCGCTCAGAACTTCACTACTATCACCACATTTAATCTATATAGTAACCACCTGCAGGGGAGGTATTATTTCCCCCAGTTTTCAAATGAGAAAACTGAGGCTCAAGGGAAGTTATTTAACATGCTCAAGTCACACAGCTAATGAGTGACAAGCCCACATGTGTCTAACTCCTCGCACTTCACCATAAATGGCACTCTTCTCAAACCACTAGAACTTGATCTGCTTCGGAGCAAAAGCCGAGACATTTATTTCTGGGTGCCCTCATCCCCAACATAGTATCCTGCACAGCAAATGGCACTCAAAAATGTTTGTTTTGAAATGACTGACTCCACTTCTATCGGTGATGGAACTGAAACTAAATCCATTGGGAGGTGGAAATATTCATACGTTGTTCAGTGGAACTGATCTTTACTTGTTACCATGATGGCAGAACAAAACACACACAGAAAAACTTAACGTGAATCCATATGATCTCTCCTCTAAATGGATTTGTTACCATAGGACCATGGTCTTCTTCATATGGAAATTTCTAATTCTCTAGAATACAATAATATTTAAAGAAAAAAATTAAAGGCATGATCTAAAGTAATGGCTGATATAGGCTGGGTTAGTTTGGGATTCATCGTAAAATAACATTTAGCCCATTAGCAATAGCAACCTGATCTATTCTCCCTACTTAGTAGGGACTACATATGGTACTGGCTGTATTTTCCAAGCCCTGAATCAGGGTACATGATACAGGATTGCTAGGGAATATCCAGAACCTATGGTCAACGTCGTATTAGGGAACAGCCACTGAAGATACTTTGGAGCTGCTATTCCTACAACACAAATGTGTTTCAGAGAATAACTTCTTATTTTCCCAAATCTACCAGACGCCTTTTAGAGCTGAAATTAATTATATATCCAGGTAGGTGGGCCAGTAAGAAAGCTCAGAAAACAGCTTGATAATACAAGAAATCAACCCTTCAACCACTGTCAGTTTACAGAAGCCACATCAAACCTTAATGAGAAACCACATGTAGTGGTAAATTCTGGCATTTAATTTTATGATTATTTACAGCCATTCTGGTGCATAGCATATGGTATGGAGTTGACTTTTTTTAAGTACCAGAAAAATAAGCTAGAATGGACTAAATACATAGCAATGGAGTTTTATTCCTCTTCGTAAAGAGATGAGAGATATATCTAATTTTAAAAAAAGATAAAATGGTATGAGCTGTGGGTAATAATTCATACTTTTGGAACTGCTTGGCATCATGTCTTAGGTGAAAGCTGGTAACAAATATTACGAAAGTTAACACAGCTCCAAAGTAATTTATTCTTAGGTGAATGTCCTATAGTCTGCCAAAAAGCTTCATTCTTTTCATTCTATAGTTATTTATCATTCTAATAAAATGTTATAAAATACACTGTAAAACCTTTCACCTATTTGGTCTCTAAATTATTTTCTAAGGCCTCATAGGAGACTTTGGCAATAGAAGCAACGTTAAGCTTTTTTTTTTTTTTTTTTTTTTTTTTTTTTTTTTTTTTTTTTTCCTCTCCAAGAACAATACCTTTGCTCATCCAATATCCCTGCGGATAAATCTAAGAGATTTGGATAAATTTACTTCCAAAATCAACTATTACACTATATTTCATTACATGGGAAGATGAACAATTAGATGGCACATGATATAGTTAAAAAAAAATAAGAGCAGAAGAGTTTCAGGTACAAGATGGCAGACCAGAGATTCACCTCCCTTTCCATCCAAAAGCCTACCCAAAAAGAGAGTATCAGTACAAAGGAATGCGACCATAAGGACAGAGGGAATGGGAGAATAGGGCAGTGCCTCACATTTCTGGAACTGAAAAGCTCTAGAAGCATATGGTGATGGATACAACAGTAGAATAATTCACGGTCCAGAACCTACCATGAGGAGATACGGTGCAAATCACTACAGAATGAGAGAGGCTCTGGGATAGAAGTTAAGAGTATACGGGCAGGAATGAAAAACAGGGCTGCAAAGTGCTGGTTGAAGGATGCCAGTCCGTCTCTACCTCAATCCCTGTATGAAGATAGGCAGGTTGCAGGTAGTCTGTCTACTCTCTGGCAAAAAATTAATACATAAATAAAAATTAAGGGGATGACTGCTCTGGAGAAAACTTACTGGGGCCAGACATGGTCTTCTTGATGTTGGCATCTGACAGCTCATGCAAAGACTCACCCCTGTTATGTACTGGCTATAAACTGAAGGCAGAGGAAAAAACTAATGTAGAATTTGATTTTTAAAATTCTGCATCTATTATCATTTGAAAACAACGTCCAAACCTTTGAAGACACTGAGAGCCCGACCATGCCTATGCCCAACGTAGTGAAGGAGTAGCTACCAGCCAGACACTGGGTGGGTCATCATTTTTCTAAGTGGGTCTGCTTATTCAAAATGCTCAGTTAGAAATACCTCTTCTCTTGGCCACTTTTAGAGAATTAAAAATAGGTCTTGAAAGGAACCCAGTTAAAACTGAAGTCCACAGCAGGGGGCAGCTGGATATACACACAAGTGCTATTATCTTCTGATGTCCCCCCAACTGGATACGACCAGTTGATGGCAGGCAGCTGAGCATCAAAGGAAAAATGTCCCCCATGTGCCCTCTGCTTAGATACCAGCCCATAAGTGCTTTGGAAATCCAAGTAGATTTTCAAGGTGGGCTATTTTTATTGTGGCTTCACAAAGATCTTTAAGGAAAAGCACCTCACTTGTAGCCATCCACTCTCCTGCCCTTCCCACCTTTATTCCCATCACTCCCTCTACAATGAGTTTTAAGTCAAAATCAATGTTGAAATGAAGATGTCAGTACTTGGTGGCTAAAGGAAACTAACTCTCAAACAGTTGAGAACCTAAAATTTGTCTCTTAAGACAATCTGCAGTTGATTTGACTCTTAAGACAATCTGTAGTTGATTCGCTCCAGAATTTTCTAACCTACGATTCTCATCCGAGCTCTACATTGGAATCAGCAATGCCTAAGTCTCACTTCAGATGAACTACATCAGAATCTCTAGGTTAAAGCCAGGACGCTTGTCTTAAATACTCTCCAGGTATTTCTAATGTGCATCCAGGGTCCAAAACCACTGAAGCTGCCTCTAGTTATGACTGCAGATTATTTGAATGAGAAACTGCAAACATTGACATAGGGCGTGTACATACGGGCATTTCAGAAGCATACGACACTTCAAGATAGTTACTTAAGAAAACTTAAAATAGAATGTTCTCGGTCATAAAAGACTGAAGATTTAAAATCAACCAATTTCAGTTTCAGGAGGCCAAAGGAAAAAGAAATGGATGTTGGATCACCACTGAATCCCAATTTTCCTCTGGCAAATAATCCATTCCCCAATATCAACAAATGCACGTCAAAATGACTTCACTCCACTCCCCAGCCTAGGATGCAGTGGCCATCTCTAACTAACACTCCTCTAGTCATTCAGGGCGTCACCTTTCTCTGGCCATAGTAATTGCTCAAGGATCAAATCAGAGCAAATAAGATACGATTCTGCCACAACTCTTAAACGAGGGAAAGTGCTTTTTCTTACGAGACTTGAATCTGAAAAGACATGGGTCAGAGTTGGTGGAGCCAATATTTCCAACATAAGAGAAAACCTGAGAATAAATCCAATAGAGAAGAAGAATGACTGAGAGAATTTAAAAGAGAATCCAGGACCTGATTCCATAATTTGGGTCCCTGTACCAAGCTGAGCCTGAAGCTAAGTCTACAACTGAATTTTAAGTTATGGCAGCCAACAAATTCCTTTTCCTACAGGTTTACTGTGGGTCTTGGTAACCCAAAGAATCCAAAGTGAAACGTACTCCTCTCTGCGCAACAGACAATTTCTTCCTTTCTCTCTCTTATACTGTTCCCACTCGCAGCATAAACACGGGACACCGTTTACAAAGAGTCCAGTACTCACGTTCGTAGACACAGAATCACAAACCAACTCATTCACTCTCCATTCTCAAAAGTCCTTTAGTTTCGTCCAGCTCCATGACAGGCTGAGAAGGATTACCCCATATTAATGCACAAAGAAAAAGCGTGACTAAGAGACTCGGGCTGTGATTACCTTATCAGTTGTTCCTATCATCAAAGATATTAAGACAGATTCACAAGGAGAATAAATACAAGGACAAATATCACAGTAAAACTACAGTAAGTCCCCTACATACAAACCTTCAAGTTGTGAACTTTCAAAGATGAGAACGTGCATTCCATCAACATCAGGCGTGAGTGAAATTGTAGCTTGCTCTCCGTCTCCTACCACTGACGATCCCTCAGCTCTACCATCCCCCACCTCCTCTCCCTCCTCCAGTCAGTAACTCTTCTTGCTTTTTCACTCCATGCCAGCCCCTGGATGCCAGCTGTTGTACTGCACTACTGTACTTTTCAAGGTACCGTACTGTAAGATTAAAAATGTTTTCTTTATTTTTTGTGTTTGTTTTTTATGTATTATTTGTGTGAAAAGTATTATAAACCTGTTACAGTAAAATACTATTTAGCCGACTGTGCTGGTTGGGTACCTAGGCTAACTTTGTTGGCCTTACGAACAAATTGGACTTACGAACATGCTCTCGGAACACAACTTGATCATACGTAGAGGACTTACTGTACTGGACATATCATAGCAAAACAACTAAAACCTAAAGACAAGGGGAAAATCTTCAAAGAAGCCAGAGAAAATGTATATTACCTTCAAAAAGAAAACCCTAATAAGATTTACAGCTGATTTCTTGAGAATAATAATGAAAATCAGAAAAAAATGAAAAGATTTCTTCAAAATGATATAATAAATTACAACTATAAATGCACTAGGAAAAAGTATATATATAGACACATAAGTCGGGCAGTTAAAAAATCATTCTTAGCATCATACCAAAGAGGGAAACCATGAAAGCAATAAAAGAGGAATAGATCTGACCTATAAAAATGAAAAATTTATCAAATTCAGGTAAAATTAATGCTATAAAAATGTGAGAGATTTTCAAACTGAAGGAAAAATATAAAATTTTCAGTATATAAGATAGAAAGCTATTATCCTTAACAGGTAGTCTTTACAAATCAGTAAGAAAAAACGCAAGCACCCTAAGATTAAAAAGAGTAAAGGATATATGCATAACAAACAAATATAAATGTTTAAAAACTTGAAAAGATTTAACTTCATCAATAATAAAAAATACAAATTAAACAAAAATGTTACAGAAAGTTTCAGCTATGAAATGGTCAATATTTAAAAAATAAATTTAATATTGAGTTTTTCAAAAGAGCTGCTGATAATTAGGCTCCTTGCACTTCTGGAGGGCGATTTAGGAGTGTAAACATTCGTGCACTCTTCCTAGAGGGCAGTTGGGCAGCACATATGAAAAAAAAAAATGCTACGGTATGTCTCTTGGCCCATTAATTACACTTCTAGGAAAAATCCTTAGTCATAATCCAAAAAAAATGAATGAAGATTTAGCCATAAGCAAGTATATAGCTATATAATATGTATGAGTAAAATTTTAGAAACAACCTAAATCTTCAACAATAGGAGTTATTAAAATAGTAGACTATACTGAAATTATAATATTTTCTAATAAAAAATACAAACAAGCACAGTATTATTCCATTTTTCTAGAAGATTTTTGTAGGACATACATCACATTTTGTAGAACAGCACAGATTATAAATATGCTCAATTTATATGCCTCTCTAGATTTGCTCAACCCCACTGGCCTCCCAGGTTTAAGGAAGAGTCCCAGCTGGACGGCGATGTAACCAACTAGAATGAGTTCCGTGGTGCCGTGGTGAAGACTCTGGGCGTAACAAGACACGGGACATACTGAGGACAGGAAGTCTCTTTGACGACTCTCAAATCACATCTCACAAGTCCTAATTACATATCTGGGAAGCCCCAGAGTGTGAAGGTTGGGTGTCCAGAGACAGAAGAAGTAAGTTCAATATATTCTTGTCTTATGCCTTACATTGGTAATTCCTGTCTATTGGTAACTTTGGTGGAAAAAAAAAAATAGCACTTAGACTTGGAATGAGTAAGAGATCATCCTGGAATTCAGCATCATTGCCAATTCACGCAAAGAATTCTTGAGAAGAGTTTCAATTCATCGTCTGTGTTCATGCCCTAAACAGACTGAATCTAAGCTTACCCACAGTCATCACCTGAGATGCTCTCTTGAGTGTTGCTTGAAAGCAAGTCCTTTTAAGTCTTTCCTTTCTTAAACACAATCCCTCTTCTTCTCACCCGAAATCTAGGTGGCCTTACATTTTTGACAAGAGCAATAATAAGTGGTGAGAGTAAAACAACAAAGGACAAGATTCAAGATTCATTAATCAGGGGTTTCAGAATATAGGAAAAGTCACTCAGATTCTGGCCACACGAATGTTGACTTTAGAATCCTTTTAGAAAAATTCAGTTAAATCTGTATCAACATTTTAATGTAGATTAAACATGATTATCTTTTGTGATAAGTTTCTGTTGCCATGACACAGGTTTCCTTTTTGTGATCTCAGCAGTGGAGATGAAAAAAATAAATAAAACAATTTAAAAAGAAACCTCACATATAGATTTTTACAAAGTGTAGCTAAAATTAGTAATATGAGATTACTAAACTGGGAAACATTTTTTAGAATCTTAAAGTTGGTGAGACTCCCAAAATAGATGAGCCACAAGTTTGCCTGCTGTCTAAGACTCAAGACTTTTTGTCATAGGAGAAATCACATATGTTAAGGAAAGGCAAATAAAAATCTGCCTTGCACAACTCAAATGACATTAAAAACTTAAAAAAAATTTTCAACCTGTTAGTCTTATGTCCACATTAGACTGTAAATTCCCAGAGACCAGTGTACATGTCTGTTTATCACTATATTTCCTAAGAGTCTAGAATAGCATCTTTACAGTGATTATTTTAATCAATAACTTTGTATTAAAAATTCTCTTAGCTGCTAAATATGCATATAGGATTCCTTTCCAATAAATTCTTGCTTCATGCACATGACCAGAAGCTGCCTGTTAGTGACTTCACCGCCACCAACACGTAACTCAAACAACCCAGTAAAACCCTTCCCTGGAATGTTAGGACTTGGAAGAAAACAGTTTGGGAACCAGGGAGCTGCTGGAGGCCGTGAAAAGAGAAAGCAGTGCCCAGTAGGATTAGGAAGCAGCATGCACAGAAAAGCAGACGTGGAGCAGCAGAGAAAGAACCTCACTGAAGCTCAGCGGCACCCTTCCCATCCTGCAGTTATTTTCCTATCAATAAAGTCCCCCTTTGGCTCAAGCTGCTTCAAGTTCAATTTCTATCACTTGTACCTGAAATACTTCTGACCAATTCATCATTTTTCCCCTCTAAATCCTGCTCTTAATTATTGCCAAGTCAAGTTCTATCTCCCTTGAGACAGTCAACTCACATTTTTGTTCAAAAGCAAACAAAAGAATACAGATCATATGTCATAATGACGAACCTCAATTTTATGTTCAGAGCATTTAATTAAACTGTTACTTTACAGCATTGGGTATCACTCAAAAGGCCTTCAGCTGAGATTTAAAGATGTTCTAATATGGCATATAACACTACAACAGTCATCATTTTAAACATGCTCAAAACTGAGTTCATTGCATTTCTTATACAATTCACTATCTAATTTTCAATAGGTATGTTTTTACTTTCTTTCCAATAACAATCCTTAATGTTTCTCTAGTACTTAAAATTTTACAACGTCTTTCACATCCACTATTGGGTTTGAGACTCTCAACAACCATGTGAAAGGTAGAGTGGCTATTTGCATTTTTGTACTACTCACCGTAGGCTAATTGCTGCAATTCACAACTCCAAAAGTTCAGTAACTCAAAACTACTTATTTTTTGCTGATGTTGAGTCTAATGCAAACCGAACAGCTCTCAGAGATGCCCTTGTGATGTCACCATCATCAACACCAGCACAGGGAGAGGAAAGAGCCTGGGAAGGTACATCAGACATTCCATTTCTTCAGAAGTGACACACATCAATTCTATTCACATTCCATTGGCCAGAACTAGTCACGTGGCCTTGGCTAAGATGCCAAGGGAGGGGAAATGTCATCCTTGGTTGAACAGCTGCTTCCTGGAAGCAAATCCACACTACATAAGAAAGCATGATTTAGAGTATTCATCCCTGTCATAGTTTTATGCATGAAGACATTGAAGATCACACAGAGCAGAGACTGTAGCAAAGTGGTTACTCCAACCCAGGTCTTCTCTTAGGTGGTGCTTTCCCTCAGTCCTAATGCTGAAGCCAGTCACAATGACATGCATTTAAATTGGACACTGAGGTATGCACACATCTTTCCTTTTTCTCACCCCATTCATTTAGCTTTCCTTTAGAGATCCTTCTTAAAAACTCAATCATTTCAATATCTTTTCTGACCTCTTTCCCCTTCTTAAAAACTCAATCATTTCAATATCTTTTCTGACCTATTTCCCTTTCCACTCCGGTTTGCCCTACTGAAACCGTATACAAACCCCTGTCTCCCGGTCCTTTGAAGTAAAAGGCTTTCGCTTTAGTCTCTCAGGCCTCCCCTGAGTCTCAAAAAGCCTGACTCAAGAATTAACAATTAGGAATGTGAAAATGTAGAAACAAAGAATAGCTGTTGGGCTGGGAAACTGGAACAATTTAGACTATAAATTTGCCACACAGCAGAATCACCAAATTCACAGTTCCCTGAAAGATAAAGGCCTGACACACATTCCTAAGTTATTTTTACAGAAAGCAGACGCCCTCCAGATGAAAACTGCTGACCACAAGCACGTAGACCCTAGGCTGGTTGATACCAGAAGTTTGACAATGCTTGAAACTTCACCTTGATGCCAACCAATCTGAGAACTGTATGTGAGCTGATCATGCACCCTGCAGCACCCTGCCTCGCACTGCCTTTAAAACCCCTCCCCTGAAAGCCATCAGAGAGTTTGAGTCTTTTGAGCATGAGCTGCCTATTCTCCTTGCTTGGCACCTGCAATAAATGCTGTACTTTCCTTCACCCACAACCTGGTGTCAGCAGATTGGCTTTAATGCACACGGGTGAGTGGATCCCAATCTGGTTTGGTAACACTACAACATTAACCATACTGCCTCTATTTTTGCCTTTATTAGGATTTACCTATATTGGGAAGTACTTTACAAAGGTCTATAACCTCTAGCAGAACGTGAGCACCTCGAAAACAGTCTTAACTCTGTTATATGTCTGGTACACAAAAAGTGATTAACCAGTGAATGTTTGGTGACTGAGAAAAGACGTTCTCCACATCCAAGTTCGTTCAACGCCTTGACCTCTCTCGTACAGGTGAAACCTATTTTCCTCCATTAATAGGGACAACCAAACACAGGAGCCAGAGCACACACTACAGATATAAAAATGAAACCTGGTACTCTTCTATATTTAACACTTTTAATGAGCATTCCTGTTCAGTGGCATCAGCAGGGCCCCCTTTTAAGATGTTTTTTTAATCCCAACATTCAGCAGCTTCAAGGGTCAGGGTACCTGCATTAGCTGTGTGTTGATGGTTGGATGAGCCTTAAATCTTCTTGTTTTTTTTGACATGGTGCTGAGACAAACTCTTTGATTCAGGAAAACTGCACACTCTATGGAATAAAGCTGAAGCAATTAATCAAATATTTAATTATATTGTAACAGAACACAGTTATCAAGCTTTTAACTAACAATGGTAAAGAGTCCCCAGTGACCCAGGCAACAGAAGACACTAACACACAAAAGGCTGTTTAAACCTCAGTTCTTCTAGACTCTGTGGAAACGTGGGGAAGTATGGAATGGATCGGCACCAAAAGGCTGAGAATCTGCAGTCAAGACTTTAAAAGCAGTCCCTTACCTAGGAGACTGCCTGTTCCAGAAGTTCCCAATCATGGGTCCAAACTGACCTGCAAATGTTCACCACCTTGCACACTCTAAAACACAGTGCCTCAGCACCTTTCCCCTTTGTCTCCCTCCTCACCCCTGGAATCCATGGTCTAAAATCTAGATATCATAATCCTGACATTTTCAAGCACGATGTCTTAAAGGGCATGCAACACTGACAGAAACCATCCTATTCTTGGATGATTTGTAAATAAACTCGGAATCCATAGGATGACGTAAATCATTTTATTTTCTGTTCTTATTATGTCTGCCTCACGTGTGTATCCAGAAGCCTCCTCTCTTGATCTCTTTCC
>NW_006774049.1:467923-472608 GCF_000442215.2 Lipotes vexillifer | reverse complement strand
TCTTGATCTCTTTCCCTCCTTTGCAAACTCGCAGCTTTAAACCCGAAGTCCTGGTTCATTTTGCTGCTATCCTGTCCAAGCCCAGAGAGGCAGATTCCTGTCCTACCCCTCCTAGTAAGGTGAGGCTGGACATGCACATTCTTTAGATCGGCGTTCCTATGAGATAACGTAATTCCTCTCTAACACTGAGAGCAGATCATGGCAAAACTCTGAAAGGTTTTTATGCTTAAACAGCCCCTTCATACCAGTATGAGAATAGGGAGAATCCAAGGTGGTAAAGGGACGGGGAGTCCCATCCTGCCACAGAAGTTTCCCTACCCACTATAATCTGGGATGAGAAATAATTTGTCTATACAACATAACCCTCTATCTCACATACAGCTCACACCCACTCTTCCAGACCAAGGAGAATTATTTCAGCTTCCCAATAAATGCCTCAAGAGCTATCTACCAGGGACAGAGTTAAGATTTAAGATGAAGGCTTAATTCTGAAGAGGTCTGAAAACTACAACGTGTGATAGGGTGGATTACTGTTCTAATTTCTCACTTCTTCTCTACCCACACCCTTTGCTGTGGGACTCTGCAGTGTCACCAAGCAGAATATGCCAAATACACAGCTCCACCTTCAACTTGGTCAGGTGACTTGCTTTGATCAATGGAATGTGGGTAGAAGAGACAGTGTGCCAGTTCTAAACAGTTTAAGAGGCATCGCTTGCATCCTTTACCATGAGAACAACATACCCCATAGAGTGGCTCTTCCTTTAACCTGGCTCTGGAAATGAGAACACACATGGAGCTGAGTCAAAATGAGAAAAGTGAAACCAAGGTGAGCCCAGCAGAACCACAGACAACCTGCAGCCCTCACGTAACATGAGCAATAAATGAACATCTCTTGCAGTAAAGTCATTGCAATTTGGGGTTGGTTTGTTGCCACAGCCAAAGTTATCTAATACATATGATGTTCAAAAATTTTACAATCTATCCCAAACATACCTTTCCATCTTCTCTTTCTTCCCTCCACAGAATATGTTTCAGCCAAATGGTTAGCCCCTAAATGTGCCCTGTACCTTTCCATCTCCATGGCTTTGCTCATGAAAATCCCCTGGCCTAGAATATACAAGTTTTAGTGCAAAGAGCACAGGCTTTAGAGTCAGCTAAGCCAGGCTTTGAAACCAAGGCCATCACTTAAATAACTATATGCTCTCTGAGTTTTAATATCTCTATCTGTAGGGATTCGGGGAAGGGGGGACAGTGATTTTAAAAAAAGGCAAAAGCATAAACTTTAACATGAGACCAACTCATATCCTCTGCTAATCATTATTTTGAGTCCATGATGAGAGCCTTAGTCTCATCATCTGTAAAATGGTAATCACAGGGTTGTCAGGCTGATTAAGTGACATAGAATTGGGAAATCAACTAGCACAGTGCTTGACACTGTCCTGATTAATTTCTTGTGGAATGAAAATTTAAATAGAAAGTACACAATCCAACTAAATAAGAGATATCATAAAGCAATTTTAAAATAATTGTCAAATTAATAGGCATGCATTTTCTAAATTGTGCCATGTAGAACATTAGTTTCATGCAAGATATTACAAATCTATTTTTTGAGAAAAGTGTTCCACAGTTAAATAAGTTCAGAAAATCTTGCATAAAATACCTCCCTCTGGAAATTCTTAATGCACATTAACAATTAAAGGCTCTGAGAAGTCATGTGATAAAGAATCTTATTTAACTTAATTTAGTACCTCCTAAAATTGACTATTCTTCCTCCTATTGGAATACCTATTAACAGTCAATGTTTTTCAGAACACAGTATGTGTCTTAGTCTCCTAGGGCTGCCACAACAAAAACACCATAGACTGGGTGGCTTAACCAACAAAAATTTATATTCTCACAGTTCTGAAAGCTAGAAGTCTGAGATCAGGGTGCCAGCATGGTTAGTTTCTGGTAAGTTCTCTCTTCCTAGCTGCCTTCTCACTGTGTCCTCACATGGCAGAGAGAGAGAGAGAGAGAGAGAGAGAGAGAGAGAGAGAGAGAGAGAGGGAGGGAGAGAGAGAGAGGGAGAGAGAGGTGGAGGGGGGCGGATCTCTTCCTTTTCTCATAAGGCCACCAATCTTATGAGATTAGGGCACCACCCTTATGGTCTCACTTAATCTTAATTTCCTCCTAAAGGCCCTATGACAAAATGCAGCCATACTGGAAGCAAAGGCTTAAACATATGAATTTGGAGCGGGGCAGGGTGGGGCAGGGGACACAATTCAGTCCATAACAATCTGGGAAGTGCTGGTAGAATAAGAAGTATAATGGAAGTGTAGCAGCGTGAATTCAATCTGTGTTGATGAAAACATGCAATACTTTACGGAGCAGGAGGGCTTAAATTAGTCTGGGACCCAGGGTAGATTGAGCAAGTTATCCAGGGATCTAAAAAATGGTCCCTTTTAAGCTGATGCACTTGCCAAGTTTCAGGAGAATGGGCAATTTGCTGGTCCAGTCAGAGCAGATATGAGAACCACGTGGCTAAAGCTTCTAAACCTTAAAATCTGACACATTCAACCACCTCTCTGTCTACGGACCTCTTCCCACAAACTTCCTCCACTGCCCTACTGTGAATATGTAGGAAGAAAGATTTACTTCATGATAATTATTTGGGAGAATACCAATAATAGGAAGAGGGCGCAATGAAAAATGAATTTTATGACCACCTTTTGAGCTCAAGCCAACTCCCTGCCAAAACAACTCCTGTTTAGACGGGAATAAATCTAGGAAAAGAGTCACATCGGTGAGCTTAAATAATGCAGTCAACTCAGCTCTATGGATCGAGGACCAAGAGCTGAGGCAACTGGAATCATGTGTTAGCTCCTTGTACGGATGGTTAACTTGGTTAGCTCCAGTGCTTGCTTTCATCCACACTGCAGTACAGGGATAAAGCTGGCTTTGCAGTCAACCGTATTAGAAGGTTGCTGCACCTCATTTGATGCCAGATTCATGGTCAAGCCATCAGCTCTTTTTATAGTGGGAAGTTTGTTGGTTTGTTTAGGAGACAACCTTATACAAATTACCTTAATGTAGTATGAAATATACAGGTTTGAAAATGCAAATGCTCACAGGAACCAGCATGGCTAATGCATGGGTAAAACTGGCCAAGTGCAACTGACAGGTATGATGGGAATTGTGACAAGCTGGGGAACACGTGCTTCTAAAGGCCCTCCCACGGTCTCCAGAATTGTAGCCAATATTACCTTGTAGATATGTAAACTTAGTACCGACACATCTCCTGATTTTTCAAGCAAAGCTGGCAATCTGGATTTTTATGTGAAATCTCCTAACCTTTAAATGTTAGCAACTAACTAAACATCTTCCAACCCTCTCCATATAGATATAAATACACTCCCCATCCCCCCACTCCCACACAGATGCACACCTGCAGGACAAGTCCAGCCTACAGGTCACCAGTGTTTAACCTGTGACATATGCAATAAATACGTCCTGAATGAAGACATCAAAGCTATCTCAAAATACACTACTCCTCTCCCTCTGATTGAGGGATGGACACTAGAGAAGTCCTGGTAGTTTGAGACCAGCAGCCGGGATTGTCAGAATGGTACAACATTAATTTTTATCTCTGCTCTATAAAGAAAACTGCCCACTAAGATTTACGGAAATGTCGGAGAGAACTGGCCATCAGATATTATTTCTTCTCTGTTAAACAAATATTTCATA
Source organism: Lipotes vexillifer (assembly GCF_000442215.2). Classification (NCBI taxonomy): domain Eukaryota; kingdom Metazoa; phylum Chordata; class Mammalia; order Artiodactyla; family Lipotidae; genus Lipotes; species Lipotes vexillifer. Next base: position 468,885 of record NW_006774049.1, on the reverse strand, counting down.
CAGAGCCCTAGGCCAGATGTCATGATAGATGAAAACAGGCGTGGACTTTCACTGCCCGAGTCAATGTCAAATTGGAAACATTACTACTCTTCCCATACTCTTCATGAATATTATTTCAAGATAATGACATTAAGTCATGCATAAAAAGTTATGCACATAATATTGTGTCATTAAGATTTAATTGCAGGATGCATTACATATAAATCCAAACCTCACAGCTAACCATGGTTTTTGTTTCTTTTGTTCTTTATCCAGGATGGTTTAATCTTGGGAGAGGACACCTTAGGGGGTGAGAAAGAGAACTGCTACCAAATTTTGGAGGACCCATTCAATTCTGTTTTTTCTCTGCAAAACTGTGTTTCCTGTACTCCTTGCCCCACTGCTATCCCTCGTGCCTCTTCCACCTAAAGAGAAAGCAAGATTTGAGGCACTGACAAAGTGCATTCTGTTCATTTCTGAAAGAATGAACTTTTTTTTTGTTTTTTTTTTGCGGCACACGGGCCTCTCACTGTTGTGGCCTCTCCCGTTGCGGAGCACAGGCTCCGGACGCGCAGGCTCAGCGGCCATGGCTCACGGGCCCAGCCGCTCCTCGGCATGTGGGATCCTCCCGGACCGGGGCACGAACACGCGTCCCCTGCATTGGCAGGCGGACTCCCAACCACTGCGCCACCAGGGAAGCCCCGAACTTCTGAAACATCTTCCTTATCCCTCTTTACTAGGGACAGCAAAGAGGGACAGGGAAGATGTCCCCCTCCGCGGCCTCCATCCCCTTAACCCTACAACATACCTGCTTGGCCATGGGACTTTTCTCAAGCTAGACGGATTAGATATTTACCCCGGGAATTGGGAGCGTGATCTAAGCAACAGTCTGACCTCTTTTGAACAGAGGAATAGAGGAGATGTAAGGTGAGCGTCTGAGGTGGGATTGTCAGATGGTACAGCCTAAGAAACAGAAGAGGGGT
>NW_006774049.1:448759-467913 GCF_000442215.2 Lipotes vexillifer | reverse complement strand
GGGAAAGAGCGTGGAGACAGGGAGAAAGTTCTGGGAACTACGGTTCTTGTTTCTAATTGCATCCTAAGGCCTGTCAGCACTCCTGCCTTTGGGTGCCCTGAGACACTGCTGGAACCTTAGAGTAAATACCCCTCCTCTTTCTTTTTTAAGCCAGTTTAAATCTGTTGTTAGAAACTGATGAGTTCAACAGTAGTTCTCTTCCACAAACCTGCCCAAGTTCAATCCGGGACGTTATACAATTTAAAAACTAAATAGCCCCCTTTTGGATATGGGCACATATGTATATGTATAACTGACTCACTCTGTTATAAAGCAGAAACTAACACACCATTGTAAAGCAATTATACCCCAATAAAGATGTTAAATAAATAAATAAATAGCCCCCTTTTTATTTCAAAGACAGCTGAGAGGAAAAATAAGTGTATAATATATCTTGAGAGATTTCACTCCAAATGTAGACAAATTTTTACGGAGAGAGGGAGGAGAAATACGACATGCTGAACATTTAATTGAACTTCCGTATTTTAAGCCCTTGTATTCTGAGCACTGTACATACAAATGCAGAGCTGCCGCATCTCCTGGTTTTTCCAGAGAAGTAAGAGGCTGCAGCGAAAAGGCAGACAGCATGCTGGGGCCACCTTCAACCCGGTCAGCCGCAATGTGAAACAAGGGGGTCGAACAGGACTCATTCGATTTCAGGCCATCGTTGCTACCGTACCAAAATTTGATACCGAAACCGTGATGTGATTTATTCCACGAGGGAGGGTCCCTGCCTGCTCTTTTCGTCAGGCCTCTACCCCACCTCCACCTTCGCCACAGCTTTAGAGTTTTACTTTTAATTTCACCCAACTCTACCCTTAGCTTTATAATGACTTTAACTGTTCAATATTTAATGAGCCAATTAATTAAATAACATTTATTATGCTGTAGGACAGCGGTTCTCATCTTTTAGTATGCATCAGAATTACCAGGGGAGCTTGTTAAAAACTCCAGGCGCCCACCGACCCAGAGATCCCGATGCAATAAGTCTGAGGTGGGGAACAGGGATTTTCTTCTTAACAGTTCTGCTGCATTGGACCTTGGTGATCGGCTGACTACATTTTGGGACCTGTCATTCTAGGGACAGGGGACTATGAGACTACATGCTCTGCTGGGGGTAAAGAAAACTGGCAAAAGTACAAATCCCTGGTCCATTACTTACTGGCTGTGTGATTTGGGGAAAGTGAGTAGAGGCTCTGCGACTCACTTTCCCCATCAGTAAAATGAGAAAAATAATAACACCTAAGTCATAGGGTTGGTGATAGGTAAAGTTCATACCCAAGTCTACCCTGTCTGGGACTCTTGCTGACTCCAGATGCCCCCTGCTCCATTAATCACAAGTCCCAGAGCAACTGGGGAAGAGGCTCAGGCCCTGCTAAAAGAATCAAGGAAAATTCAGGAAAGCAAATGTACAGCCCAGTGCATCGGTGTACTAGGGAAGCAAAGGGCAGTGGTCTGAGGTAAAACAGGTGTGATGTGGGAGGTCCCCCCGCTGCCCCCAACTCAGTCACCTCGGTGGGGGAGAGCCAGAGCTATGAGAAGGTGAATGAGGATGGTCACTATCATTAAGGCAGCCCAAAAAAAAATCCCTCTGGGACAAGTGACACCTTCCCACCTAAATGGACTGTTTACAGCAGGTATACATGGATTTTACTGTCCTATTTTTAGAAAAAAAAAAAATAGGTAGCTGCTGGCCACTGTCCTTCGCCTGACCCCAGGCGAACACCTTAAATCAAGAGCTTGCTATAACACAGCTGAGTTTAGCGATTTTAATGAGAAATCTGGTCCTGCTGGATTACTGTTCCTGGGCCCCATCTTGTCAGCAATTCCTCAGGAAATTATTCAACCATCCCCAGTTGCAAAGAAACAGATGGCGTACTGGAAAAAAAAAAAAAATAATACTCCGAAGTGTACGCACTGGTAAAAAAGCAAACTTAAGGACACAAAGGCCAAGGATGACACAAATACGAAAAGTGCTTTTTCCCAGATAAATGAACTTGCAGATATTTTCATTTTCTCTCCCCTTTTAAACTGTGAACTAACCCGTCATCAGCTTGCATACTCAATGGAGAGATCTGTTTGACTTTTCAGAGCTGTTTAACAGAGACAGCTTGTTTTAATAACACAGAATAATACTGATCAAACGCTCTCATGGAAGATCAAGTTTTAAAATTTCTATTAATGCCCTGCTTTCGTTCCTCTAATATCCCTTAACCAAAACTCTAGGATCACACTCTATTATGCCAACTGCCCGTGAAGAAAAGCTGAAATATTATTAAAAATTATCATGGCACCTGAGAAAATAGCAGCGTAACCCTCATGAATATTAAACCTTTTCATAATGATCAGTGTTATTACCATGAATACTAAATGTTATGAATTCATTGCAAATTCATAACGCTTAGTGTGAAAACTTGGCCTGTAACCAGAAAGTCTGAATTATACTTGGCAAATGCTTGAATCAATTTTAGTTATAAAAGCAGGAAAAGGAAAATGGATAAAATTCTTGGCCTTCAGTCTCAGAAGCCAAAGAGTTTCGGGAATCTTGCAAAAGGAAGGCCCGTTGTAATTTTTAAATATTTCATGGAAATGTTTGAATCTTTTTCAGAGTTCCCACTTCTGCTTAATTATATCCCGATAAAGAAGAGTCAGAGAAATGTCCGGAATAAGAGACCAACACATTCAGTTACCAACCAGTTACCAGTTACATGGCATTAGCTCTCAGAGCTTAGTACTACATACAGCATGTCATGGGAGTGATTCTGACCCTACAAGAAATTTGCACAAAATAATCATTATACAACAGAGTCTGCAGCCATTACACACCATGCCAACTTTTAATCCTCACATCTCCCACTGAGGTGAGACCCCAGCGTGTTTTGCTTCAGTAACTGAAAGCCACATCTATATGAAAACAAAGACAAGGAGTGCTTGTTATGGCTAACTGATCACAAACCTTCGGCCATGTGTTTTTACAGTCGCATGACATTCAGGCAAATAAAGTGGGATGATTGATTCTCAAGACATTCCAAGAGCGGAGTAACAGACGGGGGTTCAGGCAAAGAGATCTTAATGAAAATCTGATGGGAAAGCGGATCTCTCTCGGGGGGTTCCAGCTGAAAAACCGCTGGGCAATTTATAATAAACTGAAAACCTCTGTTTCACGAGCATTCCTTAATAGGATCACTGACAGCTCTATTTACTGAGCAGCTCTCCCCACTCATATGCTTTGTGATCAAAAAATCACAGGAATCAGGCTTTGGATTTAGAGTTTGCATCAAAGTAAAGAAGTTCTTATCAAAGTTCTTTCCTTGCAAAATATGTTTCTAAATCCACAGATATCTACAGCATCCTTCAGAGAATAAGAGCACATCCAACACAGATTTCTTTAAGTACTGTAATTTTATCCCAACTAATTTAAGCTCCATCGGAAAATTCCTTTAAAATATCCTAAAATATTAAGACCTGGAGAAAGTTCTGATTGACGGATGGATTTAAGCATCTCATAATTTTCTAAAACATCTCTAACTGTCCTCAGTAATAATTCATTAAGATGATGGAGAATAAGGGACAGATGCTAATCTTCCCTCTGGGAATTTCTATGAAGTTACAGGATGGCACTGAAACTGCAAAACAGCAGGGTTTAACTAAACAGAACATCAATCAGTAAAGAACAGTATGGTATGCCTGGAATCCATTCAGAATGTCCTCGGGTTAGATTCCAAGATAGTTTTTTCCCCCTCTAAATTCTAAGTCTCGTAAGTAATGTCTTACGTTCTTCCAGTAATTTCTTAAGTTATATAATCATGGCGAACCAAGCGGCTCCTGAGACTTTTTCAGCTAATTAACCACCAGTAGGAATTACCGGACCCTTCAGAATAATTAATCTGCATTCTCCCCGAATTCACTCAGATGTCTTCAGCGCCCTCTGAATCTCCTCGGTGTCAACAATACTTTCTCAACAGTTTCGCAACCACTTCAGAGTCTGAGGGTCCCAGATTAGAAGTGCAGATAAAAATTCTTCATAAGTTCCCAGAGAATCATGAATAACATTTCTAAGGTAAAAGATAGCCCTAAATACTCATCAAGGCTAGCAAACTGTGTGAAATTTTAAAGCAGTACCAAGCGGAGAGAAAATTTACAATATTCCAGTTTAAATGAAGTCAGATGAGAGAGTGCAGCAGAGTGAAAAAAAAAGATACGATTTTGGTTCCTGGGTCTTTAGTGGAAAGTGAAAGATGACTTAACATTTCTGGGTCTCTGGGTCTTCTGTAAAATGGGGATAATAACTACGTATCTTGCAGGGTTACCATAAGGACTAAATGAAAGAGATTTGTAAACCATCTATCACAGCGACCAACATCAAAGTTTGGCTTAATAAATATTTATTTTCCCTAGTATCAGAATGTCTCCTCACAAGTGTGATTTCTCTGTGTATCTGCAGAAGTGGACGACAGAGCCAGCCGTTTTCAGTAGGTCTACTGCTGCGGAAGCCACTCTTTAAACGATAGCTTTCCTTCTTTATCAGAGTTTGTATAGGGTTGGCCAGAAAGTTCATTCGGGTCTTTCCATACCATCTATGGCAAGACCCGAACGAACTTTTTCGCCAACTCCCATAGATTGCGAGCAACAGATGCCCACTCAGAATAGCTCAAATAAAGGAGGACAATTGGAAGGATATGGGGAAAGCCCAAGGACAGGTCTTTGGATGACCCAGGAACTCAGCTGTCCATGACCTCGGCAGCTACTCTCCTTGTCAGCCTCTCCCTCCGAAGCCAACAGGCCTCTCTTCCCCACTTCTCTCCACCTGTCTCCCTCCCTCACCTGCATCCCCTTGAGGACCAGCTTTCTCCACGTATATGGCATGTAGCTGAAAATGTACCCCATCCCAGCCCTATTGCTATGGGATTTCTCCACTCACACATGTACCATCCTCTGAGTACACATTCTGTCTTTGACACTAGACTAGCAAGACAGAGAATATGGTTTGTGTCTGTCAACTTGCGTTTATCTCTGGTACAGTAGGTTGTGGCAGGAGTGGGAACCAGGACAGGCAGCTGTAGCATGTGGTCCATGGCCCATCCGTTCAGTAAACGGTGTGATGGGGGGAAGCTACAAAAGAAGAAAGAGTGAACGAGGCAGGCACCCCAGAACAGATCTACTCAACTTCTCAATAAGATGTTACCTGCATCCTGCTTCTTACCATCAAGAGCCTAGAAGCCTTAGGGAAGCTGCAGCACAGCACTGCTGGCCAATGAGCGTGCATAGCTGTCCTGTCCTTCAACAAACAGGGCCACAAGCAACCTAGAAATTCTGGCCGTGAACAACCATGGGGATTCTCCACCACCTCCAGCATTAGAAGACGGTGCCAAGCCCACTGCCTTTCCTCTCTCTTCTCCCACCCACCGTAATACCTCTAACTCACCCCCCCACGCACAACTCACTGCCACACCACTACACAGGTCCACCCAAAACTCATAGTCTGAACCAGCCTTGTTCTTACTCCCTTACCTATCCTTCTGAGACGCACTCTCTTCTCTCTCCCTTCTTTTCTTCCTCCTACTTTCCTTTATAATATCCTCTATTCCAGAACTAAGTTTGAATACGTAAAGAATAACAAAATCAAATAAGAGTGGCCAGATTTTACTGTTAGATGTCTAATAGGTATCAATATGCGTGACACTCAGAAGCAAGAAATGTCACCTTACTTTACTTGTTCTAAATCAATTCTACTCTGGCACCAAGACCCTCACTAATCAGGGTTGACAAACTGAACCTCAGACATATTTAGGGAGACCTTCCCTTCCTCTAAGCGGTTATTTAATAATCCAGAGGGTGTATCCAATCCTTAACACTGGGGAAATCCTTAACGTTTCCAGACTATCATGACTGACTCTAAGATGCTCATTATCCGAGACACACACACATACACACAGGTCATCTGAAGTCAAGTGTTTCCCCTGCCTCTTGGCAAGCTCAGGCACAGCTCCTTTTTTCAGGGTTGGGACCTAGGGTATAGATTTTTCAGGCATTTATGCTGTCATCTCCATCTGAGGTATAATAGCCACCTTGGGATGGGAGTGAGAAAATCCATCTCTCTCCTTTCCAGGACAATTCATCTCTTTCCTCCAGTCCTGGAAGACCTCCTCCCTTTTAGAGGATCCATTTCCTCAGGGAGTCTACATTTTCAAAAACAATGATCTGGTAATTTCCCCGAGAGGGCAAGAAATGTCCAGCTTCTGGGACTCTAAGCTTGCATGCTCTCTGGAAGGTAAAAAAAAAAAACAAAAAAAAACACCTCTCATTTATTTTCCAACTCTCCTGTAACTGTGAGAACAAGACAGATATTAAAATCACTTGCTTTAGCAACTCCCTGTAAGTGAAAGTGTTTAAATGACTGTGCTCCAGGACCTCTTCCCAAGCTGCTGATTGCAGGGTCATTCTCCCAGAAGGTCAGCATTCTGACCATCTAGTTAGTTTATAAGGGGTCATGGAAACGCTATTTCAGACTCCGGTAAAGGGGCCCTGAGAAGTGTCCTCAGGCAGCTGGTATACAATGGGGACCACACGGACCTCCTAGTCTTACCCTCCATCTTTTATCCATTAAGTAGTAATAATGCTTCACAGGACCGTTGTGAGGATTGTGACAACACTTGAAAGGGTAGCGAATATCATATTGTGCACGAGGTGACCTAAGAGGCATGCCAAGAGGTTCTGAAAAGTGACTGTTACAGGGCAAGTTTCTTATGCTTTACAATGAGGAAGCCATCTTCAGCTTAGACTCCAGTCAGTCGGTAAAAGCCTTCCTGCAAAACAGAGTTTAAAACATCCACCCCCCTCCTCCTTGAACAGCAACAGCCTGCAAAGAATGCTAATCAGAGTAGAAAAAAGCAAGGTGAAAACAAAAGATAAAGAACACTGAGTTCAAGAGAGGCGGCCCTAGGGCTTCCCCGGTGGCACAGTGGTTGAGAGTCCGCCTGTCGATGCAGGGGACACGGGTTCGTGCCCCGGTCCGAGAAGATCCCACATGCCACGGGGCGGCTGGGCCCGTGAGCCACGGCCGCTGAGCCTGCGCGCCCGGAGCCTGTGCTCCGCAACGGGAGGGGCCACAACAGTGAGAGGTCCGCGTACCGCCAAAAAAAAAAGAGGCGGCCCGCACAGTTCAGCAATAAAGCCGCAGCCGCATTCTGCAAAGTGTATCATCCATCAGTCCCCAACCCCCTTCCCCAACTCTCATCAGCACCAGCGAGGGGTCCAGGGTCCCCCAGGACAGAGTTTAGGAGCCAGCATCACACAAGGAAGTATATGAACCGATCTGATGTCATGATACCTGAGGCAAAGGGAAACTTCTCTGGGAAACAAGAAAAAGTTCAGAAAGTGATGTCTCTGGAGTTGGCAGAGAAGAAGTGAAGACAAAGAGATGGTCTACAACATGAAATATGCACGGCCAGGCCAAGAACGTGGAGCCGGGCAGTATTTCCTGAGCCAGCCTGAGTCCGGGTAGCACACCCTCAGTAGGGGAGTGAAGAGGTAAGGGCAGAGAGGAGGGACCAGGGAGGGGAGCAGTACTCCGACTCCACAGACAGATGCTACGCTTTTGGTAATGGTAGTAATTCTAGAACTGCTGATCAAATATAGCTAACATACGGTGCTTTTCATGTGCTGGGCGAGACTTCAATCATTTTACATAATTCATTGCATTTAATCTCACAATACCTACGAGGTAGTCCTATTGTTCTCCCCATTATATAGATGCAGAAACTGAGGCACCAGAACCTGCCAAGGTGGCATCGCTACGAAGAGGCTGAGCTGGAATCTGAATGCAAAGGTCTGACGTCAAAGTCCAAACACTCATGAGGTTCTTAGGAGATGCCAGGAACTCCTTCAGGTATTTTACATATGGTAACTCACTTAATATTAGAAGTTTATAGATATTCATGGGGGGTAAAAAAACCCACTGCTCAGATTAAATTGGTCAAATATGTAAGGAAAATCTAACATTCAGAATTAGTTTGAGAGCCGTGAAGCATGAAACAGAAATTCCAGGTCAGACTATCACTGGTGCTACTACAAGAGAGGCAAGGCACCTCTGAAGAGGAGATGAACTGGCTTAACTATGCTTAATAAGGACTGTCACTAACAGCTCTGTGAGGAAAAGCTTGAGACTCAAATCAGCCCCACTGAAGAGGACTTACTAAGTAGCCTATTATAAACGAGATAAATTCAGTTTCTATCTAACATATACACATACATACACACACATATATATGTAAGGTAGAGTACATCATTATAGAATTCAATCTGAGTTCTGAACGTGTTTAAAAAACAGCAACAATGACACACACACACCCGACACAGTATTTGAACGTGGTAGGAAATAAGCAAACTAACATTTGTTGAGGGCTTAATTCTGTGTCAAGTACAACTTTAGGCCCTTCACTCTGATGTAAATTGTTCGTTACACAAACACATAACTATTTAATCTAAATATAAGAAATTTTCTTTCAAGACCAGGAACTGGCCTTCCAGGGGCCAAAACTGAATGACAAGAGAAACGTTGTAGAAATTAAGGTATTTTAAGAAATAATTCTACGTTAAGGTGTAGCTTAAAAGCAGAGGAGGAAAGAGGCCAATGTTCCCTAATGGGAGGATGGATCTAACACCCCAGCATGAGAAACATGTCACAGTGTTATACTCTGGCCAAAGAGACTGAGAGCCATGGGGACGATATGATGACAGACCATAAGTGCCATTAACAGTGTCACTGGGAGACCCAAGTGTTGCTGAGACAGAATTGGGATACTCTGCCTGGATTGGTGTGCACAGACTTTCACACTGTCAAAGATGTACAGGAAGAAAGAAAACCAGAGATCAGAGAAATAGAGTGATGCTCACAGAAGTGGAAATGGAAGAACATCTCTGCAGCAGAGTTAAGGATGGGCCCTGACAGCTCAAACCTTGGGTTTTCAGACTCAAATTTCAAAAGGATATGGCCACCCTTTCAGCTGAGCTGATGGTGAATAATTATATCCTGTCTTTGCTTCTGCTCAAATCAGATAACTTTTAAAATATTATGCTGACATGCAGGTTTCATATTTTGATAAAGAATTTCTTCTGAACATCACCAGGGCTTCATTGCCTTGTCTTTCTTATGTAGCCTGGACTCTACAGGAAGGGAAGCCAAGGTTGAAGTGCACTGTCTGACCCACCAGCTAGACATAAAAAGAATATCTTTGGAGGTTTAATCATAAAAATAGATTTTTTTTTCTTACCTTTCTTTTGTTAAATCAAGTGAGGGGCCTCTCAAGGAGGGAGATGGCTTCAGACAGCCTCTTTTCTGGAAAATCCAGGCAGGATAGTGAAAGGAACTAGGTTCGGTCATCCCAGATCTGGGTTTGAACCCTGACTCCATCCTGAACTAATACTGATGTGAATTCTAACTCCATCACTGAACTAGCATTGATGTCCCTGGCAAAGTGCCTGACTTCTCTGGGCTTCTTTTTCCCCCCCTACAAAACAAGTAAAGTTACATTTATTTTGCAAGGGATAGGGGAGATTCTAAATCTAAACATATCTGGGTGTGGTTTTCACTGTTTCCAGAAGGTTTGCCTGGGGACCACATGGCCAAACCTGCTATAAACATACCTCACGTGAAAACCATGCCTATAAATTCAGTGTGAGCACTGAAAGATGAAAAGGAAACGCTGCTTTAAGAATAATTTGTTTTTCTTGGCATCTATTTATACTTAATTTTTAAAATTAAATGTTTCTTAGAATTTATTCAAGTCCAGTTGATTTACAATGTTGTGTTAGTTTCAGGTGTACAGCGAAGTGATTCAGTTATGAATATATATATATATATATATATATATATATATACACACACGTTCTTTTTCCTATTCTTTCCCATTATGGCTTATCACAGGATATTGAATATAGTTCCTGCTTAAAATTAAATCTTATAATTCCTACAACTATAATGCTAAAATGTTATCCCCTATTTTGAAAATGATACAGTGCATAAAAGTCTGTGTAAAAATTCTGTACACATCTGAGGCCTCTTAGGAACAGACGTTTGACAAAATCTGCTTGTACCTTATAAACCTTCATTTCGTACAGACGACTAGATATTGCTATCTCAAGAGTCCGATCGTTGGATTTAAGTGGTGCATCTGAAAGAACGAGATTGGTGATTGGATTTACAGTGAATTCTATGAATAAATAAATATATAGCATTAATATTTTATTAATAATTATTAAGATATGTCAGAAAGGCATATGTTATACTAGGTACTTTGTAATATATGTAAAGTATTTAGTAGAGTGCTATCATAAAGTAGACAATCAGAAGATGATATATGGCCTTAGTAAATGTCCTGCAGAAAGTATGAATACAGTTAAGAAAAACTGCAAAAGTGCCAGCCTATTCTTCTGGAATATGCCTTGCCAAAATGAAACCAAACTTGTCTGCCTTTTGTAAACTGTAGCAGCCTACATTCTAGAAGAAACCATTTTATTTCAATATGGGGGTATTTCACGTTTAAAGGGTCATTAGAAAATCCACTTATGTCAGCTGTGAACATTTTTGAGTCCCTCATTCTCTTTTTTAGGCAACTGTGATGTTTCTTAACATTTCAAAGCCTTCGTCAAGTATAGATTAGTGTATTCTCTAGGCTTCACCAACCTATTAAAAACACCTGAATCTGTTATTCTGTTATTAAAAACAGCACTCCACCTATCACTGCCTATTTTTGCTGTACAGCATACATCACCAGTGTTAGCTACTGCTTTTCTGAATCCATCAACTGGATAGAATTCATGACTGCAAATTTCCAAATCACAATCCTCCACCTTTCACATTCAACAAATTTCCTATCTCTCTCAATCAAAAATTATATCGTCCTCTTCTAGGGCAATACTTGGAAGCCTGATGCCATATGAAACCTATGTATCTATTAATTCTTGTTTTATATTCAGCTTGCTAGGATCTTGGTAGCCTCTGGTCCTTCTGAACTTAGAGACCAGAAAATGTCTTAGCTAAAAGTACAGCAGTGGCTTACATCTCAGTATGGCATCTGCATTTATCTCCTCTCCCTTTTGAGACATCATCATACTGATACTAAAAGAACACATATAAACCCACAACAACAAAGGGGATGAGAAAATAGTCACCAGTGAGCACGAGATCTCATAAAATTTCTGTAAGACAAAAACAGATGGATGAGTCAGAAGACTTATGGAGAGTGACAGAGAAAACCATAACCAAAAATACTAATGAAGTGAACTGCAATCAATAAAAGAACAGATTTGCTTTGCAGGACTCAGAGACACCAGGTATGATGGAGGACAGATTCCAAGAACAGGCTTGAAAAGAGAACTGAAAGTCTAGAGATGCAACAGTCAACACTCTTCCACTCATCTACCGCCATGCAGAACACTAAAGTGAGATATTTATCCCACAGAAGAAAGAGTAACTCAGGAAGGGAGGAAGAGATAAAAAGAGAAAAAAAGTACTTTTGGTTGGTATTCACAGAGTTTTGAGAAGATAATGCAACCATAAACCAAGAAGAGGATGCTATGAAAAAACTAGAAAGACCAAAAAAACCTTTCAAAATCCAAAAATTGTCACATCTTTTAAAAATCCAGACACACTGTAATATTAAATACAGCAAACCTCCCAGACAGTAGGACAAAGACATTGAGATGGAAGATACTGTTACACCTTATCTAAATAATATAAATTTTCATTTTCAATTTTTAGAATCAACTTGCAAACTGTGCAAAACTTTGCTATAATTACCAAACAGAACGTACATATTCTCAACCTTGCCTTCCTTCTAAAAGGAAAGTTGTAACTGACCAAGGATAAAATGGGATGAGGGGAGGGTAGAGGGGGAGGAAAGCATGGGGCACTGATGTCATTATCTTTCTAATAGGAAGTCAGTGAATACTGTCACTTTGGGATGCACCAAGAAATGGTGGCTTATTGTTCAAAGTTGCAAAGATGTCCTGTGGAGGAACTAAGAGTGATTTTGGATAGAGGTAGATAGGGAGACAGAGAGGCCAACATTATAGGCTAATTCCCTGCATATTATAACAGGCAGGATACTGATAAACTAAGAAAAATTAAGAAACACTGAACTGAGTATTTTACGTGAAGAAATGAAGAAAAACACATGAAGAGACGAAAGCAAAGACAATGATAGGTAGTTACCTCTGAGAAGTGGGAATGGAGTAAGGAAATTATCAGATGCCTTTTGCTTTTCTTTCTAAGTGTTTCTATAGTACTTGACTTTTCAAACCATGAGCATTAAATAGAGACATTAATTCTAATGCAATGTAAAAAGAAATGAAATAGCTTCTATCTACCTCAATCTCACTCCATTTAAGAGGCTGCCTCTGCCTCTTTGTATATCATTGGTAGATACTCAACATCCTCAGTGTTGCAGCATTTTCCAGCCATTCCAAATGTCTTTCAAGGCCATACTTAGCTGTTTGATAGAGCAGTATATATCCAAATTAAAGACACAGTGACAGAAATAAATGAGCAGAAATAATCTCATGTGACGTGCAGAGTCACATACACTTAAGAAGGATTTTAGTACTCAGCCTTTGAAAATATGCTGAGTTTTCTAACAAATGAAATAAATTCTTGATTATTATTTAGGTAGAACCCTTAACCAGAACTGCTGCTGCTCTGGTTGTTTTGCTGCACTTCACCCCAGCAGAGGAAGGAAACACTCAGGTACACATCTCACTCCACTTCCGATCTAGTGGAAAGATGAAATTCCCAAGCATGCCCAGGGCAGACTTGTATCAATCTCCTTGGACTTACTGAGGTTCAGAAACATAACCCTGTAGAACTATGAGGCATTTTTTCTTCTTCTTTGTACCTTTTAATATTTTCCTGATTTTGCATAATGTCAACATATCACTTTCAGTATATGAAAAGGAAATAAAAGCTCCTGGGGAGAAGAAAATCTAAGAATGAGAACATGAAAGACCTCTATTATCAAAGAAAGGAAGATACATTTCAGTTCCATATAATGAACTTATGAGGCAAGGAAGGAGGTGCATACCTTTTGATTTTTACTCGCGTGGTGGGACAGCTTCCTAAAAGTTCTGATCAAGGAGCACGTGTCAATCCTCCCATTTACCAAGTTTAGAAACTGCTAAAGTCTCTCTTGACATAATTTTCCTCCTCATTTTCACACAGTCCCACGCCACCAAATTCATCTTTTGCTCATTGTGCGTACTTGGTTTATTTGTTTACACATTACAGAGATAATACAGGCTCGATATAGAAATACTAGAAAATATTGAAAAGCAAAAAGGATTCATCATCTTGGAGACAACCATCATTAACATTTTGGTGAGTGTCTTCCAAGCTCTTTTAATATGCATATATTTTATACAAAAATACGCTTATACAATCTATACAATTTTCTAAACTGCTTAGAAACTTTCTGAGAACGTTCTCACTTCGACATAAATATATTTCTCCAAAAAAGATCTTTCTGAATCTTTACTCAAAAGATCCTGTTCAATCTTTTATTGTGGGATATTTTAGGTGTTTCTATGATCAATAATGCATTGATGAGTACCTTGGTACGTATATCTTCGTATACAGCTCAGAGAATTTCTTCAGGATAAATCCTTAAATAAGGAACTACTAGGTCGAAGGCCATGCATATATTTAAGTCTCTCTTAAAACATATTGCTTAAAATGTTTTCAATTCATTAAAATTCATTTTCACCCACAAATAGTAGAGAAATGGACCTGTTCATTCCCATCCTTTCAGGATCTGCCCTTACTAAATACAGAATTTTGAGATCTCTACATAGGAAAAGAGATGGGCAGTAAATATACTAAGATGTTTTATTTGACTCTGGGTAATGTGAGTATGGGTGATTTCATTATGTTTATCCCTTGCAGAATTTCTCAAACTTTCTTCAGCGCTTACATACTACTTAATTTAAATTTGCCAGCATTTAAAATCTAAAATGTCAGAATTAATGTGTGTAGTATATACAATGTCAATGTGCTTCCACCCGTAATTTCCCCTTTTGTCTTAACCTAACCTGCTTATGAACCTTTGAGAGGATTACTCAGTTCTGCCTCAGCCCACCCCAATCCTTGTCCAAGCACTGCTGATAGACCAGCAGCACGCTTCTCACCCAAAGGGAACCAATCCACGCACTTGGCTCAGCCAATCAGATTTTCTAGACTGACGGAGAGACTGTTGCTAGTAACTGGTAGGTTCTAGAGATAAAAAGTCACAGAGTTTAAGGGCCAGAGTCAGCTTCTCAGCTGACCAAAGCCATGTCCAGGCCTCGGAAGTGAAAGAGCAAAACCTGGAAACAAACAGAGGAAACAGTCTGCAGGGAGAAGTTGAGAGATGTGCCTAGAAGGGCGGAAACACAGACCATGTGTCCTCAGAAAGACACATACAGCGTTACTGCCATTCCTGATTTCTGGATCTCAGTGCTGTCCCCATTGGCCCTGGGACAATTTCTTTCCTGTCATGCATGATGTTGATGAGACGGCCAGTTGCATCCTTACCAAAAAAAAAAAAAAAAAAAAATACACACACACATATATAAACATACATACATGAGTTTTTGTTCTTTGGGACCACAGTCTGCTTACTGGTGTCCAAACACTGACAATCAAACCTTAAAGACTCAAAAGAGCAGCCCCTGGGCCTCATTCCAACCTCAGTCATGTTCTACTTGGCTCCGCAACATCTTCATAAACCTGGACAAGCATTTATACATGGGGAAGTTTTACATAAGATCTGAATCCTTATCTTCTTTTGAAAATACTTCACAGATTGAGCATCACTGTGCCCCATGCTTCTGTGAGGCCTAAACTGGCTGGAGTTGAGCAGCTGGTGACGCTGTGAGACACAGTATGTCACCCACAGTTCACATTCTGCACCACTCAGGAGGTCCCTGCTTGGGCACCTTCCCTGGACAGCTATGTCCCTTTCCATTTGGGGCCCCCAAGGAATTAAAGTCCCTGACCCCCTATCCTAAAAGACCTCCCCTGAATTTCCTCCCTTTCCTTTGCCTGCTTCTGAAGGTCTGATTCCCAGGTTTTTTACAAGAGATTACAGGCCATGTTCATCCCAGCTCCTACATTCTCACCCAAACATCACTTTTTAAATAAAGTGAATGGCTTGCCATTAAAGGGTGATGGTGGTGCCAGAGGAACAGGGCATTTCATCTGCCTCAAGCAGTGTATCTGTGGCAAAGGATAAAAGCCAGGAAAATCAAACACTTCCTTATTGCTCCAGAAAACCTTTCTTCTTCCATTTCGGAAAATCTTTTCGTTTTTCCTCTCTGCAGAGTGAATCTTTGACACCACATCATTATCCCAAACCCCAAACTCCAGCCACGAGGCTAAAGGATCTGATGAATGGCTTATGTGCAGAGTAAAATTATTAAGCTTCAAATATGAAATTGCCTGGTTTACATAACTAATGAGATGTCGTTCATTTGCAGCGGGGGGCCCTGAAACACTGTTTTGAGGAAGCACACAAGTCATCATGGCATTTTCCACTGGAGACGGGAGCAAGGCACACCAGCTTTGAGCACCTGCTGGCACTGGCCCCTTCCTCATCCTTTAAATGAGCCTTGGAATAAATCAAGGGCAACATGGATAACTGGGTGGGTCTGCAAAGGAGATCTTTATCTCCCAAGTCTTAAAAATCTGAGGTTCTTGGAATCTGCTAAACCACAGAGGAAATGTTTTTGATAACAGTAGATGCTTTTTGAAGACTATGTGTAAAGAAGCACACTATTTGCTTTTATCCTTAATTTTTGGAAAGCATTTGACCTGAGCCATTAATATCTATAAAAAGGAGCCCAGAGCTTCCCTGTGGCTCAGTGGTTGAGAGTCCACCTGCCGATGCAGGGGACATGGGTTCGTGCCCCGGTCCGGGAAGATCCCACATGCCACGGAGCGGCTGGGCCCATGAGCCATGGCTGCTGAGCCTGTGCGTCCGGAGCCTGTGCTCCACAACGGGAGAGGCCACAACAGTGATGGAAAAAAAAAAAAAAAAAAAAGGAGCCCAGTCTCTGGTGAATGCACACCTGTGGAAGGATATAGTCTTCTCTCTTCAGAATGGGCATATACCCTGGGAATATCATAATTCAAAAAGATACCTGAAAATAAATAAATAAAAATAAAATTTAAAAAAAGGACTACCCTGGTGGCACAGTGGTTAAGAATCCGCCTGTCAATGCAGGGGACATGGGTTCGAGCCCTGGTCTGGGAAGATCCCACATGCCATGGAGCAACTAAGCCCATGCGCCACAACTACCAAGGCTGCATGCTAGAGCCCGTGAGCCACAACTACTGAAGCCCGCGTGCCACAACTACTGAAGCCCGCGCACCTAGAGCCCGTGCTCCACAACAAGAGAAGCCACCTCAATGAGAAGCCCGCACACCCCAATGAAGAGTAGCCCCCGCTCACCGCAACTAGAGAAAGCCTGCGCGCAGCAACGAAGACCCAATGCAGCAACAAAGACCCAACGCAACCATAAATAAATAAATAAATATTTTAAAAAAATAAAATAAAATTTCAAAAAAAAAAGATACATGCACCACAATGTTCATTGCAGCTCTATTTACAATAGCCAGGACATGGAAGCAATCTAAGTGTCCATCGACAGATGAATGGATAAAGAAGATGTGGCACATATATACAATGGAATATTACTCAGCCATAAAAAGAAACAAAACTGAGTTATTTATAGTGAGGTGGATGGACCTAGAGTCTGTCATACAGAGTGAAGTTAAGTCAGAAAGAGAAAAACAAATACCATATGCTAATGCATATATATGGAATCTAAAAAAATGGTACTGATGAACCTAGTGGCAGGACAGCAATAAAGATGCAGACATAGAGAACGGACTTGAGGATGGGAGGAAGGGGAAGCTGGGACTAAGGGAGAGAGGGGCATGGACATATATACACTACCGAATGTAAAATAGATAGCTAGTGGGAAGCAGCCGCATAGCACAGGGAGATCAGCTGGGTGCTCTGTGACCACCTAGAGGGGTGGGATAGGGAGGGTGGGAGGGATATGCAAGAGGGAGGGGTTATGGGGATATATGTATACGTATAACTGATTCACACTGTTGTACAACAGAAACTAACACCACATTGTAAAGCAATTATACTCCAATAAAGATGTTAAAAAATTACAGATTAAAAATAAGTAAGTAAGTAAATAAAGAAAGAGATCAGATGTGGAATTGAACTGAGTTCAGGGGAATGAAGAATATCCCACATTCTGTCCACAAGACCAGGCCTGCATGAGGCAGAAGGAAAAGGCACCACCTATGCCACCTCCTTCCCTTACTTGAAACAACATATTTCTCTGCAAGAAATATTCTAAATGGGGAATTTCAAATACTAAGTCAAGGGGCTTCCCTGGTGGCGCAGTGGATGAGAGTCCGCCTGCCGATGCAGGGGACACGGGTTCATGCCCCGGTCTGGGAAGATCCCACATGCCGTGGAGCGGCTGGGCCCGTGAGCCATGGCTGCTGGGCCTGCGCGTCCGGAGCCTGTGCTCCACAACGGGAGAGGCCACAACAGTGAGAGGCCCACGTACCGCAAAAAAATAAAATAAAATACTAAGTCAAATTAGAAGTTCAGCCAGGGTTTAACTGCAGTCAATATTACTACCCATCCTTTCATCAAGTTATTTTAATTTTTAACAACAATAAAATAGAATATATACATTTATCCAATTCACCATTCTTCAAGTCTCAGTTGGATCCTAGCAAAGACTAGTGAGCAGGTCCAGCAACGAACAGTCACCCTCCAACAAGAAATACTGAATGTTAACATACCTGACTTGAGACCATAATTAAATGTACACTGAAAAGCCACTGTACGAGAATCTGAAGGGAATTCAACCCTTTCATTCTACTGTAATGTTAGACGGTCTACAGCTGCCTTAACATTACACACTGAATAGGAAGAGTCTGCTTGTATTCATCACTACGGAGATTTGCAGAGAGCTTTAAATTATAACCCCACTTGAGTAACCACAGGCTTGTTGCTAGGTATTTGTTTCATTTTTAGGAAACTTGAAAAAAGAGGGACTCCAGCAGACAGGGAGGAAATAGGAGTCCCTTCGGATAGGGCCCTGTGATCTCTGCCAGGTTATGACCTTGGATACCCAGGAAAACTTCTGGCCTCAGTTCAGGTCTCCACTGAGGCCCAAACCCCAGAACCCTAGCTTCAGCCTATGAAGAAAGAAGTTTCCATCCTCAGGAAGGAACATTTGTGACAAAACATTCAGCATAT
Source organism: Lipotes vexillifer (assembly GCF_000442215.2). NCBI lineage: Eukaryota > Metazoa > Chordata > Mammalia > Artiodactyla > Lipotidae > Lipotes > Lipotes vexillifer. The sequence goes on along the minus strand of NW_006774049.1, from coordinate 449,548 downwards.
TTTATTAGCAGCAATGACCCTTGTGATGGCAAAGTGATTAAACCTGTTCCCAATTTGCTGGTTTGCTAGAGAACAATCTTAGCTGACTAAATAAAAGTACTTTTTAGAAATATATGTACCACTATCTTCCTTAGACATACTCCTTCATACATGAAATATCAGATCTTAGAGAGAGGTTAAATCACAAAATGCAGTAATGTCTCATTTAATGAAGTCAGAGAACAATAGTTACAGGTGAATGAACTTTCCAAAGAACTGGAAATTACCCCATTAAGTATCAACTTCTTAAAAACAAATCAGGTAGATATATAAATTATATGACATATAAACATATAAATTATAAAATTACACATATGTAAATTTTAAGTATATGACTTTTTTTTTTGCCTTTTAAAACAGAAATTAATGAACATGAGTGCTTCGTCATATCCCTGGTATCTTGATATCCCTAATTAGGAGCCTGTGTGTATGTGGTAATCTGAGTATCCTAATATTGCGATGCATTTTTATTTGGCTTTTTATAGTTTTTTAGCCTCCTTTACATTTTCAGCTGTCTGGTATCATTTCAGGCTGATGCTTCCAGTAATTTTTCTCAGCTACCCCAAAGCCCTCTTGTTCTGATCTAATTTCTAATTTGCTATGAACAAATACACCAGATTTTTAGTGGGGGGGCAATAAGAAAGAGAAATGATTGTAGACCAGCCTTTGAAGCCTCTCCCAAAAGCAAAGCACAGGAGTTTTAGTTACTGGAAGTTAGAGCCACACTTTAACTTCTCACATTTCTCTTTC
>NW_006774049.1:425190-448749 GCF_000442215.2 Lipotes vexillifer | reverse complement strand
TCTTTCCCTGGTTCTTAGCTAAGCTAAGCTAAGCACACTACATTCCCATGTTCATTGCAGCACTGTTCAGAGTAGCCAGATATAGGAACAACAGAACCGTCCATAGATAGATGAATGGATACTGAAAATGTGTCCTATACGCAATGGAAAATTGTTCAGCTGTTTAAAAAAAAGAATGAAATACTGTCATTTGCAACAACATGGATGAGCCTAGAGGACATTATGCTAAGGAAAATAAGTCAGATAAACACAAATACTCTATGATATCACTTATAGGTAGAATCCGCAGAAGTTAAACTCACTTCCTCTTGCGAGAGCCCCAGAATCACAACTAACTGCTGAACAATCATTGACAGGAAGACACTGGAACTCACCAAAAAAGATACCCCACATGCAAAGGAGAAGCTTCAATGAGACGGGAGGAGGGGCCCAACCACAAAAAATCAAATCCCATAACTGCTTGGTGGGTGATTCACAAATTGGAGAACTATTATACTACAGAAGTCCACCGACTGGAGTGAAAGTTCTGAGCCCCACGTCAGGCTTCCCAACCTGGGGGTCTGGCAATGGGAGGAGGAATTCCTAGAGAATCAGACTTTGAAGGCTAGCGGGATTTGACTGCAGGACTTCGACAAGACAGGGGGAAATAGAGACTCCACTCTCGGAGGACACACACAAAGTAGTGTGTGCATCGGGACCCAGGGGAAGGAGCAGTGACCTCATAGGAGACAGAACCAGATGTACCTGCTAGTGATGGAGAGTCTCCTGCAGAGGCGGGTGGTGGCTGCATCTCACCGAGGGAACAAGGACACTGGCAGCAGAAGTTCTGGGAAGTACTCCTTGGTGTGATCCCTCCCAGAGTCCACCATTAGCCCCACCAAAGAGCCAGGTAGGCTCCAGTGCTGGGTCACCTCAGGCCAAACAACCAACAGGGAGGGAACTCAGCCTCACCCATCAGCAGACAAGCAGATTAAAGTTTTGCTAAGCTCTGCCCACCAGAGCAACACCCAGCTCTACCCACCACCAGTCACTCCCTTTAGGAAGCTTGCACAAGCCTCTTAGATAGCCTCATGCACCAGAGGGCAGACAGCAGAAGCAAGAAGAACTATAATCCTGCAGCCTGTGGAACACAAAACCACATTCACAGAAAGACAGACAAAATGAAAAGCCAGAGGGCAATGTACCAGATGAAGGAACAAGATAAAACCCCAGAAAAACAACTAAATGAAGTGGAGAGTGTCAACCTTCCAGAAAAAGAATTCAGAATAATGATAGTGAAGATGATCCAGGACCTTGGAAAAAGAATGGAGGTAAGGACTGAGAAGATGCAAGAAATGTTTAACAAAGACTTAGAAGAATTAAAGAACAAACAAACAAAGATGAACAATACAATAACTGAAATGAAAAATACACTAGAGGTAATCAATAGCAGAATAACTGAGGCAGAAGAACTGATAAGTGACCTGGAAGACAGAATGGTGGAATTCACTGCTGCAGAACAGAATAAAGAAAAAAGAATGAAAAGAAATGAAGACAGCCTAAGAGACCTCTGGGACAACATTAAATGCAACAACATTCACATTATAGGGGCCCCAGAAGGAGAAGAGAAAGAGAAAGACCCAAGAAAATATTTGAAGAGATTATAGTCGAAAACTTCCCTAACATGGGAAAGGAAATAACCACCCAAGTCCAGGAAGCACAGAGAGTCCCAGGCAGGATAAACCCAAGGAGAAACACGCCGAGACACAAAGTAATCAAAATGACAAAAATCAGAGACAAAGAAAAATTATTAAAAGCAACAAGGGAAAAATGACAACATAAAAGGGAACTCCTATAAGGTTAACAACTGATTTCTCAGCAGAAACTCTACAAGCCAGAAGGGAGTGGCATGATATATTTAAAGTGATGAAGGGGAAGAATCTACAACCAAGATTACTCTACCCAGCAAGGATCTCATTCAGATTTGATGGAGAAATCAAAAGCTTTACAAACAAGCAACAGCTAAGAGAATTCAGCACCACCAAACCAGCTCTACAGCAAATGCTAAAGGAACTTCTCTAAGTGGGAAATGCAATGGAAGAAAAGGACCTGCAAAAACAAACCCAAAACACTTAAGAAAATTGTAATAGGAACATACATATAGATAATTACCTTAAATGTGAATGGATTAAATGCTCCAACCGAAAGACACAGACTCGCTGAATGGATACAAAAGCAGATGCATATATATGCTGTCTACAAGAGATCCACTTCAGACCTAGGGACACATACAGACCTAAAGTGTGGGGATGGAAAAAGATATTCCATGCAAATGGAAATCCAAAGAAAGCTGGAGTAGCAATACTCGTATCAGATAAAATAGACTTTAAAATAGAGAATGTTACAAGAGACAAGGAAGGACACTACGTAATAATCAAGGGATCAATCCAAGAAGAAGATATAACAATTATAAATATATATGCACCCAACATAGGAGTACCTCAATACATAAGGCAATGGCTAACAGCTCTAAAAGAGGAAATCGACAGTAACACAATAATAGTGGGAGACTTTAACACATCACTTACACCAGTGGACAGATCATCCAAACGGAAAATTAATAAGGAAACACAAGATTTAAATGACACAAGAGACCAGATAGATTTAATTGATATTTATAGGACATTCCATCCCAAAACAGCAGATTACACTTTCTTCTCAAGTGCGCATGGAACATTCTCCAGGATAGATCACATCTTGGCTCACTAATCAAGCCTCAGTAAATTTAAGAAAATTGAAATCATATCAAGCATCTTTTCTGACCACCACACTATGAGATTAGAAATAAATTACAGGGGAAAAAAACATATAAAACACAAAACACATGGAGGCTAAACAATACATTACTAAATAACCAAGAGATCACTGAAGAAATCAAAGAGAAAATCAAAAAATACCTAGAGACAAATGACAACGAAAACACAATGATCCGAAACCTATGGCATGCAGCAAAAGCAGTTCTAGGAGGGAAGTTTACAGCAATACAATCCTACCTCAAGAAACATGAAAAATTTCAAATAAACAACCTAACATTACACCTAAAGGAACCCGAGAAAGAAGAACAAACAAAACCCAAAGATAGTAGAAGGAAAGAAATCATAAAGATTAGAGCAGAACTAAATGAAACAGAAACAAAGAAAACAATAGCAAAGATCAACTAAAAGCTGGTTCTTTGAGAAGATAAACAAAATTGATAAACCTTTAGCCAGACTCATCAAGACAAAGAGGAGAGCACTCAAATCAATAAAATTGGAAATGAAAAACGAGAAGGTACAAAAGACACCCCAGAAATACAACACATCATAAGAGAGTACTACATGCAACTCTATGCCAATAAAATGGACAGCCTGGAAGAAATGGACAAATTCTTAGAAAGGTATAACCTTCAAAGACCAAACTAGGAAGACAGAAAATATGAACAGACGATTCACAAGTAATGAAATTGAAACTGTGACTGAAAACCTTCCAACAAACAGAAGTCCAGGACCAGATGGCTCCACAGGTGAATTCTATCAAACATTTAGAGAAGAGCTAACACCCATCCTTCTCAAACTCTTCCAAAAAATTGCAGAGGAAGGAACACTCCCAAACTCATTCTATGAGGCCACCATCACCCTGATACCAAAACCAGACAAAGATACAACAAAAAAAAGAAAATTGCAGACCAATATCACTGATGAATATAGATGCAAAAATCCTCAACAAAATACTAGCAAACAGAATCCAATAACACATTAAAAGGATCATATACCATGATCAAGTGGGATTTATCCCAGAGATGCAAGGATTCTTCAATATATGCAAATCAATCAATGTGATACACCACGTTAACAAGCTGAAGAATAAAAACCATATGATCATCTCAATAGACGCAGAAAAAGTTTTTGACAAAATTCAACACCCATTTATGATCAAAAACTCTCCAGAAAGTGGGCACAGAGGGAACCTACCTCAACATAATAAAAGCCATATATGACAAACCCACAGCAAACATCATTCTCAATGGTGAAAAACTCAAAGCATTTCCTCTAAGATCAGGAACAAGACAAGGATGTCCACTCTCGCCACTATTATTCAACACAGTTTTGGAAGCCCTAGCCACGGCAATCAGAGAAGAAAAAGAAATAAAAGGAATACAAATTGGAAAAGAAGAAGTAAAACTGTCACTGTTTGCAGATGACATGATACTATACATAGAGAATCCTAAAGATGCCACCAGAAAACTACTGGAGCTAATCAATGAATTTGGCAAAGTTGCAGGATACAAAATTAATGCACAGAAATCTCTTGCATTCCTATACACTAACAACAAAAGATCAGAAAGAGAAATTAAGGAAATAATCCCATTCACCACTGCAACAAAAAGAATAACATACCTAGGAATAAACCTACCTAAGGAGGTAAAAGACCTGTATACAGAAAACTATAAGACACTGATGAAAAAAATCACAGATGACACAAAGAGATGGAGAGATATACCATATTCTTGGACTGGAAGAATCAATACTGTGAAAATGATTATACCACCCAAAGCAGTCTACAGATTCAATGCAATCCCTATCAAATTACCAACAGCATATTTTACAGAACTAGAACAAAAAATCTTAAAATTTGTATGGAGACACAAAAGACCCCAAATAGCCAAAGCAATCTCGAGAGAAAAAAACCGAGCTGGAGGAATCAGACTCCCTGACTTCAGACTATACTACAAAGTTATAGTAATCAAGACAATATGGTACTGGCACAAAAACAGAAATATAGATCAATGGAACAGAATAGAAAGCCCAGAGATAAACCCACACACCTATGGTCAACTAATCCATGACAAAGGAGGCAAGGATACACAATGGAGAAAAGACAGTCTCTTCAATAAGTGGTGCTGGGAAAACTGGACAGCTACATGTAAAAGAATGAAATTAGAACACTCCCTAACACCACACACAAATATAAACTCAAAATGGATTAGAGACCTAAATGTAAGGCCAGACACTATAAAACTTAGAGGAAAACATAAGAAAAACACTCTTTGACATAAATCACAGCAAGATCTTTTTTGACCCACCTCCTAGAGTAAGGAAAGTAAAAACAAAAATAAACAAATGGGACCTAATGAAATTTAAAAGCTTTTGCACAGCAAAGAAAACCATAAACAAGACAAAGAGACAACCCTCGGAATGTGAGAAAATATTTGCAAACGAAGCAATGGACAAAGGATTAATCTCCAAAACATACAAAGAGCTCATGCAGCTCAATATCAAAAAAACAAACAACCCAATCAAAAAACTGGGCAAAAGACCTAAATAGACATTGCTCCAAAGAAAACATACAGATGGCCAAGAGGCACATGAAAAGCTGGACAACATCACTAATTATTAGAGAAATGCAAATCAAAACTACAGTGAGGTATCACCTCACACCAGTTAGAATGGGCATCATCAGAAAATCTACAAACAACAAATGCGGGAGAGGGTGTGGAGAAAAGGGAACCCTCTTGCACTGTTGGTGGGAATGTAAACTGATACAGCCACTATGGAGAACAGTATGGAGGTTCCTTATAAAACTAAAAATAGAATTACCATATGACCCAGCAATCCGACTACTAGGCATATACCGAGAGAAAACCATAATTCAAAGAGACATATGCATCCCTATGTTCATTGCAGCACTATTTACAATAGCCAGGTCATGGAAGTAACCTCAATGCCCATCAGCAGATGAATGGATAAAGAAAATGTGGCACATATATACAATAGAATATTACTCAGCCATAAAAAGGAATGAAATTGGGTCATTCGTAGAGATGTGGATGGACCTAGAGACTGTCATACAGAGTGAAGTAAGTCAGAAAGAGAAAAACGAATATAGTATATATTAACGCATATATGTGGAATCGAAAAATGGTACAGATGAACTGGTTTGCAAGGCAGAAATAGAGACACGGATGTAGAGAACAAATGTATGGACACCAAGTGGGAAAAGTGGGGTTTGGGGGGGTGGGGTGGGATGAATCGGAAGATTGGGATTGACATGTATACACTAATATGTATAAAACACATAAATAATAAGAACCTGCTGTATATAAAAAATAAATTAAATTAAATTTAAAAAAAATGTCAAACTCAGAACCAGAAAGTGAAATATTGCTTGCCAGGGACTGGGAGTTGGGGAAAATGGAGAGACATTGACCAAAGGATACAAACTTTCAGTTATAAGATGAAAAAGTTCTGGGAAGCTTATGTACAGCATCATGATTATAGTTAATAACACTGAACTTGAAATTTGCTAAGAGAGTAGATCTTAAGTGTTCTCACCACACACACACCTCACACACACCTCACACACATACACACATGTACAAATGGTAACTATGTGAGGTGATGGCTGTGTTAATTTACTTGACTGTGGTAACCATTTCGGTGTACAGGTATATTAAGTCATCACACTGTACATCTTAAAAACCACACTGTACAACCTAAATGAATACAATTTTTATTTATCAATAGCACTTCAATAAAGCTGGAGATGGAAAAAAAAAAAAGCCATTTGAATAAGTTTCCTCCATTTGAAAAAGAAAAAAGTCCTGACTAATCAAAAGTCTAATATCACTGAGTATTAAGGTTGTTCCATGACCCTTGTGAGATTATGTAATTAGTCCTCCCAGGGACAGGATCAGTTCTGAACCAGAGTTTCTCCCACCACCCTTCTCTCACTCCCGGAAGTTCAGTTGGAGACGGTGTTGGGGACCATGCTAGTTCTCCCTCTACTCCTATCCTCCCCATGCCATCATTCCTCCTCAACACAGCATCATAAAATCCCAACATCCCTGCGGCAACCTTCAGGGAGAATCGGAAGACGAATTCAAAATAATTTAGTCAATGGGGTTTTTTTTTAAGTACCTTGTTCATGCAAATTTACTTTACACAGTTCAAATAAATTTACCAAATATTGACAGCTTTCACAATCTTACTTAACCACAGTACAGGTGAGTATAATCACCTATGTTCCTTCATACTGTTTTTTCCCCTCATGGTAACATATGATTTGGTCTTTCCTTCTGGATCCAGGTGAGTTGCCGTGCCATGTGATGAGAATAGAAATTATTCAAGCAGAATAGATTTTTTTAAATGTCATCAACTAGGACAAAGAAAGGCAAGAGATCAAAACCTGCCTATGTGGCCTGACTAAATAATTCAACAGCAGATGGTTCTGGCAATTCAGGCAGTGCTCAGTGGTTAGAGTTTAAGATCTCAGCCCCAGGCAAGAGGAGGCTTCCTTCAGCTGTTGCAACAATGCCTACCCATTATCAGCTCAGAATATGGTCACTGTGTACTCACCTGGCTTCTTTCACCAACCAGAACCCAATGAAACAAGAAGAAAGGAAAACAAACCTGGAGGCTCAAGTCAAGTGTTGGTTAGTAGCTGCCAGAGCCGATAAAAATAGGATCTGTCCCTCCACTGGGTTAAAGGTCAAGGTCAGGCTTGTCAATTCTCATGCACAGGTGAAGCTGAACAGGTCACCATGCTTTGGGGACTAATTCTGTTTTGTTTGCCATTTTGCCCATAATTCACACACACACACACACACACACACACACACACACACACAACCTTATTCACAGATTCTGCATTTGCAAGTTGCCTACTTGCTAAAATTTATTTGTTACCCCCAAATCAACACCTGTGGTGCTTTGTGAACATTCAGAGACGTGTGCAAAGCAGGCAAAAAATTGTAGCTGCCCACGCCTGTTTCCAGATAGGGTGAACAAGGCGATGCTCTGCCTTCTTGTTTCCTCCCCCATCCTGTAAACAAGTGTCCTTTTCACAGTTTCCTTGGTGCCATTTATTTTCACATTTTTGTGCTTTTTGGTGGTGATTCCACTGACTTAAATGGCCCCCAAGGGTGGTGCTGAAGTGCGGCCTAGGGTTCCCAAGCACAAAAAGACATGCCTTAGGAGAAGATAAGCACGTTAGGTAAGCTTCATTCAGACATGAGTTATCACACTGTTGGCTGGAAATTCATTGCTAGTGAATCAAGAACATATATTAAATGGTCACATGAAACAAGGTTATATATTGATTAGCTGACAAAAATGTGACTAGTGGCTCACCGGAGTCTAACCCCATATTTTCCCTTAAAAGCAACGGTTCAGTGACTTTACAGAACACACCTAGTGTGAATAACGAGACTTGACTGTACCAACGTATATAATATGCATATGTATGTTGTATAGACACATATACATTTAACTGACAAAATATACAGACAGACCTTCATTCAAATAGCCATTTTTCAGAGAAGGGCTACACTGCCCTTCCTATATTCAAAAGGAAGGTCCAGAAATAGAGCTGCTCCATCCAGCTGCAGTAGATAATAGGTTATAAAATACCCAGTGCGGGGCAGTCTCGCAATGGGCATAAGAGATGAGCGACCTGACTTTGAGCCAGTTAATCACTGCCTCCCTCATGAGTCTCAGTAATGATATTCACAAGGGAACCACAGAAACGGCTTATCTGAGAAACAGCCAAACAAGGCTCCCTTCCTCTGAACCTGATCTAACCTCAGAATCTCCTTCACCACATGTGGCAATTATGGTGGCAATCTTTGTGGCTGCGCCCTACCTCCCAAGTTGAAGCAAGGCATTGATTTTTCTATTAAAATCTAATACAGTAAGTCCCCGACATACGAACCTTCAAGTTGTGCACTTTCAAAGATGCGAACGTGCATTCAGGCATGAGAGGAATTGCAGCCTGCCCTCCGTCTCCTATTGCTGAGGATCCTTCAGCTCTACCATCTCCCACCTCCTCTCCCTCCTCCAGTCAGTAACTCTTCTTGCCTGTTCACTCGATGCCAGCCCCTGTATGCCAGCTGTTGTACTGCACTACTGTACTTTTCCAGGTACTGTACTGTAAGATTAAAAATATTTTATTTTTTGTGTTTGTTTTTTATATATTATTTGTGTGAAAAGTATTATAAACCTATTACAGTACAATACTATACAGTATAGCCAACTGTGTTAGCTGGGTACCTAGGCTAACTGTTGGACTTACGAACAAATTGGACTTACAAACGTGCTCTCGGAACGGAACTCGTTCACGTGTAGGGGACTTACCGTAGGCTGTAGTCCTGTCGACTAGGATTTTATTATGGTCGGCATCATCAGCCACAAACATACATGGCATACCTGGCAGGTAAAGCAAGGTTCAAGACAGTGTGAGGCAATACAAGAGTTCGATATGAGGTTGGTACCTTCAAAATATCTTACGATGATAAAAGAAAAAATGTTTATATATAAGATTCCAATCTCAAACTTCTGAGGACCTTAACTAATTTAATATTTATATGAGCTAATTCAGAGTTTCTATTAAAATAATGGAAATTCAAAAACATACATGCACCCCAATGTTCACAGCAGCATTATTTACAGTTGCCAAGATATGGAAGCAACCTAAGTGTCCATCAACAGATGAATGTATAAAGAAGATGTGGTATACACACACACACACACACACACACACACACACACACACACACACACACAATGGAATACGACTCAGCCATAAAAAATAATAAAAATTTGCCATTTGCAGCAAAACAAATAGACTTGGAGGGTATTATGCTAAGTTAAATAAGTCAGAGAACAAGTACTGTATGATATCACTTATATGTGGAACCTAAAAAATAAAACAAACTAGCAACTATAACAAGAAAGAAAAAGACTCATAGATATAGAGAACAAATTAGTGGTTACCATTGGAGAGAAGGAAGGAGAGGAAATATAGCGGTAGGGCGTTAAGAGGTACAAACTATTATGTATAAAATAAACTACAAGGATATACAGTATAATACAGGGAATAGAGCCAATATTTTATAATAACTATAAATGGAGTATAACCTTTAAATATTGTGAATCACTACATTGTACACCTGTAACTTAAATAATATTGTACATCAACTATATGTCAAATTTTTAAAAAAGAATAAAATAATGGAATAAGCAGTAGTAGGTGCAATGTCATGGCTCAGGAAGAAAGTATTAGCATGTAAGCCTTTGGGAATAGAATGCCCTTTTATTTTATGTTTGCTTACTTTTCTTTCAGTGGCAATTATACACAATTCTAATAATCGGAGCTCAATAAATATCTCTGAATTAAGGGGAAGGTGCCTGATATTTGTTGAAATCATACTAACCTAAAGCCCTGGTCTTACACAAAGACTGACAGTTATGGATCTAGCTATTTTTTGGATTGTATTTCATAAGAACTTTTTCCAAACTGCTCAAGATGCTAAAGAAAAACAGGTCTACTGAACAAGTGTTCCCTGAAAATGACATGGATGTGGCAGAAGGGATGCACACAGAGAGATAAGGAAGGATGTGGAGACAGGATGCTGGTGAGAAGAGGTAAGTTGGGAGACAAGCACCAAAGCTTTATTAGGTCCTAGTAACACTGCACCTAGTCTAAGAGTATATCAACCAGAACACCTGGTTAAACACTGTGAACTGAATGTATGCATTAACTGTCACTCCTTTCCCAAACTTATTAATACAATAAAGAATTATAAACACACAAGCCCAGCAGTTCACCAGCTTCACTTATGCTCCTAAACTTTAAAACTGTTCTTATGTTCTCAATTCTTCAGTCCTTAACAGGAAGAGAAAAGCCGGAAACATAAGGAAATTCTCGAACATGAGAGAAAGGGGAAAAATACTTTAAAAATGACAAAGATGAAAAGTTACAAAAATGTTATCTGAAAATAACTTACAAAATTATTATAGCAACAGAGATCTGTCAAAGAACAGGGTGCCACAAAAAGGAGAAATATTTAGAGAGAGAAAAGAGCTCTTGGAAATTAAAACTGTGAGTGCAGAAACTGAAAAAACTATCCATTAAATGTGAGGATAAAGACTTTCTAAGTATGCAAGTTCTCAAGACACTTACCTGCTCTGGCCCTTACTCTAGAATGTACAGGACAAAAAATGTTCTCCACCAAAACGACGGTGTAAACCAAGAAAGAGAACGACATAAAAATAAGGAAACTCAAGATTCCCACGAAAGAGCAAAGTAAAATGTGTTCTAGGATGGTAAATACGGGCTGTCCCTGAGTGATTGCTGTTCCCAGGCCAAGAAAGCCCTAATCCAGACGGGAGCAGAAGCAAAGAGGGCTCCCCGAAAGTTCCCTCCTTCAAGAAAATGAATTAAAACTGACATAGTATCTAATCCATTTCAATGTATTAAGAGTTACTTAGATATGATAGTTACTACTTTAATATATACTTGAAAGTTGCTAAGAGAGTAGATCTTAAATGTTCTCACCACAGAAAAGAACTGGTACTTATGTGACATGATGGGAGGTGCTAGCTAATGCTATAGCGATAATCATTTCGCTGCATACAAGTGTATCAAATCAACACAGTATACACCTTAATCGTACACAGTGTTACATGTCAACTATATACCAACAAAGCTTGGAGACACTTTTCAAATATTTTCAAAGAAGAAAGAGAGATTTAGATATGCCAGAGTTTGGGAATCATTTTCTCACCCATAAAATAAAGGCGCAGACAGGCAGATCGCTACGTCCTTTCCAGCTCAAACAACCTAACGTCTATAAACTATGACCCCAAAGACTTTAAAAATGAACATTCATATTACAAAGCCAAGGTCAAAGATGTAAAAGTTCATGCATTTCCCTGGGAAAAAGAGCCAAACAACTATATTTAGAAAAATACTGTATTTGTACCAGGATCTGAAAAGTTGGCTATTTGGCCAAATAAGCTGTGCTTCCTCCAGTCAAAGCACAACCCACCTCCCCAGCCTGTTTCAGGCGCAAGTTCCTTTTTAGGTGGCTTTAACCCATGCGCTAACCGTGGTTCCCAGAGAAGGAGCCGTTAACAGCTGACCAGAAATGCTGTTGCTATACTGGCATCTCTCATAGACAGGCCCACTGCTCTGCAAACTAAGGGAATTTAAGGATTAAGAAGCCACTGAAGTGTAAGACTGTCATTAGCCAACTTATCTTTGCATTTGCTAATGACCAAAAATGAAGCCTTAAACATGGTTGAGGTGTTCTATGTAAGTGGGAATTAACATGGATTTCCTGAGAAATATTTTTTCTTTTCGACCTTCATATAATCTTAGGGACCATGTTGGTCATACATTTCTTGTTCGGTAAAAGAGAATATCCTACTTGAAGAGTGACTATAAAAACAGGAGACCCAGAAACTCTTGTTTCATCTTTTCTCTAGTTTCTGCCTTTACTTCCATTCTAGTTGTTGCCCTCAGCGAGATCTGTCCTGTGGTACCTGGCCTGATCCTACCTGCCACACTTTCTCCAGGCTCCCCGCAATTTTTGGTATGTTTTTGTCCTTAGATACCCTCTCCTTCCGGGAGGATTTCCAACCCCTGCTGTTCCTTAATGCCAAACCACAGGGGAAGCACCATCAGCAAGTCTTGGGGACAAGGATGCTGACAAAGGACAACCTGCTCAGATGTTTCAGGAAGTCAGGTCAAAAACTGAGAGTCCAATCTGGGCCTCCCCTTGTACTACATTCAGTACTGTCTCCACAAAATCACACGAAACCTAAAATGTCAGGAAACCCAGGAATAGGGCAGTCAAAAGGTGACTGAATGACCACATGTGACAAGCCTGGAGAGATCTGCATCTGAAGGTATGTTTACAAGATGCTACATTTACATTAAAGGTGTAAATTTTAAAATCTGGCTGAACTGGAATTCTTAATGTCTTAGAGAGGCACTCGTGCATTATTTGTTTCTGCATTATTGTGTTTAATTTCTTTTTTTTTTCTATTTTGGTTAAGAGGACAGCAGAAAAAGATTTTCTGGCATTCTTGTTCACTTGGTTACATGTGTATAAAGTTCTGATCGCCAGCTGCTCAGATAGCAAGTGACAAGACAGAATTCTTTACAGCATTAAAGTTCCTTAAACCTAAGGCTAAATCTTGAATACATTATTGAATTCGTTAATATCCTGATGGCTAGCAGATTGACAGCTGCACATTTGGCATGCTTTGCTTTCTTGGGTTTTGGGGTTTATTGGACTTTATTTTTCATTGCAGATTTATTTGGCAATGTACAGTAAATTTTGAAAACTTGCATCAAGTTTATGACTAAAGAACCATTAAAAAAAATTCTATGTTGAATGTTTGCAGTAGATTAAGGGACAGCTCAACAGCCTGAAAATGTGCATGCAAACAGCAGAGAGAACAATTCATTACGCTGGAAGGACCTAATCCTTCTAGATCAATATATCTCTGCACACAATGCTTATATAAAGAAAGCAAGTCCCTGACAGGGACTGCAAATTCACCTGCCAAAGGACAGGAATAAAGATGCAGACATAGAGAATGGACTTGAGCGCACAGAGAGGGAGAAGGGTAAGCTGGGACAAAGTGAGAGAGTGGCATGGACATATATACACTACCAAATGTAAAACAGATAGCTAGTGGGAAGCAGCCACATAGCACAGGGAGATCAGCTCGGTGCTTTGTGACCACCTAGAGAGGTGGGATAGGGAGGGTGGGAGGGAGGGAGACGCAAGTGGGAAGAGATATGGGGATATATGTATATGTATAACTGATTCACTTTGTTACAGTGCAGAAACTAACATACCACTCTAAAGCAATTATACTCCAATAAAGATGTTAAAAAAAAAAAAATTCACCTGCCAACAGGAGTCAGGAGGTAACATGGATTACCGGTCACCCAGGCACAGGAGTGAGGAAACAGGAACTAGAATGAGGAGGCCCTGTCCCCGGGCAGCTGCAGCCCTGCTCCAGCCAACTGCTCTCATGTGACAGTAGCTGCCTACTGTCACCCTATGTTTCACTCTTGAATTGTACAATTTTTCAGCTTTTCCAACACTAGAAAGGAAAAAGAAAATCTGTAAACTTAAACCAAATGTATCACATTACGGGGAGACAGTTTTACCTTTCCCAGCTAAATGGCTCTTCAAGAAGGGAACGTTATCAGGAAGCTTTAGATAACTCTCTGAAAGAAAGTTCCAAATTTCAAATACTTCAATCGTGACCTCTGGCTCTTTGCATACACTCTGCTCTCATCGGAGTCAGCAGGAGTTAAGAATTTATCAAATCAATGATGGCAAGATTTTCAAATGAAGACCTTTTTACCTGTCCTATATCAAAAGACATTTATTTTACAGTCCTTTGAAACATGAATGTTAGCCTAAACAAAGAATATTGAATTATTTCTATTTAAGAAAATATTTGTACTAATAGGAGGCCAAAAAAAAAGAGACTTATGTGAATTGACAAAAGAGCAGTCTTCTGTGGCTTGCATCGAAACTTTGATGTCAAACGAGGTAAACGTGTCAGCAAGTATTCTTTAGGTATTCTTAAAAGTTTGACCCCTCAGGCTGGGCTTAGGGATCTGAGTGCGCAGCAGAACATTAGGACATCATTGGTGTTCTTCCTCAGCGAGTGTTTGGCAGACACTGTTTCCACAGGATATGACTGTCCAGTCCTTTCATTGATCTCAAATTTTAAAATTAAACTAGTATTTTATTGGGGCACATGGATGAGAGGAGATCGTGAAAAGAAAAATGGGTTGGCAAAAGATAAAATTCAAACACCAAGCAACATCTTAAATTGAATTGCCTTGAAATAACCTAACAACAAGGTTTTAAAAGTTTAAGACATTTTAAGGTCAAACGCTGAGAATCCCACAGTATTTCTAATTAGCAAAATTCAGTTCATAGAAGGGCACTAAGCTCTCAAGATTAAATCCAGCTGACACTCCTGACCACTTGCACTTAACCAGCCCACCTGACTAAGTCATGGACTCCTTCCCTCTGTAAGACATCTGACCAATATTACACTGGACCATTACCACTCATAGGTTATTTTTTTGAAAGCCCACACATGAGTTTTATGTTTACTGTGAGTTCCCTATGTTGTTCTCAAGTCAGTTTATGCCAGTCTCCTTGCTGTTGCAACTACATAATTTAATTAAATATTATACAAACTGACCAAACATAAGTATGGAGAGACAGCTTGGGATTTCTATGAAAACCCAGTTGAATACATTGCAAAGAGTCAATAAAGCCAGGACTGGAAAGAAAATTACTGTGGGTAAGATATCTGTGAAAGAGTGGGAAATATTCATAAAACTCTAGACAGACTGTGCTTTCAGACCACATCACAACTCTTTGACTTCTAGCTCTGTTTTTAGTTAAATTGAAATTAGTAGAAATAGTAGACAATGCATTGTGGGTATGCTTTAGGCAAGAAAGATGACTGAGCATCCTAATCATGGACAAGGCCTTGACTTCTCCTTAAAATATTGGCAACAACATGAAAATTTAAAATATGTATATACTGTTTTCATGAATCCCTTTTCAATTCACTGACAAATTTATTGGCTAATGCCCATCACATCAGACAACAGGGCTTCTACTATGCTCATTTCAAATAAATCTTGCGTTCAGTAAGAACAAGGTAACATTTCTACGAAAATTTTTGGTATTTGTAGCCTTTGCATTTTAAACCCTTGTCAAGATAGAAATAATGTCCTCAGCCTAATATCCTCACATGGCAATCAGTTGATAAGTTTACATTTAAGTGGACCAAAATCAGGGTAATACCTATGGAAAATTCTCTACTATGAAGTTGCCTTTTTTCTCCTTGACTTCATGAAAACTTACACGTTTGTTTCATAATTAAAATAAACCTATCAAATTACTTTATATTAGCTAAAATGGATTATGCTATATAAATCTCTGAAATATTCATAACTAGGTCAAATTTTTGAGAATTGTTAATCATCAGTAATTTTATCTACCAGACACTGCTAATAAACATAGACACACCATCTATGCTAATACAGTTATTTTTCACAGCACTCATTTTTCACATGAGAAGGTTAAGTGCCAGAGATAATAAATACGTTGTCCACAGTCACTGTCTGTGATGTGAGGGACAGAGCCAGGACTTGGCTTCTGGCCTCATGAGTTCCAAAGCTGGTACTCATCTTCACAATGCTAACAGGAGTCCCATAGACTACGTCACTTTAATGCTACTCAACTGAAGGCTCCCAGATCCTTTAGACTATCTGGATTTTATGTTTTAAAACTGCTCCATACAATTTCTAAAAATCATCAGTTATAATATGCAATTATATAATTTAAAAATACTAGATGCTCCTTTACAAAATTTCTTCAGAACAGAAAGGTATACAGATAGTATTACTAATAAGAAAATAATTCCAAGGAAGGACATAAAGGGAATAATTCTGGGATGTTTTACTCATTCAGACACCTACTCTGGGTCAGCACTGAGAATGCAAAGGTGTCTACAACATGGTTATCATCCTCAAGGAGCCCAGGATCTGGCTGGGGAAGTGTTAATTAAGCAGTGGTAAGATGACAGGATAACACTTCTAAAAGAGATCGATAGTAAATACCATAGAACAAAGAGGTTATGAAAACTCTCAACAAAGTGGGTTTAGAAGGAGAATACCTCAACACGGTAACAGCCATATACGACAAGCCCACAGCTAACATCATACTCAACAATGAAATGTTGAAAGCTTTTCTTCTAAGAACAGGATCAAGACAAGCGTGACCACTCTCACCACACTTATTCAACAAGAGTACTGGAAGTCCTGGCCAGAGCAATCAGGCCAGATAAAGAAATAAAAGGCAACCAAATCAGAAAGGAAGAAATTAAACTGTCTTTACAGATGACCAACAGGCATATGAAAAGATGCTCAACATTGCTAATTATTAGAGAAATGCAAATCAAAACTACAATGAGGTACCACCTCACACTGGTCAGAATGGCCATCATTAAAAAATCTACAAATAACAAATGCTGGAGAGGGCATGAAAAGGGAATCCTACACTGTTGGTGGGGATGTAAGGTGGTGCAGCCACTATGGAAAACAATATGGAGGTTCATCAAAAAAACTAAAAACAGAATTACCATATGATCCAACCATCCTACTCTTGGGCATATATCCAGACAAAACTATAATTCAAAAAGATACACACACCCCTATGTTCACAGCTGCACTATTTACAATAGTCAAGACATGGAAACAATTTAAATGTCCATCGACAGAGGAATGGATAAAGAAGATGTGGTATACATATACAATGGAATATTACTCAGCCATAAAAAAGAATGAAATAATGCCATTTGCAGCAACATGGATGGACCTAGAGATTATCATACTAAGTGAAGTCAGACAGAGAAAGACAAATATCATATGATATCACTTATATGTGGAATCTAAAAAGATGATACAAATGAACTTATTTACAAAACAGAAACAGACACACAGACTTCAAAATCAAACTTATGGTTACCAAAGGGGAAAGGTGGGCGGGGGGGATAAAATAGGAGCTTGGGATTAACATATACATACTACTATATATAAAATAATTAACAAGGACCTACTGTATAGCGCAGGGAACTCTACTCAATATTGTGTAATAACCTATATGGAAAAAGAATCTGAAAAAGAATGCATACATATGCATAACTGAATCACCCTGCTACACAGCAGAAACTAAAACAACATTTTAAATCAACTATACGTCAGTTAAAAAAAAAAAGAAAAAACAGTCTTTATTTGCAGGTGATATGATCTTATATATTGAAAATCCTAAAGACTTCACCAAAAAACTGTTAGAACTAATCAATGAATTGAGTAAAGTTGCAGAATATAAAAACGGCATACAGAAATCACTTGTACTTCTGTACACTAACAATGAGATAACTGAAAAAGAAATAAAGAAACCAACTGACAATAGCATCAAAAACAATAAAATACTTGGGAATAAATTTAACCAGGAGGTGAAAGAGGCTACACACTGAAAACTACTAGCTTTGATAAAAGAAATTGAAGAAGCTACAAAGAAATGGAAAGATATCCTGTGCTCAGGGATCAGAAGAAGGAATATTGTTAAAACGTCCATACTGCCCTAAGCTAGCTATAGAGTCAATGCAACCCCTCTCAAGATTCCAATGGCATTTTTTCCCAAAAAGAGAAAAAACAATCCCCAAATGGGTATGAAGCCACAGAAGGCCCCACAAGGCCATAGCAACCCTGAGAAAGAGGAATAAAGCCAGAGGCATTACACTTCCTGATTTCAAACTATACTCCAAAGCTACAGTAATCAAAACTGTTTGGCACTGGCATAAAAATAGACACAAAGACCAATGGAACAGAATTGAGAGCCCAGAAATAAATCTCTGCATATATAATTAACTAATGTTTGACAAGGGAGACAAGAACACTCAATGGGGAAAGGATGGCCTCTTCAACAAATGGTGCTGGGAAAACTGGATAACCACATGCAGGAAAATAAAATTGGACCCCTTCTTACACCACTTACACAAATTAACTCAAAAATGGATTGAAGACTTAAACATAAGAATGAAATTGTAAAACTTTAAGAAGAAAATATAGGGGGAAGTTCCTTGACATTGGTCTTGGCAATGAGAGTTTGGACATGACACCAAAAACACAAGAAACAAAGGCAACAATTTAAAAAGTATACTACATGAAGCTAAAAGGGTTCTGCACATCATTCAATCAGCAAAATGAAAAGGAAACCTACTGAATGGGATAAAATATCTGCAAACCATGTATCTTATAAGGGGTTAATATTCAAAATATATAAAGACCTTACCTAATCCAATAACAAAAAAAATAAACAATTTTTAAATGGGCAGAAGAACTAAATAGACATTTTTCCAAAGAAGACGTACAAATGGCCAAGAGGTTCATGAAAGGATGTTCAACATCACTAATCCTCAGGAAAATGCAAATCAAAACCACACTGAGATAACACCTCATACCTGTCAGAAAGGCTGTTATCCAAAAGACAACAAATAACAAGTGCTGACAAGGATCTGGAGAAAAGGGAACTCTTGTACGCTGTTGGAGGGAATGTAACTTGGTACAGTCACTATGGAAAACAGCAGGGAGGTTCCTCAAAAAGTTAAAAACAGAACTACCATATGATCCAGCATTCCCACTTCTGGTTATATATCCAAAGGAAATGAAAACAGTATATCAAAGAGATATCTGTATTCCATGTTTACTGCAGCATTATTCACAATGGTCAAACACGGAAGCAACCTAAGTGTCCACCAAGAGTTTAATGAAATGTGAGACACACACACACACACACATACACACACACACACACACAGTTGATCCTTTAACAACGTGGGGATTAAGGGCACTGACCACTCACAGTAAAAAATTCACGTACTGCTATCTCTGTCTCAAAAGCAAAGAAATTGAGAGATGACTCACTTGGGTAGGAGGAAGCCAAAACAGTAAACAGGTTGGATAAACTCAGGACTCAAACCCTAGTTCTTTTGGTTCCACATATAGTGATCTCTAATGGAACATAAACTTTTGCCCACACTTAAAGATCTGTAAAATGAAAATAAAGGTACTATATTTATTGAAAAAAATTCTTGTATAATGGACCTGCACAGTTCAAACCTGTGTTGTTCAAGGGTCAACTGCACATGCGAGCATGCGCGCGCGCGCGCGCACACACACACACACACACACACACACACACACACACACACTGGAACATTATCCAGCCATGAGAAAAAACAAAATCCTGCTATTTTCAACAAAATAATTGGATCTTGAGGGCATTATCCTAAGTGAAGTAAGTCAGACAAAGAAAGACAAATACTGTAGGCTATCACTTAAATATGGAAACTAAAAAAAGCCTAACTCTTAGAAACAGAGAGTAGAATTGTAGGTTACCAGGGACTGCGGGGTGAGGGGAATGAGGAGATGTTGATCAAAGAGTATAAACTTCCAGTTATAAGATAAATAGATTCTGGGGATCTAATGCAGAGCACTGTGACTATAGACAACAATATATATACACTTGAAAGGTGCTAAGAGAGTAGATCTTAAATGTTCTCACCACAAAGAAAGAACTAGTAATTTTGTCATGTGATGGAGGTGTTAATACCACGATATAATCATATTCCAATATATAAGTGGATCAAATCAACATGTTGATTTGAAAACAACCTTGAACTCACACAATGTTACAGTGAGATACACAGTGTTTATTCAGTTATCAATTATGTCTCAATAAAGCTGAAAAAACAAGAGGTGATGAATTTGCAAGAAAGTACCCCACAAAAAGGAGTCTTTTGTCACTGACATTCTTTGCAATTACTGGCACATGGTACTAATAACAAGCAGATGGCTTTTAGTCAGTTTTGTTTCATGTTAAACTCTCTCCAGACAATGTATTGGCTTCTACCTACATCCAGGTGGACCATTCCCATCACCACCACCACCCTCCTCACCCTGGTACGTTGCTTATGAATTTGGACTAGGTCTTGCCATACAGAGAAGACAGGGAAAGTCATTTCAGAGAGAGACGAGTAGTTCTATATTTGAACAAGCATAGTGCTATGAAAAAACAAGGAGGATAAGAAGTCTGGTGTAGCTAACCACCAAAGTGCTAGGAAGGAACAAGGAACCAAGGTGCTGTAAAGACGACCTGAAGTCAAGCCAGAATCTGAGCTGATTGGCTCAAGAATCTAGGCTTTATCCTAAAGGCCATGGGGAGACTTGGTGATCTGATGCACTGCAGAGTCTTAAATTCAAATCTTGGCTCTGCCATTTAGCTACCACATGATCTCAACCCATGGACCTATCCAATAAAGATAATGACAAAATGCCTTCTCCACAGAGCTGTGTGGATTAAAGGCGAGGATGGTGGATGCTTAGTGCCCTGGATGGTGTCAGGACAACAGACAAGGGATCCTTGAAGAGTTCAGACAGGAGAATGACGTGATTAGATCTGTGGTTTGGAAAGATTTCTCTGGCAACAGTGTGGAGTCAGGAACATGAATAAGGAATTTTTGCAAAAATACAGGTAAAGGAAAAGATAGGAACTCCAGGTAGCACTGTGGTGTTTGAAGCAGGAAACAGTTTCTAGAGTTATTTGGAGGAAAAGGGGTGGATTAAATTGAGGGGGGGGATATGGATACACTCAGAATTTTATTAGTCCACCAACAATCAAAATGATGATGCACCCAGCGCATATGTATAATAACTTCTTTCACTTTGAACACTTATTTACTTTTACCTCTTAATAAAAAATACTGCATTTTGATGAAGAGACCTCAGGGTCAGGAATCAAGTACACCAAGTTCAGTTCTGACTCAGCCCTTGCTGGCTCTATGACCTGTGTCTCCATTTCTCATTCAGAAATATGAAAAAAAAAATTCACTCTACCTACTCATAGGAGTCTGAAAAGAATGAAGAACATTATTACCAATAATACTGCAAGTAGAAATACTGCATAATAGGAATTGAATTCATAACAGGGACTGAATTAATAAGAATGCAACTGTCAGCAGTTATACACAGTTATTGTGGGAAAAGGGTAATGGGACCTCTCTATGCTATTTCTGCTAACTTTTTGTAAGTCTGAAACTATTTCAAAATCAAAAGTTAAAACAGTCATGAGGGTGTTCATGCACCTAAGACGCATGTGTGCATCTAAATAGCTGTTATGGGAGATGCTGTTTGCAGAGAAATGGGGCCCTTCAAGCTGAGTTGAAATGTTTCCCCTGGTGGATTGAACAACTGCACAGTGACACACTGACTCTTGGAAACTCCCTTTTGGCAGCATTCTGAAGTCTGTTCTTGCCAAATATTTCTTTCTTTTCATGTAAGAATGACAGTAAACAGCCAAATCAAATAGGAGCTGTTTGGCTTGTTTTAAAGAAGCCTTTGGTAAACTGCTTTGGAGTTGCCATTTGTCATTGCCACAAAATCCCGGAGACGTGGGGAGAGAAAACCGCAGTGTCCTTCCTCAGCCAGTCTCCAGGCACTTTTCCTATTTGCTCTTTCACACAAGATCAGAAGGTCCACGCGGAATTCTTCTGGGAACCCAAGCCTCTAGCACAAGAAAGATAGGTGAGCTTTTTTTAAATCGAAAATTATATGCCAGCAGCTTCCATTTCCCTTTGAACAAAAGAGATTTTTTCAATTCTTTTTATTTCTTTCTTATCATTTATTTTTTTATTGTCCGTGCTACCACGTGGCATGTGGGATCTTAGTTCCCCGGCCAGGGATCGAACCCACGCCCCCTGCATTGGAAGCACAGAGTCTTAACCACTGGACGCCAGGGAAGTCCAAACAAAGTAGTTTTTTTTAAAGGTTTTGATAAGTAGGAGGCATGAATAGGAAAATAAGATTTATGTGTGCATTCTACATGCTGAGGCCATCAGTATGAGCACAAAAATAAAAATAGTCACTGCACTGTCTCACTTCCTTTTAACCAAAAATCCACTCCATTGATGAGGAAACAGAAGTTTAGGAAAATGACTTGCTAAGAGTCTCTCCTCTTAGACTCGGCAGAGTCTATTTTAATTGACAACCTGCATTCCTATTGAACACAATATATAGTAAACAGTCATGAGTAGGTCTGGGTAGAACTTAAAACAAGAAATAAATATGCACAAACGTCGATCGTCAAAACACATTTTCACTGTCGTGCAACTACTCCAGGAGGGCCTAACCTAAAATCACCCACCCTCATCCAGCCACAGGAAAAATACTTTAAAGCTCCAACACTGAAGCAGAGCTCCTCTGAGCACACGTAATCACTGGATTACAATTCTCCTCACATACACATGCGCAGAGGAAGGTCTTTCGAATGGAGCAGATACTCCTTTAAATACTCAATTAAAGCCATTTCAAGAATGTACAAGACTGTGATTTAGGTCACACGCATGATGTCAGAACTACGAGTTGAATCTTATCAATGCAATGAAGCAGAAGAAAATAAGTATGAAACCAGTTGTTTGGCTTCGTGTAGCTAAAACAACTGCCTGATTGACTAAATTTTTCTTTCTAACTGGTTGTCATGGTATTCTGCAGATAGAATCTTAGACTGAGCCTGCAGACAACAACAAATTTGTGACATTCTGCCTTGACCCTTACACTGCAATTATATTAGGGCTGTTGTTCTCAGATGACATAGAATCACAACACAGTTTCTTTTAAAAAAAAAAAATCTCAGAAATTTGCAATGGGAAAGCCAAGGACTCAGTGGAAGGCCATATTTTACATGGTTTTAAAAGACGGCTTTATTATGTTCAAATATTGTGCACATTCAAGACTCAGTTATATATAAGTACTAAAAATAAATTCAATGAAGAAAATGAAAAATGGCAAAAGGCCTGCAATGCTTAGTAATGTATCAAAAATATATAGTTATTTTAGGGGCTTCCCTGGTGGCACAGTGGTTGAGAGTCTGCCTGCTGATGCAGGGGACACGGATTCATACCCAGGTCCGGGAAGATCCCACATGCCGCGGAGCGGCTGGGCCCGTGAGCCATGGCCGCTGAGCCTGCACATCCGGAGCCTGTGCTCCCAACGGGAGAGGCCACAGCAGTGAGAGGCCCGCGTATCGGAAAAAAAAAAAAGTCAGCTCACATAGAAACTTTCAAAACCAAACTAAGCACAAAA
>NW_006774049.1:419207-424840 GCF_000442215.2 Lipotes vexillifer | reverse complement strand
TATATAGTTATTTCAGTGCACAGACATCAGTTGCTCTACTCTGAGATAAAGGCACTTTTACTTACCCAGAAGGGCAATAATGATAGTCACTACTGTTTACTGGACATTTAGGACATACCAGAAGTTTCATATGTATTTTCTCATTTACCTTCCCCACAACCATTTAAGATAGGGTCTAAGATGATCCCAATTTTACAAAAAAAAGAAACTGAGCTTAAAGAGAATACATCTCTTGCCAAAGAGCACACAGCTGGCAAGGGGTGGGGCTTCTGTCTACTAGTCTCCACAGCCTGAGGCCTTAACTCCACTCTGAACATCTTCTGAGCAAACACACTAAATTGTCAGGTGATTCCCCATCAGTTACACTTCTCATCCAACTTCACCCTATTTTCAATCTCACTGAGACCAGAGGCCTCCTCTCAAATAAAGAACCAATGAATGATGAGCCATTAACAACTTTCAAATGTAAAAGCAAAGCTTGGAATCTGAAACAGAACTGAAATGCCCAACGCGAAATTCAAAAATTTTTAGTTCAGCAGTAACATTCAGGATTTTAATCCACTTCCCCCATTTTTAACAGATTACTTCTCCCTTGTTTGCTGGAGCTACTAAAATGAAGGCTTTAAAATAAAGAATGATGAGTTTTCTCTATGGCAAGGAAATTCACATTCCTAGGATCCACATCCAATGTGATCCTTTCCATACCACATTTTCGTTGGTGCCTTGGAGATGTGCACAGCAGCTGTGGACATCTCCCTTCGGCCTCACTCCCTGGACACCGCATGGGGAAGATGGCAGTGATGCCACATACGCTGGTGCCCTGGAGATGCAAATAGACACCAAGAGAGAATGCAATCAGCAAACACAGTGCAGCACAGGGCCTGTTTTATTTGCCCCTGGAGGTTCAAAAGTGGAAGACAAAGTATGCACCGTGTCTGTCGGCAGAAGTGACAATTCATTATCTGAGAACACAATAGCTAATGTTCATGGCTTAAAAATAAAAGGAAAGGGGAAATAATTTTTCATCTATAATGCGTTTGATAGATCAGAGCTCTGATTTTCCCCTCCCCACTGGATTATTAAGTACAAAGTCAATATGAATATGCAACAGAGTTGTGTCCTGTTTTCGTTTTTTGGCAAACTGGTCTTTGCTCCTAATTCCCAGCAGTATTAATTAACAATGCATAATTTTAATAGAATGCTTGAAAGTACAGGACTGGCACTGTAAAAATTAACTGTCTTGGGGTGATTTCCTGTAGACACCGTTAATCAATATTATGCCATCTTACAAGCAGCTGCTCGCCTGCTTCCTAGGGATTCAAGAGAGGAAAGAATGAAAATAAGGCGGCCACGTGCTCTGCAGGTGTGTGGGTAGCATCTGAATTTTTAACATTTTGGGTTGTAAAATCCTGGAAAGAAAATGAATAGTTTGGTGTTTTCAGCTAAAGCCGAAGTTCTTGAGAAGTTTTCAGAGTGATCGAGATGAAATGATTTAATTAAGCAAGGTATGAATGAAGACTTCTCATAACAATGCTACCTAAAATTTGATCACTTGTTTGATGCCAGACTCTGGGAATTACACCTATTTATGTCAAGGAGGATTGTACATAATTGTTTGGCATGTTCAGAAATAAAATGATGTGGCACATATCACAGAGAGTGAAAATCTTCAGATCAGTGTGAATACTGCAAAGAACATTTACTTTAAAATGAAAGAACATGAGTTCCAGGCCTGGCTCTTGCACCATCTTACAACCTTGGGTAAGACAATGTAGTAAGTAGCATTCCCTTCTCAGGGTCAAAGTTTCCTGACCTATAATGCGAGGGAGTAAGTGATCTCTAAAATTCTAGTTTTTCTAATTCAAAAAGACACACGCACCCCGATGTTCACAGCGGCACTATTCACAACAGCCAAGACATGGAAGCAACCTAAATGTCCATCAACAGATGAATGGATAAAGAAGATGTAGTATTATATATGCCATGGAAGATTACTCAGCCATAAAAAAGAATGAAATAATGCCATTTGCAGCAACATGGATGAACCTAGAGATTATCATACTAAGTGAAGCCAGAAAGAGAAAGACAAACACCATATGATATCACTTATACAGGGAATCTAAACTAGGACACAAATGAACCTATCTGTGAAACAGAATCACAGACATAGAGAACAGACTGGTTGGTGGTTGCCAAGGGGGAGGGGTTGAGGGTGGGATGGAATGGGAGGTTGGGATTAACAGATGTAAGCTTTTACATATAGAATGGATAAACAACAAGGTCCTACTGTATGGCACAGACAACTATATTCAAACTCCTATGATAAACCATAATGGAAAAGAATATTAAGAAAAAGAATATATATGTATAACTGAATCACTTTGCTGTACAGCAGTAATTAACAGAACACTAGCAATCAACTATACCTCAATAAAAATAAATAAATAAAATAAAGTTCTAGTTTTAGAGTTCCTTGATTTAAAAACAAAGGTTTTCTTTTTTATTGGAGTAAAACTGATTTACGATATTGTGTTAGTTTCTGCTGTACAACGAAGTGGATCAGCTATATGTATACATTTATCCCCCCTTCTTGGACCTCCCTCCCACCCCACTCCCCCATCCCACCCATCTAAGTCATCACAAAGCTATACCACAGGTTCCCACTAGCTAGCTCTTTTACACTTGTTAGTGTATTTATGTCAAACCTAATCGCCCAATTCATCCCACCCTCCCCTTCCCCGCACTGTGTCCACACGTCCGTTCTCTACATCTGCGTCTCTATTCCTGCCCTGGAAATAGGTTCAACTGTACTATTTTTCTAGATTCCACATGTATGCGTTAATATATGATATTTGTTTCTCTCTTTCTGACTTACTTCAGTTGGTATGACAGAACCAAGGTGCATCCACATCTCTACAAATGACCCAATTTCATTCGTTTTCATGGCTGAGTAAAATTCCACTGTATATATGTACCATATCTTCTTTATCCATTCATCTGTCGATGGACATTTAGGTTATTTCCATGTCCTGGTTATTGTAAATAGTGCTGCAGTGAACACTGGGGTACATGTGTCTTTTTTTCTTTTTTATCGGCTGTGTTGGGTCTTCATTGCTGCGTGCATGCTTTCTCTAGTTGCGGCGAGCGGGGGCCACTCTTTGCTGCGGCGCGTGGTCTTATCATTGCAGTGGCTTCTCTTGTTGCGGAGCATGGGTTCTAGGTGTGTGGGCTTCAGTAGTTGTGGCATGCGGGCTCAGTAGTTGTGGCTTGCGGGCTGTAGAGTGCAGGCTCAGTAGTTGTGGCGCCCAGGCTTAGCTGCTCCACAGCATGTGGGATCTTCCCAGACCAGGGCTCGAACCCGTGTCCCCTGCAATGGCAGGGGGATTCTTAACCACTGTATCATCAGGGAAGCCCCATATGTGTCTTTCTGAATTATGGTTTTTTCAGGGTATATGCCCAGTAGTGGCATTGCTGGATCATATGGTAATTCTATTTTTAGTTTTTTAAGGAACCTCCATACTGTTCTCCATAGTGGCTGAACCAATTCACATTCCCACCAGCAGTGCAAGAGTGTTCCCTTTTCTCCACACCCTCTCCAGCATTTATTGTTCGTAGGTTTTTTGATGATGGCGATTCTGACCTGTGTGAGGTGATACTTCATTGTAGTTTTGATTTCCATTTCTCTAATAATTAATGTGTTGAGCACCTTTTCAAGTGCCTCTTGGCCACCTGTATGTCTTCTTTGGAGAAATTTCTATTTATGTTTTTGGCTCATTTTTTGATTGGGTTGTTTGTTTCTTTGATATTGAGCTGTATGCGCTGTTTGTATATTTTGGAGATTAATCCATTGTCTGTTGCTGCATTTGCAAATATTTTCTCCCATTCTGAGGGTTGCCTCTTTGTCTTGTTTATGGTTTCCTTTCTTGTGCAAAAGCTTTTAAGTTTCATTAGGTCCTATTTGTTTATTTTTGTTTTTATTTTCATTACTCTAGGACATGGATCAAAAAAGATCTTGCTGTGATTTATGTCAAAGAGTGTTCTTATGTTTCCCTCTAAGAGTTTTGTATCGTCTGGTCTTACATTTAGGTCTTTAATCCATTTTGAGTTTACATGTGTGTGGTGTTAGGTAGTGTTCTAATTTCATTCTTTTACATGCAGCTGTCCAGTTTTCCCAGCACCACTTATTGAAGAGACTGTCTTTTCTCCATTGTATATCCTTGCCTCCTTTGTCATAGATTAGTTGCCCATAGTTGCGTGGGTTTATCTCTGGGCTCTCTATCCTGTACCATTCATCTATATTTCTGGGTTTGTGCCAGTACCATACTATCTTGATTACTGTAGCTTTGTAGTATAGTCTGAAGTCAGGGAGTCTGATTCCTCCAGCTCTGTTTTTCTTTCTCAGGATTACTTTGGCTGTTCAGGGTCTTCTGTGTTTCCATACAGACTGTAAAGTTTTTTGTTCTAATTCTGTGAAAAACGCCATTGGTAATTTGATAGGGATTGCATTGAATTTGAAGATTGCTCTGGGTAGTACAGTCATTTTGTCAATATTGATTCTTTCAACCCAAGAACATGGTATATCTCTCCAGCTATTGTAAATTGTAAATCAACTATACCTCAATACAAAATAAATAAATAAATAAGTAAGTAAAATAAAGTTCTAGTTTTAAAGTTGCTTGATTTAGAAACAAAGGTCTTGGAGAAAGTCACACAAAGACGGAAAACCACACATACTGTTCGGCAAATGCTGAATACCTAGGCATGCTACTTTTCTAGGCCTGATGTGTCCAACACTGCAGCGCTGAGGCACATGTGACTATAGAGCAGTTGAGAAGTTCTGTAAGTGCCAAAGACACATCAGATTACTGAGACGCAGTATGAAAAAAAAGAATGCAAAATATCTCCTTAATAATTTTTATATTGACTGCATTGGATATGATAATATCAGTGATGCACTGGGTTAGATAAAATGTATTACCAAAATTTATTTTATTCATCTCTCTTTTCTGTTCCTAATGTGGCTACCGGAAAACTACAAGTCACGTATGTGTTGCATTCTATTACTATTAGACAGCACTGGCCTAGATCCTGGTTGCTTAGCAATCCCCAATCTTAAGGAACTTGAACTCTAAGGAAGGCAGGAAAGAATAAACAAGCAAGTAATTTAGGTAACAGTGCTATGAAGACAATAAAATAAGAAATTTTGCTGGAATGTTTTTCTTTAGATAAGGTGGTCAGGGAAGATCTTTAAGACAAGGTGACATTTAAGCTGAGACCTGAATGATGAGACATGGCAGCTGGACACATATCTGGGAGCAGAACGGCCCAGGAGGAAGAAACAGCAAGCCCTGAAACCCTGAAGCGGATGCCGACTTGGGATGTACGAACACTAAAATACTTAAACTTACAACACAACATTTACCAGAAGTATTATTTAGGCTCCATAATGGATTTACTGGGTACCAACCATTGTTTTAGGAACTGTCACATACATCATCACCTCATTTAATCTTGCCAATGACTCTCTCTTTATAAAATTGTAACTAAGTGTTTATGATACAGATGAAGAAACAAAAACCCAGAAGGTTGGAGGGACCTGCCTGAGGATGCCCAGTGTGTAAGAAGAGTGGGGA
>NW_006774049.1:418514-419180 GCF_000442215.2 Lipotes vexillifer | reverse complement strand
CTCTTTCCCTCTGGTCTCCTCAGTCATCTTCACCCAAAGTACACAGAGGAAGCCAAAAAGATTTCCCAGGAGATGTGTGATGTCTTCGACACTCTTTTCTGGGCTGCTCTTTATTGCTCAGTGGCTCACAGAAGTGAGTTTGGAGCAATGCAATCACCACCATGAACTATTTGACAAACTGGAGACACAAGTTTGCCCTCAGGCATCTAGACAACATTGTTCATTTTGAGAAAGGAAGGAAGAAATTCTTAATTCCTTTCCTTTCCCTCTCTTCCTCTTAATTATTGAACATTTTGTCTTATTCATTGCATTTGTTAGATGCTTAGCAAGCCCTTTTGTTTGTGGTTCAAATGGCTTTACAGAGACGGCTGAACAGTGCAGATCTGGGAGGCAAAGATATCTGGGTTGGAATCATCTCAGCTTCACCACTTACAGCTGTATGATTTTGAACTACACAACCTTGACACTCTCTAAGTCTCCATTTCTTTATACGAAAAAAGGGTATAAAAGTACCTGTCCTGGGCTTCCCTGGTGGCGCAGTGGTTGGGAGTCTGCCTCCTGATGCAGGGGACGCGGGTTCGTGCCCCGGTCTGGGAAGATCCCACATGCCGTGGAGCGGCTGGGCCCGTGAGCCATGGCCGCTGAGCCTGCACGTCCGGAGCCTGT
>NW_006774049.1:416650-418494 GCF_000442215.2 Lipotes vexillifer | reverse complement strand
GACACGGGTTTGTGCCCCGGTCCGGGAAGATCCCACATGCCGCGGAGCGGCTGGGCCCGTGAGCCATGGCCGCTGAGCCTGCGCGTCCGGAGCCTGTGCTCCGCAGTGGGAGACGCCACAACAGCGAGAGGCCCCCGCTGTCACAAAAAAAAAAAAAAAAAAAAAAAGTACCTGTCCTTAGGGTTGTCCTGAGGGCTAAATGAGAGGATCTGGAGCAAGTACCCATCCCAGAAGCTCGTGGCAGCCCCTCAACCAATGAATACTACACAATTCTAGGTCTGATCACACTTTAGAAGAGGTTACACTGCACTCCTATCCTGGAAAAGCTAAGGCGTAGGAAGTTTGAGCTGCCAAGATCCTTGGGCACCCATGGGTTAAATGATGATCCCTTTATCCTTCGTTCTGCAACATAACTGATATGTTTCTGTAAATTAGAATCCCCTCATTCTGAGTCCCAACTAAATCTATTCTCCATAAGATACCATTGGGGCAATGGCAAAATTGGAAACTTCTTTAGTCTGAACCCTTTTCCCTCTAAAATGACTCCTTCTATGAAATAAAATATCTCCAAGTTCATAAACTAAAACAGTTTCTGAAAGCAGAACCACTGGTTTATTTGAGATTCCAAACGGAACCTCCGAATACATTCAAATAACAGCAGCTTCAGCCTTTACACTGCAGCCTTTTTTCCAAAAACAGAGTACACAGGCTGAAGGTTTTCAAGGATGTCCCCTTCAGGCTGTAACATGAACTGCTAAGCCCAGCTCCTGGAAAATGGTTTGCTGCTTCACAAGGGTCTCAATCTGAGCCACTGGAGGAGAGATTCGTACGCCATGAAATTATTGGGAGGGAGAGTGGGCAGGGAATGCCATGCAGATACAACCTCAAACATTTGTATACCTACATACTGATGAAACACAAACAGTATTCCCTGGTTACTACTGATTCTGTTTCTGAGAATTTGGATCAGCTATAGCAATAACCAACCAAATCCAAATGGGTTCGGGGTAAAAGATGGGATGTCTCTTCTCTTGTCTAATTGTGTGACTTGTCCCAATAAGCAGATTGTTCTCTGTTAGGGAAGTAAGTGAACTCCTTCAGCCCCAAGACACCCATTCCATTCAAAATGCCTGACACAACCTTCTGTCCATCCACCAAACCACTTTTCACATTTCTTTCTTTTTTTATTTATTATTATTTATTTTGGCTGTGTTGGGTCTTTGTTACTGCACACAGGTTTTCTCTAGTTGCGGCGAGCAGAGGACACTCTTCATTGCGGTGGCTTCTGCTGTTGTGGACCACAGGCTCTAGGAGTGTGGGCTTCGGTAGTTGTGGCGCACAGCCTCAGTAGTTGTGGCACACAGGCTCAGTAGTTGTAGCTCACGGGCTCTAGAGCTCAGGCTCAGCAATTGTGGCACACGGGCTTAGCTGCTTCACAGGATGTGGGATCTTCCCGGACCAGGGCTCGAACCCGTGTCCCCTGCATTGGCAGGTGGAGTCTCAACCACTGCGTCACCAGGGAAGTCTCTCACTTTTCATATTTCTTTTCAAATCTAAATCACAGGCTATCCATCACCCACAAGGGTCTTTCCAAACTACTGCAAACTTTTTGGCAAGCATTGAATCAGGGGTGAGATTTGGGAGGGAAAAGAGGTATTTAGTTTACATGCAGTGTATTGAAGGGGTTGTAATTGAGAAGTCCTTTAAAATGAACATCAAGAGAAATTGTAGGAGATGCTGTAAAGAGGGACCCCCAACTTCCCCCTTCCCCATTCCTTTATCTTGTCATTATTGGGGTTGAATTGGATAGACTATACATAAGCTTCCAGGGAGCTTATGTCTCT
>NW_006774049.1:414052-416566 GCF_000442215.2 Lipotes vexillifer | reverse complement strand
TCCCTGAGTCACTGCCCTGCCTCCTTCTACTGATGCCCCAGAATGGAAGTGAGATGGCAATTGTCCCAATTCCCCATTTCTAGAGCTCTGTAAACTCTCCTTTAGAAAAACCTTTAAGCATTATCTTAGCTCATGTGCACAGATCTAAAGATCAAGTATTACCTCATGTTGTAGACCAATATGTCCGTAGTATAAACTTTGATCAGAGAGTGACAGGTTCATGGCAGTGTGCTGGAAGACTCATTTGATTATCAGTAGGAATATGTTTAGCTCTAAGGAACATAGACAAACCCCAGTTCACTTAGAATTTAGGCCTTATATTGTAGATGGAATATCCAGCCTGAATTTGCAGTTTTCAACTCACATATCTAAGGACATGAACCTTGAAGGTAGTTGCTCTCCTGGTTTGTGTGACCAACTTCTCTGTTTCTCTTTCCTTCTAATACCTCAACATGATTGGTCACCAAGTTAAAAGGTATGACTGAGAGGTCAAGGAGCTAAAACCTCCTACCAGAGTTATCCCCCAAAAGGTAGAGATCTGGGACTCATAGCAGCCGTTCAACAGACCTGACTTGGACATGAACCAATGCAATGCGGCTGCCAGCCAGCTGTGGGTTTCCCATCATCCTCCAAACTTATATCCAGGTAAAATACCTTCAAAGGATGTTTCAAGAAGATCCAAAAAGGGGCAGGAGACAGGAAAGAAGAGACAGGATGTAATTTAGAACTAGAAAGAAACTTAGAGTGCATCTAGTCCAATCCCATCATTTCACTATGAGGAAATGAGGCCCAGATTGACGAAAGCATGTCCAAGGACTCTGTGCTTAAAAGGCCAGAGCTTAGAACATAGCCCAAGTCCCATGACTATTAGGCTAATGTTCTCTTCCACGATGCAGTTTACCAAGCCCAAGAATAGCTCTGACTCTTATCCTCAGACTATCCTCCAGCTGTCCATGATGACAAAAATTCAGAAGACTTGGCACTGTGAACTGAAAGGACCACTGCTTTTAATGCCAGGCCTGAGGTCAAGTCTAGCTGTGTGGAACTTCCCAGGAAGTTACCAGCAACCTTTCTGAGCTCCTGTTTTCTTATTGGTCAAGTGGGGCTAATACCTGTCTTTGGTGCCTGTCTGAATTCTTGTGAAAGTCAAAGGATACAGGGAATGTGAAACTGCTGTGAAAAGTGTTAAGTGTAATGATTCTCAAATTCCACTGACCTAACACACAGAGCACCGCCTGAGGGGACGAGAGAGAACACCTGCTGAAAGTTTCCCCATCTTTACAGATATGGAAGTAAGTCAAGACCACTTCCCAGAAGCTCTGGGAAGGAAGGGAGAAAGACCGGAGGAGAAAGGATGAGAAAAAATCCTGATATCATGGTGTCAGTAGGGTGACCAACTATCCTGGTTGTCCCGATTTTAGCACCAGAAGTCCCATGCCCTGGGAAACCCCTCAGTCCCAGGCAAGCTGGGAGAGTTTGCCACCCTAAAATATAATACTATTTAAAAAGCTAAAATGTGAGTCATTAGGACATTATATTCACTCACAGAAAATTTAAAACGTTTCAGTTAAGAACTGTTCAACAGCCAGCTATGGATTTTACATGACCCCACTTCTCCAAGCTCAGGAATATGAGGTAAGCCTAGGTAAGCGCTTTAAAACACGTTTCTGCCTCTGATGGCCACCAGTTTATATCTCACCTCAGAGAACACTGTACACAGGAGGAAAACAACAGCAAGGTAAAATGGGTGAGTAAAGAGGCATGGGAAGATTAGAACATGTCAAGGAATACAACTGCATAACCCTTCTGCTCTACCCAGCCAGCTACTGCCCTGCGTCCTGGCTGCCTGTGTGCAAAGGTTAAGCATCTTGGCAGTATGCAAAATGTTATTTAACCTCACATTTCGCCCCCATTCTTCTAAAAACTACTGAGAAACCCAGGCAGGTTCCTGACAACCCAGAACATCTCTGACATCTATTGCTTTGAACGTGCATTTTCAAAATGCAAGATAGTAAAAGGCATTGTTTCAACTTTATTCCCATTGGCTTTTCTGGTCAAGGGCCTTAAAGGAGCAGTTCTCTTGGCCGAGACCGGAAAGGGTGTCATATTTGATATTCTAAACTATGCATACCAAGTTCTGAAGTAGGAGTGGGCAGCCTGCCGGAACCAATTCTGAAATCTATTCCAAAGACGTAATTTTGCAGTCAGGAGAATAACTTCTTTCGAACTGTGTGCAGAAAGCACACCAAGAAAAATGAGAGAGGCTTTGGAAAACTTCTGGTGTGCAACCACATTTGGAGGTTTTACCAAAATATTTATTCTGGTTCCTCCATCTCTCTAGAGCAGATTTTTGAACATATGGCTTAAGGACACTTTTTCTATCTTTCTGTCTCCCTCACCATTTTGTATTCCAGTTTTGTAAGGAGAGACACATATGAAAATGATACGTGGGTTTTTTCCTTTCAAAATATGGGGAAAATTAGAAAATAAAATACACTAACAAGTGGCATTCCT
>NW_006774049.1:387209-413989 GCF_000442215.2 Lipotes vexillifer | reverse complement strand
GCATTCCTGAAGGACTTATATAAAACGTTCGCAATGAACTCTACTGGTATACAGTGACAATGAGCATCTGAGATTTTTGTCCAGCATTATTCTTTCCATGACCCTTTTAGATCCCACGCAATTATGCCCATGTGGGGCTAAAAATAGTTTTAAATTCTGATGAGGTATAAAAGCAGGATAAAATGACAGGCATGGTACACTTACTACAATAATCGATAGTACCTCATACTTCTGTACTTTCAAATCTCCTTGAGAAAAATGATCTATATATACCAGAATGGAGTACTGGCTGGGGGAGGATGAAGAGGGCCCTATTTGTCCATGATGAATTCCAAAGACCATAAGACATCATTTGTCTTTAAAAATAAATCCAGTCGGGCTTCCCTGGTGGTGCAGTGGTTAAGAATCTACCTGCCAATGCAGGGGACGCGGGTTCGAGCCCTGGTCCAGGAAGATCCCACATGCCGCGGAGCAACTAAGCCCATGCACCACAACTACTGAGCCCGTGTGCCACAACTACTGAAGCCTGCGTACCTAGAGCCCATGCTCCGCAACAAGAGAAGCCACCGCAATGAGAAGCCCACGCAATGAAGAGTAGCCCCTGCTCGCCGCAACTAGAAAAAGCCCGCGTGAAGCAATAAAGACCCAACACAGCCAAAAATAAACAAAATAAATAAATTTAAAAAAAGAAAAAAGAATATAAGGTTGCACTGTTACATTATAAAAATAATAATAATAAATCCAGTCACGTTTATACACTACACATTTCATCATCGGTCATAAGTTTATGATATGTTTTGAAAAAGAGGTGTTCTGTTATATTTTTTTAAACATCTAAGCTGTGGCTTATTTCTCTGGATGAAATCCTATACATGTTCCGGGCCTGTGTATCTTCCTGTCTGTCTCTACGCAGTCTCCCATTAAGAGCACTGGCTACATAATGAGAATACTTACTTTGTGCCAAGTCCTAAGGATTTTACAAATATTAACTTAATAAACTTAACTAATATTAAGAATAGTAGGTACTATTCTCATCCCCATTATACAGATGTGGAAATTGCGCACAGAGAGGTTAAGGGACTTTCCCAAGGTCACAGAGTTAGTAGGTGCTGGAACTGGGATTCAAACCCAGTGGGGCCCCTGGTCTTCACTACCGCCACTCCAGCCCATACCATTTGCCGCCTACACTCCATACACCTGCTGTTTTCTAGTCCTTCAGTCCCTCAAAGGCTCTTGACAGCCTGTGTCTTTGGACACGTTTTCTTTGCCTACAGAATTCTTCCCTGCTGCCATTTTCTCATCATTCCCCTCTGAACCTAAATGCCATGGACTTGGGAGGCCATACCTGCACCTCCTCAAAATTTAAGTGTCTCTTCCCTGTCATTCTCTCTCTCTCTCTCTCTGTTTCTTGCTAACATCTTTCATAGCATTCATCACGATTTGTCACTGTTTTCATTTCTTGCTGGTTTCTATCACACTTTACCACTACCACATTCTCCACAAAAGCATTGCCTGTCTGGCTCACTAAGTACACTACCTGCCTCATAGAAGCCAATAAATAGTCACTGAATGAATGAAAGAATGAACGAATATTAAAGAAATCTCTATGTACGCAGTCTGGATAAATAGCCTAATTGGGACAACTTTCAGGCTAAACTGAAGCTATATCCAGGTGTAGGATCAGGAAAAGAGGTTCCAGATCAGGCTTAATTAGAGAAAGTGCTTCTCGTATATTCCACGAATGTGGGTTGGGTCCAATCTCAAGACCTTTCAGATATCCATCTCCTTGAAAATGGTTAAGAGTCATGATATAGCATTCTGTGTCAACTGCCAACAGCTGCTCGGACATGCACCAAGCAACTGGTAAATTCAAATCTAGAAGTAAGAAGGCTAGGCAGGGTGGAAACCAATCCTGCAGCCCCTACCCTCTTGTCCTGTATGTTTCCACCTTAGATTCTAACTTTTATACACAGCCTATCTAAAAGTTTGGTGCTACAAAGACAGTTAGGTCCCCAATTATTTCTGTCCACCTCAGAACGATGCTAAGACTATAAAGTCTTACTTTTCAAAGCATTATTACATAATTATCTGAGCTTCCAAACTGAGTAGCCACTAGTCCCGAGTTATGCTGGGTAGAAATTCCTACTCGCAATTACCAGTGTTACAGGTCTTGCCCAAGATCAGAGGTCCCTTTACCTAGTTTCCATTCCAGCACTCGGAAGAAGAAAAGTTTCTTAACTGCAGGATCCGTTTGCTCTCAGAGTATGCCGCAAAGCCATGCCATCACTTTGCCTGGGCAGAAGCCAGTCTGTATCAGTGAGGGTCACGGCAAGAAACAGATGGGACACTCAAACTCGGTAATCTGAACAGAATTTAATAAGGTACTTGTTTGTAAAACTATGAGCAGGGTCTAAGATAATAACAACAACAACAAAAAAGGGATGGTACAGTATTCCGGAACTAGCAATAGTGGGGTGTGGTTACTACCAGTGGACATGAAAGGCAAGAGGGGCCAGCGGTTCCCAGAACCAGATTCCAGAACAATTAGCTGTGGGGAGTGGGTGTATGGACGAGGCCACCTGACGAGGAGTTGTGGCCTTCGGAGGAGTGCAGACAGCCTGCGGCGACCAAGGCCAGGAAGAGAGAGAGGAATAAATACCCCAGCTCACTCCTACTCAGACCATCCACTGATCCAACCCAACTGGAATCTGAAGTCTAAGAAAATGGTATGACCCAAGGATGCGACCACAAACCTTTTCCCCTGTGAGCTGCACCATACAGCATCACACAAAAGTGGTCCTCCACAGAACAGGTTTTGGCAAATGCTGGAGAAGGTGACCTCTGTTCTCTCCGGCTCCGGCATTCTGTGACTCTCACCAGTAATGAGCAGGAAGGCATAGGACATATGCAGCCAAAAGTCAAGTTACGGCACTGTCACCCTGTGTTAACTGACATTATTACAGAATTACAGCAAGACCCACGATTCAGCATGCAGTCCTTGGCCACTGGATTAACAACTATGGAGAGGCAAAAAAAAAAAAAGGGGGGGGGTTGGATAAAATAGCTGAAATTCATCCAAATTTCTTTTTTAAATGAGGCTGGAGGTTACTGAGAATTCACAAGAACCCTTTTTTTTTTTACGTCTTTATCGGAGTATAATTGCTTTACAAGGGTGTGTTAGTTTCTGCTTTATAACAAAGTGAATCAGTTATGCATATACATATGTTCCCATATCTCCTCCCTCTTGCATCTCCCTCCCTCCCACCCTCCCTACCCCACCCGTCTAGGTGGTCACAGAGCACCGAGCTGATCTCCCTGTGCTATGCGGCTGCTTCCCACTAGCTATCTATTTTACGTTTGGTAGCGTATATATGTCCATGCCACTCTCTCGCTTTGTCACAGCTTACCCTTCCCCCTCCGCATATCCTCAAGTCTATTCTCTAGTAGGTCTCACAAGAACCTATTAATTGCCTTCCCAGAATCATGATTGTGACAAGAGGTTCATACCAGATGCTCCTAAATATAATGAGACTAATTTGTAAATGTTCCCATAATGCACTAATTCTGAGGAAGCTTGCTGTCAGGGGAAAGTTTCTCCTGACCTCAGTTAATGACCTCCTTACCTTGTGAAGCATGAAGACTGATAGATCTTGTAATTTTATCCCCCTTAATTTAACTGCAGATGCTATTCTTGGGCAACTTGGTGATCACAAGATTTGAAATATTGATAAGAGTCTATAGGACGGCAGTAAAGAAAGAGCGGTTTTTAACAGACTGTGAAGGAACTTACAGCTTGTTAAAGAAAACTGGCTGCAGCTCAAAAATGCATGGGAAACTGACAGAGTGGGAAGCATTTAACAGAGAGTCAAGGAAATAAACCATAAAATTTATATTTATGAAGCCAGCAATGCCAAATGAGCAACAAGAACCAATGTGGCTGAGCGTGGAGGGGAAGACATACATAACAGCAGAGAAGCAAGGAATATTAGAAAAATAAAAATGCACGTGTATACTGCAATATTTCACCACCTCGACATTTGCAGCTAAGAACTGTTGGGAATATTCCCGCCTTGGAGGCAGCTCTGCCTTGGTTGGTGATGGACTGCCCAGCACCTAAGCCACCCCAGCACCTGGAAAGGGCATTTACTGGGGATCCCTACACATCCCCCAGACCTTGCTCCCCTCACTCTGCCACCAGGCCGGCTCCTGCGACATCTGTACATCAGAAGACCCAGCTGTCACGTTAGGAAATTCAACTGCACAACCTGTAGGGCTGTGAAACATAACAGCCTTTGTGAGAAGTCCTCAGAGCGTAAGAAAATGCATTTTGTGCAGAATACATTTCTTCTGGGCAGCGTCAGGGGATGCTGTTGTTTTCTTCAAGCTATAAGCCGACCCTAATCTACAGGGGTATTATGACGCCCAGCCAAGAAAGAAAAAATTTTTGACAATTATCAGTTAAATTCCTTGCCATTCTACTGAGATAGACAGTATTATCTCTATCTGAGAGATGAAGAAAGCAAAACAGAGAGAGTTTCAGCAACGGGACCAGCCAACCGAGCAGTGGGGAGTCAGCGTTGCAGCCAAGAGGGAAAGAACCTGTGTGTTCTCATAATTTCTGAAATCATTACCCCTAGAACTTGAGAACAAAGGGATTAAAAGTGGTACCTTGAAAAAAAAAATCGTACCTTGAGCTCTTTCTCCAACTGACTTTACTCATTTCTATGGACTATTCCTTAACTACCAGGAAAGCAAAGTAGAAGAGGAGTTATATTGATAAAGTAAAATATGGAGGGGAGGAAGGAGAGGTTGTTGGCATCAAAGTCAAAGAGTCGAACTGGGAGTTACAGTCCTGGCTCTGTACCGTGGAAAACCCTGTGGCTGGAGCTCTTGGGGAAAGTGCTTTAGATCTGCTCAGAAGAGATGAAATAGAATGACATCTCCTGAAGGTAGGCACCGTAACACAAAGACAACACCCTGGGCTGAAAGGCCATCGGGCTGGGATTCTAATCCCGGTTCTGCTGCCCTCAAGGTCTGAATGACAGCAAGCAAATTGCTGAGGTGCCTCTTCTGGATCTGAGGTTGTTTGCCAAAGAATGGAAGTTCCCTCCCTCTCTGTCTGCAACCCCTCCATCTCTCTGTTCATAAGTGAAACATACTTAAACTAAGTGGCCTAGAAGAACTGAGCTTTTAGAGAGAGTCTCCCTTCAGACACCTGACAAATCAGCTTCCTACCGTTTCTGTTAAGCCAGAACCTATACTCAGCAGCATGATAAGCCCCCTGGATCGCAACCGATATTTTCTATCTTTCTAAGTTCTTTAATAACTGAGCTCCTGTCTGTCATGCCTCTGGGGCCACAAGTTGCCTAAAAAGGGCTCAGGGTGAAAGCTCTCAAACTTCCTGAAAAATCAAGACCAAGGTGCTACAACATAGAAGAATTCTCTGAAATGCAAACCCTCTACTGCCGCAATGGAGTCCGAGTATCTACTCCATGTACCAGAACTCACAATAAATAGTTGATGGACTATTTTGGTCAATCTGTTTCCTTTAAGTTCTGAATGTCTTGGATTCAATACTAGAGGTTTCCTTTGCTTCCTTGTAAGAGCCACTGCCTGACAAGCAGAGGGAAAACTACAGTGACATGTTTTTATAGAGCATATCACCAAAGCCTTACTATGAAGCTGGAAGCATTAGGTTTTTGAATATACATT
Source organism: Lipotes vexillifer (assembly GCF_000442215.2). Lineage (NCBI taxonomy): Eukaryota > Metazoa > Chordata > Mammalia > Artiodactyla > Lipotidae > Lipotes > Lipotes vexillifer. Next base: position 408,277 of record NW_006774049.1, on the reverse strand, counting down.
TTAAATAAATAGGAAAGTAATCACGGGCTCCGAACAATTGTAAAATTAGAGGTTCCAACGTTATTCTAACAGATGGCATCCTGCTTTGTGTTACCGTGTTAGAGATAGCAACGGTCTTCATTATACAGAAATATTCTTCAGTTGTGTGATCTTCATAATAGGGATTAAGGGAAGGGTGTAAATGCAGTAATTTAGCAGACCTTATTGTTGGAAGGTGCTTACTGTCTTCTAACTTGCAGCATGAGGCTGCTGCTTAAAAAACATCTCCCTGCTGTTTTTTAGCAGCAGGAAGAATACAACACATTGTTGTTAAGGCTGTTGATTCTAACTAGCTTTCATTAGGTATAAAAACCCATAAAGAATCAATAAACACTTTGTGTTTTTCTAAAGAGCATTCAAGGGTGGGGACTGTTAATGTGTTCATTATATCCAAACAGTCTAACCCAAGAGAAATAATGAGGAAAAAGATGAATAGAAAATGGAAAATACTCTCCGTTAGTAATGCTTTCCAGGCAGTAAAGCATTTTAAGTCAATAACTTGCTTACTACTTATAGGTCAGCACAATATTTTTTAAATTCCCTTATATAATTGGCCATCTATGTTTAATGGGATTTTCTGTACAAATATTACATAATCCCTAACCGAGCTATTAGCTGTTCATGTCAACTGTCCATCTTGATTCAATCCTTCTAAGCTAGCCTTACCTATCCCCAGATGACAAGGCTAGTAGCCAATTAAAAAACTGCTATGGCTTTTTCAGCTCTATCTCAGCACTGCCTATTGACCCTGCAAAGCCTACTACAATGCTACGAACATGTCAGGTGCTCAATAAATGCTTTGTGTATAGAAATGAATCCACTCTGATAATTGTAGTTTATTTTCTCAAAATTACTTGCTGGTAGTACAGCTGGATTCAAAGGAAAGCTATCTGTGGAAACTGGACTGAGACAAACTGGACTGAAACTCCTTGTTTATTATTCTAATCATTTTTAAGAAGACAGATCCTTTTGAGAAATTGATGGAGGTAATGAGCTCTCTCCCCAGAAAAGTGCATATGTACACATACACATCTGAGTTTACATACAGGTTTGGGTGGTTCCATTAACCTTTTAAAGGATCATAGGTTCCAGGTTAAAAATCCCTGACCTCTCAAAGCAATAAAATGGTCACAGAAGCGCCGGTGATTCACATGACATCAACTTTATTGATATGTACTAGATTAGATGTGAGCAAATGACCAAAACCTTTATAGTGTTATACAATGCAATTTTAAGAACATCCATTGTATGAATATTACAGGGCATTCAAATTGTGGAGCCTGGGACTTCCCTGGGGGTGCAGTGGTTAAGAATCCTCCTGCCAATGCAGGGGAGATGCGTTTGATCCCTGGTCCAGCAAGATCCCACACGCCACAGAGCAACAAAGCCCGTGCGCCACAACTACTGAGCCTGCGCTCTAGAGCCCGCGAGCCACAACTACTGAGCCCGCGTGCCGCAACTACTGAAGCCCACGCACCTAGAGCCCGAGCTCCGCAACAAAACAAGCCACCGCAACGAGAAGCCCGCACACCGCAAAGAAGAGTAGGCCCTGCTCGCCGCAACTAGAGAAAGCCTGCGCGCAGCAACGAAGACTCAACGCAGCCAAAAATAAATAAATTTATTAAAAAAAAAAAAGCAAATGTGGAGTCTGATTATTTGCTTCTCAAAAAATTTTTCAAGCTACCCAAGACAGTAAGCATCTTGAAGCCAGGGCGTCCATGTCTTTGAAGTCACAGTCTCTGCCATACAGTTGGCCTTTGGTGAGAATTTGTTGCTGTGTGTTGGATGAACACATGGCTCCCTTGCAGTTTCTGTAAATAGCTTTGCTTCATTTAAGTCCTGGCATTTAGGTCATTAAAAGCTTGCGTGAATGTGCAAAAAGCCTCTGTCAATTGAAGATTACTCAGAAAAGAAGATAAAGTGTATCTCAAACTGTAATGTGAGTCAATGGGAAAAGTGACTTACTTTACAAAAATGAAATTTACACAAAACTAGGGCATAAATCAAGATCTCCTCTCTCTCATGAATAATTTGAGTCACCTAGTATAATTTATAGCCTTTGCCATGAAACCAATTTAAAACCCTATTCCCGTTTTAGTGTACCTTCTGTGAAAGCTAGCACAAATCCTGATGCAGGAAACTTGTCTCAATTGCAAAACTTTTTTTTCTGGAGTAAGGGATGTGAGCTCTTCAAACATCAGGCATTTTTCGTTTTGCCTTTCTTTTTTAGCTCTTTGCTGAGACAAATTTTAAAGTTTGCTAGATCAGTGTCACAAAGAATTCTCTTTATGTGAAGGTAGTACAGAGCTAGTGGCTTCAGCTAAGGAAACAAATAACATATCGAGGGGGATTACTTCACTCTTCTTCTGGAAATGGCAGAAAATTCCAATCTCCTGATTAGCGGAAAATATTCATGAGAAAGGATTTTTCCTTACTCCAAGCAGGAACACCTTATTACAGCACAATCCCTTTTACCAATAAGCCTCTCAGCTATGAGGTGCCAAACTGATTATCCAGGAATTTAGCTTCCTCCATTTATTCATTAGTTTGCTGAGGCTGCTATAACAAAATACCGCAGACTGGGTGGCTTGAACAATAGACATTCCTTTCCTTACAGTACGGGAGACAGGAAGTCCAAGATCAAGGGGTCAGCAGATCTGGTTTCACCTGAGGCCTCTCTGGCTTACAGATGGCCTCCCTCTTACAGCCTCTGCACACACCCCCTATGTCCCCCCACGTCTCCTTGTAAGGACAGTGATCCTATTGGATTAGGACCCCACCCGAATGGCCCCATTCTAATTCAATCACCTCTATAAAGACTGTATCTCCAAGAATGAAATAGTGCCACGTGCAGCAACATGGCTTGACCTAGAGACGATCATACTGAGTGAAATAAGTCAGACAAAGACAAATATCATGGATCGCTTATATGTGGAATCTCAAAAATAATAACACAAATGAACTTACTTACAAAACTGAAACAGATTCACAGACTTAGAGGATGAACTTACGGTTACCAGCGGGGAAGGGTGGGAGGCATAGACTGAGAGTTTGGGATTGACATGTACACACTTAAGAAAAAAAAAAAAAAAAAAGACCATCTCCAAATACAGTTACATTCTGAGGAAATGGGAATTCAACATATGAATTGGGAGGGAGACACAATTCATCCCACAGAGCTCCAGAATCCAGGAATCTGACAGCTCGCCCTCTCATAGCCCTGTGTTCAATGACCGCCTCTAGCTACACTTTACTCTCCAAGGATCAGGCTTAGAATCCCAAGACTTCTTTCTGGCCCCAGGGCCCACAGTGTCTCTGATGCTATTACAGATTCACTTCTGCTTACCTTCTTACTGCTGCCATAGTTACTAGGGACCAGGCAAAAGAGTTCTATGTAGAATTCTGAGTGACTTCTTTCTTCTACTTGACTGTGTGTATGTATGTGTAGGTACTCTTTTGATATAAAAGAACAAACCTCTAGTCCCTTGTTTGAATTTAAGCATCAATAAATCAATGACAATAATTCCACTTACGTTTGTGTAGAACTCTACATGAAGAGAACTGTGGAAGAAAGTCTAACAAAAGTGACAAAAGGGACAGCCAGACAGAGGTAAGAGAACTATGAGAGAATGATGCTAAAAGAAGAAAGGAGGAGGTTCAAAAGTTGATAGATGCTTTGAGGGATATCGACCAATAAAAGATCAGAGAGCTTGGAAATTAAGAAATAACTGATAATCTTCAGAACAGTTGCAGTGGAGTGGAGTAAGTAGAATTTTGGAAGCCAAATACAACCGGTTGGGAGTTGAATAAGAATTGGTTAACAGAATAGTGAATACGAGACAACAAGTAGCTTGAAGGGTGGCTGGGGGAACGTGGAGGGCCAAGAAACGAGTTTGTAAGGATGGGTGAACACGGTCATAGGCTAGGACAGGGAGAAAGGGCAAAGAAATTGATCATTAGACTGAGGGAGAATCTAACAAATGAAACAAGGTTTGGGGAGAAGAAACAGCATCCAAGAGATAAAGCACAGACAAGGAAATAACAAGAAGTTGCTAATAAAGTTAGTAAAAAAAAAAAAAAAAAAAAAAAAAATAGAAAGCCCACATCCATCCTTAACAGGGCACATCCGGAAAGGATGATTGCCAGCATGGCCAACAGGAGAGGCGTCTACGCCTCTGTTGGGGTTGGTAAAACCAGACAGTTTCAGTAGCTCCCATTCGATGCCCATTTGAGATACATGACATGTTTCAGATGGCAGCTGGGAAAAGGAGGCCTTTGGGGATCTGGGCTCACGTTCAAAAACTCATTTTGCTGAAGAAAAATCAATTAAGCAAAGAGTCAATCCACCAAATTTATCAGTTTATTTAACTTTTGTTGATCTTAACTGTACGTTTACAGCAATCAGTATTGGATGAGATTTAACAGATTTTTGAAGATTTGGGGGAAGTTTTTGTTGACGGATTTTCATTTGTTCTTCATGCCACCCTTACAAAAGCAAAGTATCATGGAGTGCTTTAGTCTCATTATGAGCATAGCTAATATCTAGAAAAGTACATGTAAATACCAGGAATCAAAATGTCAGTGTTTCCTAAGGAGGGTTTTGTCTTGCCCACGCTTTGCCCTATTTAAGGCTGCTTGGCCAAAATTTTCAAGTAGAATAGCCCACCTATGTTGTTATCATAGCAACTGGCAGCCAAAACTTAAAATATGGTATAGCTGCTCTTACTGCTTCATAGTTAACTTTTTCCGCCCCCAAAAAGCACAGTATTCCCAAGATGCAAAGGGTCAGTGAACGTGTCAGCTACTGAGTAAAACTCATCACAGGGAATTGTCCCGAGTTCCGCCTCTGAAAGCTCTGCCATGGCCTTCAAAAGCTATAATTTTTTAAAGTATGTGTCTGTCCATCACTTAGTGCACAGCTATGTTACTTGGGCTTTTTATGACAGCTGGAAGAGGCAAGTTCAAGATTTGCTGTAAGGGTACCAGGAATCTAGGGCAGCACCAGCCACAGGATCACTAGGGGACCTGGGATTCCAAGGCCAGGATGTGTAATCAGCTCCATAGAAAACTGGCTCATTGGAGCCAGAAAAGACTTGTGCAAGAGTGACCACCAGGGACACTCTTAACTAATATATTATGTGACCTCTCCATCAAAATTTTGTAGTTAGATTTAATGTAGTTTGACTTTGAAGTCCTAATCACATGGTCCTTTATAATAATTCCATCTAAGCAGCCCTATTTTCTTTCCCATCTTTGAATGGTTCCAAATTCCATTTTCTGCAACTGTCAACAACAAGTCTATGCCTTTGGAATGCTTTACATAGTAGCTAAACATTTATTTCCTAAAAGACTGATACGAAATATACAAGTGCCAAGATAAATTTTATTGGGGCCAAAAACATACTTCTCTTTAATGAGAGAATAACAAATTGGATTACATAAGCATCTTTCTAGAGCCCTTTGGGGATGAAAGAGGACACCTTCTGACCCTTCCATGTTGACCTACAGCCTCATAAGGAATCTGGTGCACAGCCCAGAGTCAGATGCTGAGCCACACTCAAGAAGTCAGCCGCAAAGCATGTAGACAGGACAGTTCTCCATAGTGGTTAAAAACTGGAGTCAGGTTTCCGAAGTGTAAGTTCTGGTCAGCAATAGGTTCAAATTACTTATTACTTAATATTTGACAAGTTATTTAATCTCTTTCTGCCTCTGTTTTATCTTTCATGAAATTAGGTGGGAAATGGATGAACTTGAGTATGTGTGGTATATATGCATATACTTGGCACATAATATACACTCAATAAATATTAGCCCTTCTGTACACAATGGAAAAGTTTATAGCTGGCAACTTGGGATCACACACGTTACTTTGTAAATTCTTCCCTTTTTGCTTTTCACAAGGCAAGTCTAAAAAGTTGAACTTAAATTAAATGCTATTGTTTCTCCAATACAGAATTTATTCACTCATTCAAGAAATACTTATTGAGGGGGGTGGGGGAGGGATGGATTGGGAGTTTGGGGTTAGCAGATGCACACTATTACATATAGGATGGATAAATAACAAGGTCCTACTGTACAGCACAGGGAGCTCTATTTAATATCCTGCGATAAACCATAATGGAAAAGAATACATATGTATGTATAACAATCACTTTGCTGTACAGCAGAAATTAACACAACATTGTAAATCAATTATACTTCAATTTAAAAAAAAGAAAAAATATTATTGAGTGAATACCATATGTCATGCTTTGGGCTAACGTGTAATAAAAAAAGAGTGAAAAATAAAACACGTGTGGTCTCTACCCTCGAGGAGTTTACAGTCTAACAGGCAACAGTTCAAACTACAAATAAAACACAGTTAGAATGTGTGTGATGATGACAGGAAGAAGAAGAGATGTAAAACAGATGTAATATATTCAAAGTTTCCATCAGTTTAAACCTGCGCTTATGACAGGTGGCAACCAGAATCGCTGCCAGGCAAGAAGAGAGGTATTTCCTTCTCTGCACTGAAGGATATCCTCAAAGAAAATTAAACATGTATAGAGTTAGTCTCCTTTAATACACTTCTACCTGCATATGTTGAGAGAGCTATAGCAGGATTCAACTATTCAAGCAGGAGAGTCAACTATTAAGCAATGAAATCTTTGCCTAAAAGAAAAATCCAAATAGAGAAAAAAGTGGGGCTAATAGGTCATGAAAGATGGGGAGAGGGAAATTAGGAGTAGAAAATACTCCCCCTGACTGCTGTCCAGGCTCAGTCTTCTCTGCCCTGGAGCCATGTCCCTGTGCTACACTTACATCCGCATGGGCAGCTAGGAGGGCTGAAAAGTACACTCCAAAGAGTCTTGGGGACTCCGCACCATTGACCCCCTTCAGTATGGACGTCACAGAATGCACGTATCAGGGAGGCATCAATCCCTTGGACATCTGTAACAGGCCTCTCCATGCCCAAATGAGAAACAGATTTGCACTAGCAGTACTGGTGACCAACTGCCTCAGTTTGCCTGAGGGCTGAGGCATGTCCCAGGAAGTGACTTTTGATGATAAAACTGGGACAGTCCCAAGCTAACCAGGACAGTTGGCCATCCTAATGGCAGGGAACTCTCACAAAGGCAGACGTCCGCTCTAAGCTCTAGAGGATCTGCAGTGTGGGACCCCTGGTAATGGAGCGTGGTGGTCAAATACGGGGGTCTCTGGGGTCAGAGGACGTGTGTTCAAACCCAGCTTTCACTTACAAGCTGTGCAACCTCAGACATCTTACTCTTCCTCTCTAGGTCTCAATTTCCTCCTCTGCAAAATAACGATGTGCTTCAGTTTGTTGTAAGGAGTAAAGAAAGCAATGGATGTGAAGCTTTCCACACACCACCTGGCACACTGGCAGCACACTGTATGGGTTATTACCTTTTCTACTTTAGGAAGCTCTCAACAAATATTTACTGAATGAACAAATACTTGCACGTACTTCTGACGAGTCTGTCATGTTCCTCACAGTTACAAATGGTTTTTCCTCTGGAAGGCGGGGGGGTGTGGGATAATGAATACGACACCGCCACTGCCCAGCACCCCCATCCCACACCACCTCACAGCTCGGCATATGCCTTCCTGCACTCTTCAGGATCCAGAACTGTTCCTTTAGAGTCTCCACATCCCACCAAGCATGTCTTGAGTAGAAGGACACTTCACTGTCCTAGCAATGGACAGTCACATTCTCTCCATCCCTCCCTTGCCCTCAGCCCAGGAAGACAGGGCTACCTTGTAATCCTTGCCACATGGGAAATATTTGGTTGATTCAGCCGGGATCCAAGGAGTGAGCAGCAAATGAAGAAGACAGAGAAGAACACACTGTGCTTTTTCAAGGGTTGGGGAAATGGACAGCAGGAGCCCAGTCAAATCCGATCTGTCGGGGCTTCCCTGGTGGCGCAGCGGTTGGGAATCCGCCTGCCAGTGCAGGGGACGCGGGTTCGATCCTTGGTCCGGGAGGTTCCCACATGCCGCGGGGCAACTAAGCCTGTGCACCGCAACTACTGAGCCTGCGCTTTAGAGCCCGTGAGCCACAGCTATAAAAAAAAAAAAGAAAAAAAAAATCCGATCTGTCAGGAGAGAGAAGTTGGGTTCCACCGGTTGGCAGGTTGGCTTTGAACTGAACCAAAAGTGACCAACATGGCAAAGGGTTCACTGTATAAATGAAGCAGCTGACATGTATTATATAAACAGTAAGTCTAATGAGAAGGCATTTTAGTTTCCAGAATAAGAGATTTCCAGACTCCCAGGGGAAGATGCAGGAGGGATAGAAAGAAATATTTAGAAAAAGTACAGAAAATACATTAATACTACCCATGAGCTTCAAAGAGCTGGAGACTTGTTCTTGCAGCATTTAAAAACTATACTCAAGGGGCTTCCCTGGTGGCGCGGTGGTTGAGAATCTGCCTGCTAATACAGGGAACACGGGTTCGAGCCCTGGTCTGGGAAGATCCCACATGCCGTGGAGCAACTGGGCCCGTGAGCCACAACTACTGAGCCTGCGCGTCTGGAGCCTGTGCTCCGCAACAAGAGAGGCCGCGAGAGTGAGAGGCCCGCGCACCGCGATGAGGAGTGGCCCCCGCTTGCCACAACTAGAGAAAGCCCTCGCACAGAAACGAAGACCCAACACAGCCATAAATAAATAAATAAAGCAAACTGTCAACAAGTAAAAATAAACACAATTATTTAAAAAAAAAACCCTGATTTAAAAAAAAAAAAAAACTATACTCAATAACCCCACCATGATTGTGATACCTACCCTTTGGACACTCTCTCTCTCTCTCTCTCTCTCTCTCTCTCTCTCTCTCTCTCTCTCACACACACACACACACACACACACACACACACAGAGGCACTGTGATCCATGGTATCCAGAGGAGTGTGTCATACATCAAGATGGATGCCGGTGGACAAGCAAGGCTGGGAATCCAAGGCTTACGGACAGAGCACTGGGTTAGGAGACCAGAAATCTTCATTTCAACCCAGTACACTTGTGACTGTGACAAATCATCCACTTCTTTGTCCTTTAGCTGCTCTAGCTGCAAAAGGATCGCAGCCATTTCTGTTCACTTCCTCCATATAGGACACTCATCAAGTGGAGTGAGATCGCATGCACGGAGTCCCTCTTTAGAAGAGAACATATGCATACCCTCTATGATTAATAATAAAAATTGGACTCCAAGATCCTGTCAAGAAACCTTTGTCGAAAGGCCAGGAGAGCATAATTCCTCTGTAATGGTACCAGTCCTTTGTACTACCCTAGGCTTTGGAAATATGAAGATATTTTTAAGCAACAGGACGTCACTGGCATATAATCATTCCCCACTAATATTTTCAAGAGGCTTGTTCAAGCTAGTTTTAACTTTACTGAAGTAACAAGTCGAGACTTTAAAACAGATATCAATGGAAGAAATTCCTTTCTGTAGTAGATATTATATAAGCGTATTCTTTCTTTATGAAGCATTAGTTCATATTGAAAGAAACAAGTGGTTTCTGATTATAAAGCACAGTGAAAAATACAACCATCATTAGATAGCATATGTTGAATAAATAACACTCAATCATGTGAGTTAGCCGACTACTGTGGATACAAATACATTTCTGAGTCATGCTGGCTATTAATCAGTGGTAAGACCAACGAACAGAACGAAAAATTTCATCCCAGGCCAACTACTGAAGTGTTGCACATAACATTCCCCATTCATTCTCCACATAATTAGTCGTACTGCTAGCTTTGATAAGAGGGTTTGGTTTCCTATGTCTTTTCCGGTTTCTTGGGTACTGAACAGTGTTCTGCGAAGGGACCAGAACAGCATCTGCTTTCAATTCTGCTTGTGATTTGAAACTTTGCTCACATGAAAGTCACACCTGGAATAAAAGGCGGAGCCATACTCTGATACTAGCGTATCTGGCCAGTTACAGCAAGTAAACATTGTCATCAGTAAAAAGTACACACAGTTTTCTGAATCACTGTACCTCATGACATTCTTTTGGAAGACTGTCAACAGCGTGGGGTCAATATTTCAACCTTCCAGAACAAGAGCCCAACTTACCACCTGATTGTGCTACTTAGACCTACTACTTATCCATAGCTCAGGCTGCTCTCTTGAGTGTTAGAGACCAGACAGAATCAGCAATCAGTCAATAATTATTAACACAGCTCTCTTTCCACAAGGTGAGCCCTGACCTCCTCTGTCTGTGTTCACTTGGATGTGGCTCATCTCTAAGACAACACAGTCTCCCTATTATCAAGGAGATTACGATCTAGTGGGGAAGTTAAAACATATACTTGAAAAATTAAATAACCATGCAAAATGTATTGTGGCTGAAGTATGAGAAATGTCAAAAAGCAGTAACTGATTAAATGCTAAATGAATGATATTGAGACCTGTAGTTTGCAAACTGTGCTCCAGGTAACCCCAGCTGTTCAGGTGACCCCAGTTGTTCAGGTGGGGGCAACTGTCAAGGATGTGGCACAAAAAAGAGAAGCACCAAGTAAGTGTGGCTTCAGCTGAGCCCCCCATCTTGGTCTCCACCTCCACCAGAGTCACTCTCGTGCTTTACGTTTTCTGTTCTCTGTTTTTGTTTTTCACTTTCTATAGCGGATCTTCACATACAATTCCGTATCAAGAAAGGGGCTCAAATTAATTTTTTAAGATTCACTGATATATGTTTCAATGCCATAAATTTCAACATCACATAGTGTCATCACTCTGAGTTGTGGTGGCAGAAGGTTTCCTGGAGGAGGAGGACGGGAGACTTGCCAGATGCAGAGGACACAGATAGTTAGAAAGTTTCCAGTCTAATGGTTTATATAAGAACACTAAGATGCCTCACCAAGTGGCAGCCCTCAGTCTAGATTAGCAAAGGAGACAGTGTCACTTGCACACAAGCTGCAGCGCAAGACAATGAGATGGGGATTTAAGAGGCCTCATCTTGGAGAGGAGCCATATCAAAATCCACACCAACAGTCATCAATTCATAGAAAGAATTCAGGTACACAGATGCAAGACCTATCGGAAAACTCAGTGAAGAACAACAAGTTTCCCAGTAAATGGGCAGAGCTGGACTGGCCTGACAGGGAGTCGGTGTGGGTGGGGCTCCTGGCCCAGCTAAGGCAAACATCAGAACCAGATCAGTTTTAGGAACTAAGAGTGAGAGTCCTGGCTTGCTAGGAAACACTGCAATGGCAAAATATGAGGATGGGGTCCTCTTCTCCCATAGATCATTTACCCCTGAATTGAGCTGGCACCCTCTGTACAGAGAGGTGAGCAGAAAAAGCTCTGAAAGATGTCCTGACACCATTTCTCTCTTCCCCTGACCATTAGACCTAGAAACCAGGGGAATATGAATTCTGCTGTTACTGTGTGAAGAAACAGAGTTGTAAGAAGTCAAACACATTTCTCACAGCATTTGCAGTTAATAACAGAATTGGTGGGTACTACCTGAGCATAGGTAATATGTTTCTCTAGATTACACAAACAAGACAAAATAATATACAAACACATCACAAGCATTCTTGGGATGCAAACACCAAAAAAAAAAGGATAATTTAAGTATTAAAAAATTATTTGAAAACTAGAACAAATAATCCTAAAATTTATATGGAACCACAAAAGATCCCAAATTGCCATAGCAATCTTGACAAGAAGAACAAAGATGGAGGTATCATGCTCCCTGACTTCAGACTATACTACAAAGCTACAGTAATCAAAACAGTAATGGTACTGGCAGAAAAGCAGACCTAGATCAATGGAACAGAATAGAGAGCCCAGAAATAAAGCCACACACTTATGGTCAATTAATCTATGACAAAGGAGGCAAGAATATACAATGGACAAAAGACAGTCTTTCAATAAGTGGTGCTGGGAAAACTGGACAGCTACATGTTAAAGAATAAGATTAGGACATTTTCTCACATCATATACAAAAATAAACTCCAACAGATTAAAGACCCAAATATAAAACTGGAAAACATGAAACTTTTAGAAGAAGACAGTACATTCCTTGATATAAGACTTAGCAAAATTTATTTTTTTGGATCTGTTTCATTAGGCAATGGAAACAAGCAAAAATAAACCAATGGGACCTAATTAAACTTAAAAGCTTTTGCACATTGAAGGAAATCATCAACAAAATGAAAAGACAGCCTACTGAATATGATAAAATATTTGCAAATAATATGACTGATAAGGGGCTAATACCCCAAATATATAGAGAGATCACACAACTCAATATAAAAACAAACGAACAACACAAGAAAAGTGGGCAGACATTTTTCCATATGTCTTTCCAAAGAAGACATACAGATGGTCAACAGGCACATGAAAAAATGCTCAGCATTGCTAATCATCAGAGAAATGCAAATCAAAACCACAATGAGATATCACCTCACACCTGTCAGAACGGCTAACTTCAAAAACTCTACAAATAAGGATGTGGATAAAAGTGAACCCTTGTACACTGTTGGTGGGAATGTAATCTGCTATAGCCACTGTGGAAAAGACTATGTAGCTTCCTCAAAAGACTAAAAATACAATTACTATATGATCCAGCAATCTCACTCCTGGGTATGTATCTGAAGAAAACTAACACTCTCATTCAAAAAGATAAGTGCACTGCAATGTTCATAGCAGCATTATTTATAATAGCCAAGATATGGAAACAACCTAAGTGTCCATCAACAGATGAAGATGATGTTTTATTTATACACACACACACACACACACACACACACACACACACACACAGAGGAATACTATTAAGCCATAAAAAACAATGAAATTTTGTCATTTGCAACAATGTGGTAGATATTATGCCTAGAGAAATCAGAAAGAGAAAGACAAATACTCTGTTATCATTTATATGTGGAATCTAAAAAAATAAACAAACAAATGAATATAACAAAACAGAAAGAGATTCACGGACATAGAGAATAAACTAGCAGTAACCATGGGGACAGGTACGGGAGCAGGAGCATGATAGGGGTAGAGGCTTAAGAGATACAAACTACTATGTATAAAATAAATAAGCAGGGCTTCCCTGGTGGCGTAGTGGTTGAGAGTCCACCTGCCGATGCAGGGGACGCGGGTTCGTGCCCCGGTCTGGGAAGATCCCACATGCCGCGGAGCGGCTGGGCCCGTGAGCCATGACCACTGAGCCTGCGCGTCCGGAGCCTGTGCTCCGCAACGGGAGGGGCCACAACAGTGAGAGGCCTGTGTACCGCAAAAAAAAAAAAAAAAAAGATAGAGACTGTTTCCTATCCATCTTTGCATCTCTAATTACCATACTGCAGTTAGGTGATCAATAAACATTTCTTACATGTTAAACGAAAATCATGCCTGTCAGACTGAGGATGGATGTAGCTATTGGTCAGACTCAGAAAAAGTCTGTGCTCTCCAGGCACAAATTTTGAGGAAAATAACAGGAGAATACAGAAAGATGTGACCCTTGATGAAGGACTCATGCCATGCACATAGTTGGGAAGCTAATTAGAAATCAGTTACAAAGTTAGCTCATGGGAAGCAGATCTCCACAACACAGACTGAAGCAAACAAGCCTCTGGAGATAGCCCTGGTCAGTGCCCATTACAGCCCCTAAGGCAAGGCCTGGCCGATCTTATCTAAGGATGGGGCTGTTATCTTCAGACAGGTTCTGCAATGTCAAATGCTGGGTCCTCCGTTATCTACCCTTCCTCTTCTAAAGATCTGTCGTAAAAGCGGAGAAGCAGATGGGAGTGAGGTGCAGAGGCAGGCTGTGTGCTTCCCCTTGAGCCCCATCTTCTATTCAAAGAGAAATAGTTAACAGTTCACCTTCTGTATAACCCATCCCTAAACTGCTAAGGAAAACCTGATTTCAGGCAGTTTTATTATAGCTCCTACTCCTCAGGGAGGTTTCTTCCACTCTAGAGGAGAGAAGCTTTCCTCTTCTAAATCAAGAGTCCAGTTAATCAGAGGACCTCCCACCTCCCATGGAATTCAATGATGGCAAAACCATCTCCAGTCCAGCTACCACTGAGGCTCACTAGAAATCACTGCTTCTCTGAAGAATGTTGCCAACACAGCTGACCACTCCCCAAACACTAGCAAGAATTAGGGTCTTCGGTGATAATCTTCCGAGTTATTTGATCATGTTTCCTTGTGGATCATACTCATGTACTCAGAGTATTTTTAAGATAAAGGAACATAGGTTATAATAAGACTGACTATGAGCTCTCTGTGTAACTTCTTAACAATATTGCTCCTTCTAATGAATTGCCAGATCTTTAGAATATGATCAAAGCCAAAGTCCCCTAGTGGCCAAGATGAAGGTCCAAACGTGATGCAGAAAACAGAGGCAGAAATTTCATCTGTCCTGGCAGGGAAAACACAAAGAGGAAATGTGGGTCAGGAGCGAGACAGCTTCTACGGTAACATTAGCATCAAAGAAGAGGATGAGAATATTATTAAATATAGAATAAATACATAAAATGTAACACATTTGAAACCAAATAGCATCTCTGTCCTTTTCGAAAACATTATATTGCCTTCTTAGGAAGCATATATCTAAAATTATAATAAATCAGATTGCTTTAGGTTCCACTCAGAAACATTGTGTCAAAAGACTGCCTTACATCTTATTTGAAAAACATAAGCAGACTTTCACCAAATATAGACACAAGGATCATAAACTGAAAATAGAAACCAGAAGACAGACTCAGTGGAAACCAAGGGAATACTGACATTGTATTACACTTGGCAGTGAAGAAATAGAAATCTACAGTGATTTACTATCTTTACATATGAATACAGAATTAGGTGAAAAAATATTCAAACTATCAGAAATAGTAAGACACTTTTGGCAATAAGTAAGAAAGAAGATTTATTTAACTTTGGAGAGGGCTGGCAGAAAGGGACTAAAACGAGAAACAATAATATCACATATTAACTTTGTTCTTAAACATCCACATTTTAATGTATCAACTTTGGCTGTTGTTGTATGCCTTGGCAATTCAATAAAGTTACTGAAATGGAAAATTGAAAATTTTTATTGTGATATTTCCAATTTCTCCACTAGTGGAATAGTTTAATCATAAGCCATTGCATATGCTTTCAGCATTCTCATTAAAATGACTGAGCTATCATTTTTCTTTCTATTCCTAGTTATCAGCAACTTTATTTACCAGTGCATATTAAGTAGAACACAAAGCTCAGCTAACCATCTGTGGTTGTACTTTCTGAACGGGCAAGGATTATCCACTGCAAAGACACAATTTTAAAGCTGGAAGGAATCCTAAATGTTTTCACTTTCCATACTCATGGTATCAGTGAGGAGACTGAGGTTCACAAAGGTTAAGTAACTTGTCCTAAGTCAACAGCCAGTCAATGGCAGAGTAGATGTCATGCTTCCAGGATGTTCTACTACAGCAGACTATCCTAGAGTCCAAATATTATTTTAGTAGTAACTGTTGAACACTGGCCTACACATGCCTGTCTGTCAAAAAAACAAAAAACTAAATGGCCAAAGAGGAGTCTTAATTTATTGAAAACCTCCCTCAGCCTTATCACAAGGAATTCCAGATTGCAAAGGAATCAGATTCCATGTATAGTCACCTTACTTGGGACATTTTCCTTTCGGCTTTTATGAATCTGCCCCCAGCTTTGACACGTTCCAATGGTCTATAAAATGTCTCTTTGTGTTCACACAGAGCCATGTGGTATATTGACAACTCCCTAACTTGTAAGGTGATGTCTCCATAAAGCTGCATTAATTCCTTTGTTGGTCTTTGCAGAGTAAATCTACTTCTAATCTGGTACCTGCCATTAAGCTGCTCATATCACTAATTTATTTCCCTTTTAAACAGCAATTTGGGCATGTTTTCTTTGGCTCAGGCTCTACATAAAACATTTGCATTAACTATTAACCCTCCTGAGGCAGTGGGCTTGATCAGAACAGAGCGGAACAGAGCGGAGCTGAAAGAGCCAGGGGTGGGTCCAATAAGCCGTGTCACCTTGAACAAATCATTCACCCTCTCTGAACCTTTCCTCATGGGTAAAATGTAAGAGGTCAATTTCATGACCCCTAAGATCTAAAACTCTACATTTCTAAACTGATCATTTTAAAGCCAATCCTAACAATAATTATTATGTTTCTACCCTAAACTTCCGCCCCATTTACCTCTATACACCTGGTACGTATTTCAGTCCTAGCACTGAGACAAGTAAATAAACTACAGTAAAATGTGATGTCTCCCTTACTACACCATGAACTCCATAAAAGGTTAATTCATTTTTATAGGCTCAGTGCCTGGCAGAGTTGACATTCTATAAACGTTTGATATATGAACAGAAGGACGGATGATTGCCACAGCCTAAGAGTAAGAAGAGCTTACATTATCTTAATAATATTTATATTATCTTTGTAAATAGCCCAGAGATCATTATCCTGAACCTTATCAGAAGAGCTAGCACTTACTTACATGTAAGTTTGCCGATTTACAGCATAAGGAACTTCACAGTACGTCTCTTAATAGCCTGATCTCTTCCTGCCTTATCTTACTCTCTTAACCTTCCTTCTTGACCATAAGCTTTTTGAGAGTAAGATCTATGCCTGATTCATCCCAACTTTCTGCACCTATTCATTGCACTTAGGAGGTCTTCCACCAATTGTAACTAATTAAATGAATCAAAAAGAGTAGTTTCAGTATAACAGTGTCCAAATAAATGATACGTCGGGTAACAAAGTAAAAATTTTTTTTCAGGGCAAAACGTTTGGAACAAGTTATCGGTGATGATAAAATTCCAACTTTTTGTCCTTTTACCCTTTCATTCATCTCAAATTTTTACCCCTATAAAAATCACTCGTTCCTAGTGACTGTATTTTCCTTCATAATTCCATCAGTTCATAATTAATGGAATATAATGAGGTCTAATATAATCTAATAAGGCCTTGCAGAGGAGACGAAGCATGAAAACTCCTTTATACTTCAGTTGCAGTTCCAACAAAGAAGACACAGTATTTGCACGGTTTCCGTTTATATGAAATCCAGCAGTATGGGATGCCTTGCGTGCAAATTGTCTCTGTGTTGCCTCAATAGGGACTTTGTCAAGTGTTAACAGTTCACTACTCTGAGTGATATGGAATAGCACCAGAAATACTGACTCCTGGTGGGATGTCCTGCCCTCCTTTGACTTATCATATGATGCCAGGGTATTCACTTTAGGATGGTGTGTTTTTGCCCCCAGGCACGTCCTTTCCTCTGGTTGAGGAAAGCTTTCACTACGTGCAGTTCTCTTTTTCAGGCAACATCAGTTTCTCGATTGCTGTCTCACAACTTTCACACATTCACGATTCCCTATTGGCATAAACAATCCGTATTAACGCATACATAATGTTAATACTTTCTAGCTCACTTTTTAAATAGTCATCACAATTCAAATTATGCTACTAATTCATTCTAATTATACTCATTATTACAAATATGATTTGTTCATGGGGATCTTCATTATCATAAGCAGTACTTTATATTACTGTTATAAATGCTACCAATAAACCACAACTATTAGAAACAGTCTTAATATGTTTACTATTTGTTTTATCAAGTCCCACATAATCAACATGGACATATTTTTGTCTATATAAACTTCAAAGGAACCAGACAATCCTTTATTCCTAAAAAATTACATCATGCTAATAAAAATAATGGCTAAGATTTACTGAGCACTTGCCATGTGCCAGTTACTGTGCCAGCACTAAATGAGTTAACATGGATCATCTCATGAACATTCCCAAGGATCCTATGAGGTAGAAGCTTTAATTAACCCCACTTTACAGATAAGAAAACGAAGGCTTAGACAAGTTAAATAATGACTAAAATGTTTACAGCTAACGAACGATGGAGCTATAACTCAGAACCCAAATAATTTCACTCCAGGTTATTGTATCTGGGGGGAGAGGATGAACTTGCTCCTTTTGGAAGACACCATACTTTTTGTATTTGTATAATTACTTCTCCAAATTCAAGTTTGCATACAGTTTTAAAACTCTGTCTTAAAACCAAAAGTACACAGAGAGTGCAAACTGAAATATTTGCAATAGGAATTATAGGCTATCAAAAATATATTGAATCATTATTACTGAGAAATTAGCAGATAGAGTAAATCAAAGAGCATAATATAGTACTGTATTAGTATCAGCATAGTTTTCCAACTGTGAATTTGCTAATGTTGACTGATTAACTTTATAGTTAATAAGCTTATTAACTGTGTACCTTAACAGCTTTTTCTTTTTAGTGTGTAAGGTTTAAAGTTTAATTTCTTTTCGCAAAGATTAATCAAAGATTTTCCAGCTGCCAAAAGATAATACAGCAAAAAGGATTAAAAGTAAATTTAACCACAAAGGTTTTGATAGTACCGCATCACATCACATCCATTTATGAATTGATTTTTGTAAAAAAGCAAATACGTAAAGTCTGATATTCACTGTTGCCTTTATTAGTTTCCATTTGCTGGTCCAATTAGTATCACATTCGTAAGAATTATGTGCATAAAAGAGGTATGAAACCACATTCTCTCTGAAAGTTTAAAGAATCTATGAGCCTTTTAGAAGACAGGCTTAACATACTGTCTTAATAAAGACAGCTTACAAGTCAGAAAGATTTCTTGGTTTTATGATCTGAAGCCAAAACTATATGAAACTTAAGAGCAAAATATTCCTTGCTTTTAAAACTATGAAACCTAAATAGTTTAAATATTTACTCTGGGAAGCAAATAAGTACTTTGAGACTACCAGAGTTCACCCAAATAGCCTTTAGAACAAAACAATGCATTGTAATCCATTTCAATACCACTGCTCTATCTACACATTAAAACTTATTAAGGTTTGTCATACTGAAGACCCTGTGAGGCATACTCTACGGAACATGCTCTCCAAGAGCTTACCTTTTGGACTGTTTAGTTTATTCTGTTTTTAATTATGAAAATAATAAAACAGATACTGTTTCATAACACCTAGATTTACGAAAGGTTAAATATTCCTCAGCCTGTTTTCGTTACACAAAAATCCAGGCAGAGATACTAGAGCCAACAACTCAGTTTTCTGCTTAGAACTCCTTATATATTCAGACCTCCGAGGCCTACGGCAGTACCATGTTTGGGTTTGCAAAACCAGTCTACTAAAATTTCCCTTCAATTGAGATAGATGATACTTCAGTACAAAAGGCGAATTTACATGAGTACATTTTTAAGAGCCGTATTGCTTTTAAAAAGAAACTGAGTGAGAAGGGGTGCTGAGGCAGCATGGTAAGCAGTTGTGAACTTGGGAGTCTATACCAGGTGGAGCCGGATTCCAGTACTAGTTTTGCCATGTACTAGATGCAAAGCCTTGAGTAAGTTTTTTAATTTTATTAAACCTCAGTTTTCCTCATTCATAAAATAGACAGAATTACATTAGTTCCCTAACAGAGTTGTTGTGAGGATTGGGTGATGTAAGTAAAGCACTTAGTATAATGCTGGGTACAAAGCACATATTCAATAAATGGCAGTGACCCTCACCATTAGAAAAGAGGTCAACTGGGGAGGAAAAAATGTGTCATTTTTCAGGGAAGTTGCAACAACAACAACAAAAAACATAACACAAAAAAATTAGGCTTCTTTGGTTTATTATTGCGAAGCCACTAAGTTTGGGCTGAACTGAAGAATGAAGGGCAGGTATCTTTCACCACCATAAGCCACGCGGTTAAGAGACATTCAATGAGTACTTGACCTAAGGAAAAACCACATACTCTGAGGAAACTGTGGATAATTAACTTGTTAAATAACTCACTAAAATTAACCACTTGCCATGTTGTGAACAACCTGGTCATGGTTGAAGAGGCTGTGTAAAACAATGGTGCTTACAATTCAGAATTCTATGTACAAAATTCCTCAAAGCTCCTATTAGCAGACCTCAATTAGGGTTACATCGAGGCAAATAGGTAAAATAAGGGAAATGTCAATATATATCCTAGTTATTTTTTATAACTAGTATTAATGAACCATATAAAACTGTAACCTTTGTAAGTTTTTTAAAAAATGGTTAAATAGCAATAATTTCATAAAGTTCAACCTAATTGGGGCTTTTGACGTATGAGTTCAGGGAAGCATTGCAAGTCTACCACTTATTCAAGTCTAAGACTATGGAATAGCCTAAATCCAGTCCTTCTGGAGTCATTGCCAAAGTGGAGGAGGTTAGACGAAACAGCAAACACAGAGCAGTTTTCGGAAGGAAGCAAAAGAACATAAATACAATGACATGATGACAGCATACTTGGCTATGTCACATCTGCCTGAAGAATGAATTTTTTTAGTGCAATCCTTGAGGAATCCTTGAGTGGCCAATAATCCAATTTTACCGGTTATAAATTTACACGAGGGTCAAGGCCCCCTTTTGAATAATTTTGAGCTCTGAGCTAAATTCTCGGCTTTAAAAAAAAAAAAAAATCAATTTCAAGGCATGATAGACACAGTTAGTCCACACTAGTATCACGTTCTTTACTCCTCCCAGGGCACATGGAAAACTTCACTTCCCCAGGCACTTAGTTAGGTGGGACCATATGAATAGTTAGAGCCAGCGAAATGTGAGCAGGAATAATGGGTATCACATCTCAGTGCTAGAGAACGGGAAAGGCCCCTATGGTCTCCCTCTCTGCTCTGCAATCACCAAGGAGATCTTCAACTGAGATGGCAGAATCACAGGATCAAAACAGCCCGGACTGGGCTTCCCTGGTGGCGCAGTGGTTGAGAATCTGCCTGCTAATGCAGGGGACACGGGTTTGAGCCCTGGTCTGGGAGGATCCCACATGTCATGGAGCAACTAGGCCCCTGAGCCACAACTACTGAGCCTGCGCGTCTGGAGCCTGTGCTCCGCAACAAGAGAGGCCGCGATAGTGAGAGGCCCGCGCACCGCGATGAAGAGTGGCCCCCGCTTGCCACAACTAGAGAAAGCCCTCGCACAGAAACAAAGACCCAACAGAGCAAAAAAAAAAAACA
>NW_006774049.1:336569-387199 GCF_000442215.2 Lipotes vexillifer | reverse complement strand
CGCGCCGCGCACCGCGATGAAGAGTGGCCCCCGCTTGCCACAACTAGAGAAAGCCCTCGCACAGAAACAAAGACCCAACAGAGCAAAAAAAAAAAAACAAAAAACAGCCTGGGTTGCCAAGGCACCTCAAGGAGGACAACTGCCATGAAGTCACCCAAACCCACTGGGTCCCTGCATGAGCAAGAAATAAACTTTTATTATATTAAAGGCATTGAGAGTTTGGGAGGGGTTGTTACCACAAATTAACCTAATCTACCTTAACTACCACTACCTTTGAAACTAACCAGAACAACTGATTACCCCTCTGCTCCTCTCCTTAATAGAGTACTGCTGGGCTATTTAAAAAATGCATAGAGAACAAATACTGAATGGAAATACTCTAAAATGACATCAGAAATTAGAACGTGCTGTTTTTGTCAATTCTCCTAATTTTCTCTATTTAGAGATTTTCTCAGAAAAATCAAAACAAAAAATTTAAAACTCATAACACTCTTCCTCCCCGCCACCCACCACCCCTGCCACCTCCTGCCGGAAAGGATTTGGCTGCGTGATTCTTTGGGTTCCGGTTTTAGTTCTGTTTCCTTGGGTTTTAAGGAAAAGTTATTTAGGGTTTGAGGGGGAAATTTTGAACTGGGGCATAAGATCTGAGTTCTAAAATCCTCAATCCTGTTTTCTAAAATGTGTCTAAAGAGGAGTGGATTAAAACTTTTGGAGGCCCAAGCACTGGAGATATTTTGTTTGGCCCTGACCCCTCTGCCCATAAGTAAGTCAACATGGCCAGGCAAAGTCCTAAGTATGTGTAAGGAATTCTAAGGAAGTTTTAATTTTTTTCCCATGACTACTGCACTGTTCCTTCTTTTCCTTTTTCATTTTTTAACCAACAAAGATAAATTGTTTTCAACAGGACTTTGTTTGCATATTATTTGCTAGTGCCTTAAGCACTATCTATGCCTCTATTATCTTAGAACCAATTACCATCAAGTCATCAAATAAGGTTTACCTGGCCTTGAAGTTTCAGGGTGAAAGTGAAACAATAAGACATATAAAAGGGGATAGTTTACAGAATAATCAAACTGGGCTCTTCTTATTTACAACACGATGCATATAATATCCAAAATAATTTCAAATATTAACCAACAAAGTAATATGTTTCAGCTGTAATGTTTCTAGCCTTGATCCTGAGGTTTTAAGCCAAACAGTGTTATCCCTGTGCAACCCTGCCCATAAAAATGGGCTCAGAGCACTCCGATTCCACTGGCAGCAAATGTCTCAAACCTTCTACCTTGCTTCTTGCTCTCCCTTGCTCTACCCAAATTCTCAACAGTGGATGTTTGTGCTTTTGAACTTGATCAAAGAATCTGCTTCCTGGCTTTTGACCCCTGGCATACCCTAGGATTCAGAGTGCACCTGGTCTCCAACACATCCTGTTCCTTTCCTATCTTGAGGAAAAACTGTGATAGCTAATATTGAGTGAGCAACTGCCATGTGTTAGGCATGTGCTAGGTACTTTGTATACATTACCTCAACTAATACCCACCATAGACCTGATTGATACGTATTTTTACCATCTTATTGTGATTGACACAACCAAGGAACTTGAGAAAGAGCATATGGCAAGAGGCCAAGATTTAATCACAGATCACAATCTTAATCTTTTCTTGATATTTTTTTAAATTTATTTTTTTATTTTAATTTTATTTTTGGCTGTGTTGGGTCTTTGTTGCTGTGCAGGGGCTTTCTCTAGTTGCTGTGAGCAGGGGTTACTCTTCGTTGCGGTGCACGGGCTTCTCACTGCGGTGGCTTCTCTTGCTGTGGAGCACGGGCTCCAGGCGCACAGGCTTCAGTAGTTGTGGCTCGCAGGCTCTAGAGCGCGGGCTCAGTGGTAGTGGTGCACAGGCTTAGCTGCTCCACGGCATGTGGGATCTTCCTGGACCAGGGCTCGAACCCTTGTCCCCTGCACTGGCAGGCAGATTCTTAACCACTGCGCCACCAGGTAAGCCCTACAATCTTAATCTTTTAACTACTGCTTATATTGTGGCATCCATATTTTCACTAAAAATAAGTATTTACTGAGCACTTACTACGTTCCAAATTCTGTGCTAAATAATGGTTCTATAGGTATGAGCAATACAGACAGGGTCTCTAACTTCATGGCAATTAAATTCTAATGGAGATCATGTCATAAACACGTAAACAAAAAAGTAATATCCTTTTTGAAAGTGATAAACGCTATGAAAATAAAAACTGGTTAAAGTGACAGAGAAGCACCGGCGAGGTGTTCGGGGGATGGGGGGCAACATTAGATGGATGATGAGGAAAGAAATATTGGGAAGGGGCCAGTCATTTGAAAATCTGGGCTAGGAACATTCCAGACTGAGTGAAGTGCCAGTTCACAGGTCAGGAATCGGTGCGCTGTCTTCAAGAAACAGAAAGTCACCTTGAGTCACTGAACTTGGTGACCCAGGGGAACATCTGTAGAAAAGATCAAAGCAGTCAGCAGAGCCTACTCCTACAGGGCCTAGTTGCCTGTGCTGAGTTAGCATTTAATTCTAGGTGCGTGGAAGCCACATTTTGAGCGGGGAAGTGATTTGATTACAACATTAACTTTTTAAAATATCGATAATGCATCATTTTTAACAATGAATATGGAGAGAAAGACTGCAATGCATAAGGTACCCCAAAAGACCAAGGCACAAAAACCCGAAAAGCAAATGGATTTATGCACCCCAAGCAATCAGCTTTATCCCAGAAAAGAATGGAGTTTTTGAGAGATGAAGGATCAGACTTTAGTTTACTAATATTAAGCGATATCAATGGGTGTCATCTCCTCAATGAGCACATTCTCCCAAGGTGAAATTTCCTCTCTCATACTGGTACTCTAAAAGTATGGTTTCAGAATTCAAGATAATACTTGCAATAAATTCCAGCTCTAAGTTTCTACTCACAAAGCATGTTATAGGTGGAAATGAATACATTACAATCATAAAATAATTTTATTAAGCACTGCATATTGAGAAAGAAAAGCAGAATCCTTATAATCAAGGACTTGTCTACTTTTATGGAAGGAAAAAATGATGGTGTCACTTGTACAAAACCTATCTGGACAGACGTTACAGAGATGTCATTTTATCATACAATGTTTTCTTTTGCAATAAAACCCAGAAGGCATAGTACTGTAAAAATATGAACTTTACAAATTCTGAGACTTTGTTATTAAGAAAATAAAATGAAACTTTTACACAATCCATGGGAATTTGGTTATAGAACTTATAAGTCACATTTATACGAACTACAGATAAACTTCCGAATTTCTCTCAGAAATGTTCTACCCTATTGCAGCTTCTAATGTTTGGGGCAGGGGAAGAATCAAAGTTAGAGTGATCAGATTATAACCAAATCTTGGCAATTTTTTCCTTTAACCCATGCCATAAAATCTAATATTAACTAGCTTATCAGGAATATCGTAAGAAATATAACTAACAAGTTTAAAATCTGGAGTCTAGAGCCAGAAATTCATATGTAGGGGGAAAACACAGGAACTAAGGTGAGTTCCAGAATAAATATGAGTGTCCTAGAAGTAACAAAATTATTCAGCATATTTTAACAACTAAACTGCAGGGTAACTTCATGCCCCTGGGAAAAAGAAAATCTTTATTTTCTCATAAAAGAATAAAGAACATACACATTCTAAGAACCATAAAAGCTGTAACTAAGGAAAGGCCATCTGGGCAACTAGATTATCTTTACAATACACTCTTCACTATTTTATTTGGTCCTTTTTTATGTACCTCAGGAAATCAGGTTTCATCACTCTCCTTGAAAATTTTCTACCAAACTATTACATATTATTGCTAAGTAGTAACCAATAATCCCCACCAACCAGTTTAAAGTACTCAGCCTCTCTGTGTCTTACGGATATTTTTATTACTATTCTTTCATTAGGATTGTATTACCAAAATAATACTTTTTTGTGAAGCTTAAAGTTCTAACTGGGAAAACAGCTGCTGCCAGTGGCTTAGTGGCAAGTTAAATTCTGAGACCCCAAAGAGAAAAATTACATACTCTGTAAGGTTTCTTCTCGCCCTTTCTTAATTGTAAAATAAACAAACCTCTAGGAGAGAATGATCCCTTCTCCTTCATGGGCACCATTTGGGGTAGGGGTCTTTGGGGAATTCAAGCACCCTGGGCTGCCTGACACATATATGTATGGATACAATGAGGCAGAGTCCAAGGAGTCCTATTTTCTCTAACTCATGCTTCCAAAGAAAAACAACATCCTACCAGGCTCCCTCTGAGGTGGCCTATCACAGTGGAGGGTAATCAGAACAAGAATCAGAAGGTTTTGAGTCTAGTCTCAGCTCTGCCAGGATGCAGCAGTTTGACCACAGGCAAGCCCTCTGGTTCTCTGAGCCTCAGCGCCTTCACTTACTACACAAGAAACTGTAGCCAGGTCTCTCTTCACCCTCCAAATGTTAAGATGTGTTGATACTCATCGAAGAAAATACAGCTAAACAGATAGTCCTTCTACTAAAGATATGCTGATAACAGTTGTTATACAACGTTGGTGGCTGAATAACAGAAACGTTATAAATTCATCCTTCAGAGCAACATGTTAAGTTTTAGAACGGAGAGGGGGATTTTTTTGGACACCTTGAAAAAATGGGGCAAACCATTCTTTTATGTGAGAAAGAGCTGTAAGAGGAATAAGAACGTGTTTTAATATTACTTCAAATCACAGGCTCTGTGGGCACATTCCATTGTAAGAAAAAAAACAACCAGTTTAAAGAAGACGGGTAAATATAAAGTCATACTATCATGATCGGTAGTAATTCAAAACTAGCAGAGCAGGGTAACCAACACCGCTAAGTAAACCCCACAGTTTTTGTGGTTTTTTTTGGCAAGTTTAATGTTTCCTGTCAAGTACCATGGCAAATTAACAAGCTTTCTTCTCTTATTTCCCTTGAAATTTAGGAATGATCAAAATACTGTAAAGAGAAGAAAGATATAAAAAGGTTCTGGATAATCCATTCCCTGAAAAGGTATTATTTGTTCTTTTCTTGCAGGACCAGCGTTTGGTGTTCTAATAAATTATTTTACCCCTGGTTTATGTAAATCAGTGTTTCCAAACTTTTCCAATAGGACACTGCATCAGTTAAAAATGTTCTGTGTACATCCTCAATATTTATTCATCTATCTATTTATTCATCAGGTGGCTTATTATATGTACCATTATACATTATAAAACATACACATAAATGAGACTGTTAAAAATGATTTAACGATGAACTAGATGATATTTGTTATTTTCTTGCTAGTACAATGCTTCATATTATCATTAGCCTGTATCTCAAAGTACCATATATACTTAAGGCAACGCTTGTTGTTAACAAAAGTGGATATAAATCGGTATTTCACGTGTTTTATTCACTATTTCAATGAGAGGGAGAAGCTGACTTCTTGGTAGACTGAATTAAATAGATCATCAGCATTGTTAACCTCCCATTATGGCTAAGAATTCTCACTGACAATAGCAAACGCTTCAATTCCACCAATTTTCTATTGTTTGCTTATGCTTGCATTATTAGTATTATCTAATTATCTGAGCCATTTTTAAATCCTTTTAAGCCACTTTTCCATTTTGTGATTGCTGGTTTGGTTAAAACTGGGTAATAGAATCTTTAATTCCTTACTTGAACACACATAAAATCAATAAGATGCAACACAATGGAAATGAAATAAGCGTAAAGACCACATGTTAGCCTGTGCATGCTGTGGATCTCCCAGGATTTCCTCAGGACACCTCTGCACGGCAGGACAGGCCACCAAATGACCTATGGGCAAATGAGGGTGCCAGTATCAATCTGTATATTACATATTTGCAAGAGCTTATGTTTTTTTTTTAATAAAAAAACATAAATGGAGGTTCTAGTATTTATTCCCCACAGCCTACTTTGGAGACCAAGAGTAAAAACAGTAGTGATGGGTAACCAAAGCTGTTATCTGAAACATCTGATCCTTTGTTTGAATATCAGTGAGCCATGCTTATGTTCTAGGCACACAACAGCATATGAGACCTTCAGCTTGACCAGGAGGGCAATTTTCCGGAGTTAAGAGGCTGAGTTCGCTCTTTGAAACATCATTTGTCACCATATTGCTGGATCATTCTTTCTCCTCTGAGCTTCAATCATTCATGACCTCAGAAACAGACAACAAAAAAGTTGCAAAAGACATTTGTTTATCTTGAATACGTATTCTATTCTCAGGTCCAGATAAGATGAATCTTCAAGCCTCAGCTTCTTCTGGGACGTGCTGCAAAGTTTATTCATTGGTTAAAGGTCAGAACATCACACCATTCCGTGAATTAGAGATCTTGAAATGATTATACACTGTACGAGTATAGATCGTACCTAACCTCCTTCTTTTATATTTTTTATTTGGCTTACTCTTCTCAGGCTGCCGTAACAAAATACCACAGGTAGAATGGCCTAAACAACATAAATTTATTCCTCACAGTTCTAGAAGTTGGCAAGTCCAAGATCAAGGTGCCAGCGGATTCAGGTCGCAGTGCGGGCTCTCTTCCTGGCTTGCAGACAGCTGTCTTCTCACTGTGTGCTCGTGGTGTTTCCTCCCGCCCTGGAGTGAGCTCTCTGGTGTCTCCTCTCATAAGGGTCCTAATCCTATCAGATCAGGGCCCTATGCTTAAGACCTCACTGAACTTCAATTACTTCCAAAGACCCTATCTCCAAATGCAGTCACGTTGGGGGTTAGACCTTCAATGTATCAATTATGGGGAGACACATTCAGTCCATAATATAATTTATATGCTTTCTTTCAACAGATATTTATGGAGTGCCTTCCATGTGCCTGGCACTACAGCCGAATTGCTGTTCTCATTCTAGAAGAGAGACAGAAGACAATAGGTGTGCCTGTGTGTGCTTGTGCACATGTATATTATAAGGAAAACTTAGGTAGATTAGAGACAGGGAGTGAGAGCATTGAGAGATGGGGCTCTTGTAGAATAGGTGGTCGGGGACTGCCTCTCTGAGAAGAGGACAAAGGCGTAAACATCTGATGCAACTGAGGAGCAAGCCTCTAAATACACGTTTAGAAGAAGAAAATCCAGGCTCAAAGGCCAACGGGCAGGAATGTGAAGGTTGAAAGAAGAACAGAAAGGCCAGAGAGGCTGTGGGAGGGGAGAGTGATGGAGAGGAACGGAACAGAGGTGAGGGGCAGGCAGGTAAGGCTTTGGTGGCTAAGGTCAAGTCTGTGTCGTCACCAGGGCAAACCAATGGGTGGTTTTTGAGCAGAGGATTGACATGAACTAACGCATACACTTCCAAAGGGTCACCCTAAATTCTACCTGGATAAGAGACCATGCGGGCAGGAGTCAGAGTGAGAAGATAAGTTTAGAGGCCTTTTCACAGATCCACATGGGTGATGCTGGTCTGGAAGAGGGGTAGTGGAAGAGGTTAGATTTGGAACACCTTCTGAAGATGGAGCCATCAGGGTTTCCTGATAGACTGGATATGAGATATGAAAGAAAGGATGCCCTCCCCCAAAACTTTGCACTGAAGTTAATTCTAGGGTTCAAAACCAAAGAGGAATGTAAAAGACCACTTGGAGGGTGTCCTCTCCTAGCGCTCTATACTTCTGCATGCAACCTTTCACAGGTCAAATTAACTATGTTTGCCCTTGTTTAGTCAGTAGCTATCTCTCCCCCATTAGAATGTGAGCTCCTGGCAGGGCTTGTATCCCTCTGTCCAGTTCATCCTTATATCACCTGCACCAAGCTCAATGCCAGCCACTTTTGGAAGCTTCACTGAATACTTTAAAGAATGACAAATGTCCAAAGCTTTGAGCAATCTTGTAATTACATCTTATTAGAAACAGTTGAAGGAAGTGGGGATGCTGAGAAGGAAATACTTTCATTAGATGGCAGACAGGACTATAACGATTGTATAATGTTTTCCAGCTTACCTTTACATGTTATTTAAACTCTATTTAACTGGTTTTGACTGACAAAACCAATTTTACCACTTTAAAAAGATGTTGTGTCTTCTATGCTATCAGCTGGCTAACACATTCTTCTGTACAGTTTTACCCTGATCTGACATGGTATCATAACCACATTATACATTTAATCTATTTAATAATTCTTAGAAAAGTATTATTTCTGCTAAAAATAATAGATACCCCTAGCCCTCCATTATTCAAACTCGAGCAAAACAGTAAAACCGAAGTGTGAGGTCTACAGACAATTTTTGATTCATTTTCAGTGATTGCAGACTGCCTCTCCCATAAACTTTTATACCAGCTGTTAAACAGCTCTACAAATTGATTTTGTTGCACTTCATTTTCACCCCTGCTTCCCAACACTGGGGAAATAGAAAAGAAGAATAAAGAGACCAAAAGTTCTAGTGATGTGGAAGCAAAGTAGTGACCAGCCTAGGTATTCCTGGTCACTGGGAAGCCTGAATTATTCAAAGGTGACCATACTTAGAGCTGGGGGCAGAGCTAACACGCCATGTACTGGTTTCTAGCATTAACCTTTTATTTAAAAATTAAGTTCCTTTAACCCTTTCACCGAAACGTCACTGGACTGGGGCTTTTTTTTTTTTTTTTAACATCTTTATTGGGGTATAATTGCTTTACAATGGTGTGTTAGTTTCTGCTTTATAATAGAGTGAATCAGTTATACATATACATATGTTCGCTTTGAAAGGCGAACGCGCGAAAGGCTGCAGGGATGATGAAGAGCCTTTGTGCAAACCACGAGAGACACGACACCAAGCGATGTGTGGTTTGTGAAGTCAGCACAACCCGCAGATAGAATCGCTTGACTGCCCATTTCCTGGCTAGAGAAGATCCCTACAAGAAAAGGCTGACCCTTGACATGACCAGAAACTTTCCTGAGACTTGGCCTCCAGTTACAGAAGGAGTCGCCCCACTGCCAGCGCCCGAAGGGAATCCCAGAGGTGGGTGGTGGGGATGCTGACCCTGGGGCGGGCGAGGCCCCTCGGGCCCAGCGCGGAGAAGGGCGGGGTCACATGCGCAGGTCGGCCAAGCCAGGGGTGGGGGGCGCCCTGGCGCAAGGGAAGGGGGTGACAGCTCTGGAGGTGGAGGCGGGGAGGCAGCCCAGGGCCCCACCCGGATGACTCCCGAGCAGGCCATGGCGGGCCGGAGGGGGCCGGAGGTGGGGCGGGGTCGGCCCCCCTCCCCCCCCCCCGAGGCTTCACAAAGCGCGCGCGCGCCAGCCCCGAACCGTGGCCAGCAGGACCGCTGAGCCCCCAAGCCACCGCCTCGTGGCCTCCAGCGTCCCCAGGTTGCGCGGGCGGGACCGTGCCGGACGTGCGGGGACTGGGTTAGGGGGGCTCTCGGCGCACCCCCTGTATCCGCAGACTCGGGGACGCTGGGGCTCGTTGCACCCCCCTGCACCCCTGAAAGGGAGGTGACCTGGTTACCTTACACTGACCTCCTGACAGCTGCCCGGCTGCACCGAGAACGCACGGGGCCTCAGAGGGTGCTTGCTTCCAGAATACTTTGGGTACTTTCTGCACCTGCCTACCAATTGTTCCCCAACAAACACACACACACACACACACACACACGCACGCACACACACACACACACACGCAGGCGGGGGCCTGAGGGATTAGAGAGATAGAGTCACTTCAGTCAAAACAGATTAGAATCTGGGCTGGACGTGTCCACGCTGGGGTCTTCAGAAAGAAAGCACAGCATCTGCCGCTCCTGGTGTCCGGCCCTCAGGTGACGCGAGATTGATTTTTCTTGGTTCCTTAGCTCTGAAAGCCCCCGACTGTAAAACCGTTGGGTCGCGAAGGAAACTCTGATCCACAGAGGCTCTCCTTGTCCCGCTCTCTAACACCTTCTGGTGTCTGGAAGAGGGGAAGACTGGAGGATTCTAAAGAGTCTGAGGTGGGTTTTGAAGGAAGCTTAGTTTTTAAAACGTGTGAGTTTTCAAAAGAAGAAAACACCGACTCTCTTAGTTTGAAATAGGTTTTATTTTTCAATATACGTGTATGCCTTTTAACAGTAACTGGTGCTATCATTAGACAGTGAGTCCAGAGGGTATGGATGGCATCATTCAATTTGAAAACTAAGTTCACTGTATAGTTTAGAAAAATTAACTGCTTCCTTAAGTGCCTTTTTATGTGCTGTATTACTGGGATGCATCTTTGTTGGGAATCCTGTCGTATCACCTTGGTGTCTTGTGAGGTTTCCTCTGGTGCTGGCCACCTGACCCGCGACAGAGCCCAATATATTCTCTTTTATATTTCAGGGTGCAAGCCCGTTTCCCAGGCCTCTAGCGAGAAAAAAAGGGATCAGAAATGTGCCCTTGGCAAGCCTGGGAACACGGAGGAACGGCGCAGATTTTTTTTTTCCTCATTAAAGTTTTCACGTATTGGCAATTTAGAACCCAAAGCATTGTTTACCACCTATCAGATGCACAGGGAAGTGTAAGGATTAACTAATAAAAGACTTGTAAAATGCTTCCTGAATATAAAATTCCATAAATATGCTAAATAGTAATAATCCACTCATTGTTAAATTTATATAGCGGCTTCTGCCATGCATACAAGATGATTTAGAATGCATGTTTCCTGTCAATTAAACAATGAGTCTAGAATAAAATAATGAGTTCAATTCTCATCTTATGAAAGTTTGAAATAAAATGTCTCCCATAAGGCACCACTGGCAGAAAGCAGCATTTCAAAAAGCTATAATATATGGAATGGCATTTATCTTATGGCTAGGGGAAAAGGGACCCAGTGAACTTTGAAACAGAAATATTCAGCCCTGGTTCAAGTGTGCCTGAACCATAAATGTTCCCTTACGTTTTGGATAAGTCAACAGGGAGGGCAAGCAGGTTTTGTGGGATGGCCTTATAGCTGTCCGCTAAAATCCATGAAATACGCCTCTTGGTATTTTAAGGCTGAAATTCAATCTGTGGTTTTGTTCATAAACAAAGAAGAAAAGCTTCATAGTTGCCTGGATAAATTATTCATTCTTCCAATATCATGGGCTTGGTTTTTAAGCATCCTTAACACCAGCAATCATTTTAATATTCTGCAGATAATTGAATTAGTTTGTTCCCAGTGGATTGAGTGACATATTAACATAACATTGTTCTCTTTGCGTGTATTTAATAATAAAGTGTATCATTCTTCTGTTTACCAGTCTCCTAGAGTAAAACCTGTTTCTCATATGCTAATTTTAAGTATAAATATTGCTATGGATGGTCTTTTCTGTCTTACGAAGACAACTCTAGATTCTCCACTAGCAGATTAAGGAGTGAGCAAAACCATGAGGTTGAGGATGCTTTTCCTTGATACCTTCCCACTTCCAGTGGCCTTTTCTTCTCATCTCCTTTACTCAGCCTCTCAGACGGACAGCTGCTAAACAGACACCAGTCCAG
This sequence comes from Lipotes vexillifer, assembly GCF_000442215.2. Taxonomy (NCBI): domain Eukaryota; kingdom Metazoa; phylum Chordata; class Mammalia; order Artiodactyla; family Lipotidae; genus Lipotes; species Lipotes vexillifer. The sequence goes on along the minus strand of NW_006774049.1, from coordinate 375,762 downwards.
TATTCCAGAACTTCCCCTCTGCCACCTCTCTTCCTTTATCTGCTCTACCTATTTTCCAACAGCTGGCTATGAGTGAAAGCACACTAGGTGAAAAATCAAGAGAGTCTGCATTTATCAGGCGGCTATGATATACCTACCAGGCACTGTGCAACATTATCTCACTAAATCCCGTTAACGAGCTGAGGCAATAGATGTCATCTGTGTTTCACACAAGAGGAAACTGAAGCTCAGGACCAAGGCACCTAGGCGCTTCCTGATGCACTGTGATCCCTAAGAGAGGTTCCCCTTCTGGACTGAAGCATGCAAGAGTTCTCCCATTAACTAACTCGCCCCTTGATGAGTCCCTTAAACTCTCTGGGCCTCTGATTCCCTTTCTGTAGTCTTGGATTAAATTCTCTCTCAGGGACGGAAGGGACTGTTCCAGGATTTTGGCTGCCCAGCACATAAGCTGCTCCTTCCAGGGGACTCCTGACTATGCCCTCCCCTGCCCTGCCCTTTCCTCCAACCCCTTTCCCTCGTTTATCTTTTTTCTTCCTTTAGGTCCAAGAAGATATCATCTACCCCACGAGGCTTTTCCCCGTCATTGCTCAGCCTTCTGTTATTCTCTATCTATCCTTAGTGATCCTTCAGACCACTGATTACAAACAGTGGTTATTTTATTTACGTGTCAGTTTACATGTGGCGGTTGTTCTATTTTGTTTGTTTCTTTTTGACTGCGTTGGGTCTTCGTTGCTGTGTGCGGGCTTTCTCTAGTTGCAGCGAGTGGGGGCTACTCTTCATTGTGGTTGTTTTTATCTTAGCACCCCCATCACTCACCCACGAGATCATAAGCAGCATGAGGCCAAGAGCTCTTTTTGTCTGTTTTCATTATTTTATTTTCAGGGTCTAGCACCGTGACACATGGCTGGTGTATGCTGAATGAATAATTGTCTCTTAGAAAGGACGTGTGCTGATGGCCAATATCTTGTCCCTTCCTTGGATAACCTAAATGAGCTATCATCTATCTTATGCTGCTAGAGTAAGTCCAAATTATGAATGGGGACCCAAGGATAGTGATGGAGACAGCGGGGCTACCCTTGGACAGCAGGACAAATGGACGCAGGCACACGGTCCAACCCCCATATTCTACGGCAGAGAAAACAACCTCAGGATGATAATAGACACGTGAGATTAGAAGATACTTCAGGGACCACCCAAAGGTCTAAACCATTGTTTTGTTGACAAGGAGACAAAAGCTCAGAAAAACACAGAACTGAAAGTATAGAACCTATGCCTTCTGACTTCCAGACCAGCACTCTTTTCACCAAGAATCAAAAATCTCAGGGACCGCCCAGTCAGCAGGGGTAGGGAGTAGTAGACAATGATGCTTTCTTTCAGAAATTCCAGAGATCCGTAGGTTTCCCAGACCAATCCTGGGTAGCAGCATTGGTACACAGCAGAGCATCCTACTTCATATAACCTTATTTTTAAATTTTGTATGGCCTCTATAAACTTCAGTGACTCATTGACTATTTTAATGATCCATCAGGTAGCCTTTTAATACCTATCATTAGTTTACCAAGTCAAATAGTTGGGAGCTCCGAATGGGAAATCTACAGTGCTGAGCATTTAACACTAGTGTGATAGATTCCAGATACATTTAAAAGATGATTGATATTGTGAACTCCAAATAATGATGGCTTGTTTTTAAGGACAAAAATAACTTTTCACCTCTAACTAGAGAGCAATCCTTGCTAGAGTATTACATCCCATAAATAAACAGTCCTTAAACTTTACAGGTCATAAAAATCATCCAATAGGCTTTTTATAAACCCAGATAGCTTGGAGCCATTCTGAATTAATAGGTCTGAGATCGGACCCAGACAGCTGCATTTTTAACAGATACCTTCCGTGATTTCTCAGTTGAATGGGCGGAAGATCTCACTTTTAGGTCCAATAATAATTTTGGTATGTTTTGAACTTTCCCAGATTCCTTCTAAGAGGACATTTTAAACAAAAAATCGATGTGTTTGAATCCAGCAAGTAGAAGAGATGATCAAAATTAGTTTATTAGGTATTATGGACATCCATTTCCTTATAGTAAAAGCCATATACGTATCATGATTTAGCTACTAGGTTTGATATTGGCCCCAAATCAAGAGCTCCAAAAAATGCTGAACTGGGCGATTGGGATTGACATGTATACACTGATGTGTATAAAATTGATGACTAATAAGAACCTGCAGTATAAAAAAACAAACAAGTAAACAAAAAAACAACTAATACTAAACTTTCTTTGGGTTATTTGTATGGAAATGTTAATATAAATGTTTCAGACATTACATGAAATTTCTAAAAATCTTAAAAAAAAAAAAAAAAAGAATGTTCCAAAATGTTTCTGTTGGACCACAAAAATGAATCAGTAATTAGCAACAAAAGTTGAGGGTTAAGTTCAGTGGAGAAGTAATGAAGCCCCTTGCCCTCTAGATGATTATACTCCATATAGTTGAGAAATAAGATTAATATCCACGAAACATTCAAGGACAGGGTTGCAGGTGATGTACAGGAGGCTCGGTTAAATTTGAATTTAAAACACAACAAATTATGTTTTAGTATAGGCATGTCCCATATAATATTTTTATTTGCTAAATCTGGCCACCTTGCTCAAGAAACATTAGCATTTAATGTCATTAGTTTCCAGAACACTGTGTGACTGTGTGTGTGTGTGTGTGTGTGTGTGTGTGTGTGTGTGAGTGTGTGTGTATGTGTGTGTGTGTGTGTGTGTGGTGGTGAAGCTTTAAAAAACTGATAAAAGCTCTGGACATGCTCCTGAGAAAAATGTCCAATGGCACTTTCCAACAGAACTCTCATACAATTCCATGGAGTCCAGGCTGCCAAAGATCTTGAGGACACTAGGGTCACCAGCCGAAAGAGGCCAGCTGTTCAAGTATTTACTCTGGGCTGGGGAGGCCTGGAAGATGGCTTGGATCAGTGGAATTTGAACAGGGCCTTTAAGAGCAGTAGAATTTAAGCTGGATTGTAGGCTTAAGGGGCTTCTGAAGCTTTCAGAGGAAGCAGGTTCCCACAGGGCTTGAGGGTATTTAGAGAAATTAGCTTGGACAGGTTAAAAAAAGAAGTCCAGATCATGGACAGCCTTGGATTCTAAAGGGTTTAGGCAGCCTATGTTGGGAAATAGAGTGACCTCATCCATGTGTCAATTAGGGGAGAAAACATGATCAAACAAAGGGAGATGGTGTGGGGAGACCGCAGGGAGCCTGGGCTCAGGATCAACAGGCTTGGTATAAGCTCCTCCATTAACAAGCTGGGGCCCCTTCAACATGTGGGCAACTTCTGTGAGCTACCATCTCTTGAGCTGGGAATTGGGAATAATAATAAAGGCTACTAACGGGGTTGTTGTGAGGAAAAAGTGAGCTTGTACAGTGATGGGCACAGTGCATGATACTGCGTAAATATTCAATCAGTGGTACTTGGTACTATGGTATGCTACTGCTGCTACCACTGCTCTTGTTATTTAAGTAGGATTAGCCTCTGCACAGCCGGCAAGAATGGTTTCGGGCGAGTGAAAGATGAGGAAAATGACTGTTTGATCTAGATTTGAACAAAGCTTTAAAATGTCCCTTTTCCAAGTTGAAATTTCATTATCAAAAATCAGTGAGGGCAGAAACAAGTTAGTAAAATCATGTTTGTACTTTTGACTGAGAATTTTTTTTACCATTTTTTTTTAAATCAAGTACAGTTAGTTTACAATGTTGTGTCAGTTTCAGGGGTATAGCAAAGTGATTCAGATATAATATATATATATATATTTTTTTAAGATTCTTTTCCATTATAGGTTATTACAAGATACTGAATATAGTTCCCTGTGCTAGACAGTAGGTCCTTGTTGTCTATCTATTTTATATACAGGAGTGTGTAAATGTTAATCCCAAACTCCTAATTTATCTCCTCTACTCCCCGCTATCCCTTTTGGTAACCATAAATTCGTTTTCTATTTGACTGAGAATTTTAAAATAAATACATTCAAACTCTTCATTACTTCTCCTAAGGGAGGGTGTATTAAAGATAACCCAAATAATTTACTCTGATCCAAAGTCAAATGACCTTTTTTTTTTTTTAAACCTGTTACTCTTAATAGCAGCTTTGCTGTCTTACTTGTTTTGTTCTGGCTAGTATTTAAATTAATTTGCACACAGTGAGCTCAGACTAATCATTCAGAATGTTGTTCCCCAAAGCCTTTTAAACAGCAAGGCAGATGAGTTTATTAGATATAACTCACAAAACAACCTCCCTTCACAGAGCTAACCGATAACGGTGGAGGTGGGACCGTGGAGGCTCTGGAGTCAGGCTTCTTAGGTAGCAAACCCTGCTGGCTCCTCCCACTAGCTCTGTGACCAGGCAGGTCGTTTTGCTTCTTTAAACCTCAGTTTCTCCCTATCTGTACACCAGAAGTAGTAACAGCCTTTACCTCGAAGGTCATGAGCATAGAGGTCTCACACAGTACCTGGCACACTTTAACTATCACAGAGAATTCTGTGATCTCAGTCTTGTCTTCATCTCACCAGTGTATTATTTCTTTAACATATTTATAGACAATTTAATTCAGGAAAACAGCTAATAATGTGGGAGATATTTACAATCTTCAGTCACATCTTAACTTACTGACTTACACAGCCAGGGCTGTGTAGGGCATTTTCCAAGCCACAGAGTACAGTGTTCTTATTTCAAAGAATTTTTAATCCCAATTTTCATTACGTGTTCCATTCCCCTCCTCACCCATCTTCAACTTTTCTAACATGATTGGTGCCTTGCTAAAGAGCTTTGGGTTTCAAGCTGTACATTAAAGCATCTGGGCCCTAGAATTTACTTGGCTCATAAACCTATGTTACGGAACAACACAAGATCCGTTTAAGGTACATTATGGTTACATGTATGGCAGTTATATTTTATTTGGCCTGTGCTGAGCACCTTGAGGCCATCTCCCACAGTGCCTTCAACATGGTAGACTCAACTATTTATTGAGTGAATTTCATGCGTAATAAAATACATGGCACTCTTTTTCTGAAAATACCTTTCCCTCACATTAGGAAATCAAACTTTTTAAATAAAAGAAAATGCAAACAAGGAAAAGCTATCTAACCTTCACACAGATTAGTCTGATATTTCTAGACTGAAGTACTAAAAATGAATTTGAAAAGTGAATTTGGAGAACAAGCATTCCTATTTTCTAGAAGAGATATGGATTATAACAAGCCTGTATCTCCGTGAGGGTCTTTGCATTAGCTGGGCTCTCTCTGGAATGCTCTTGCCTCCAATCCTGCTTGGCTCAGCTACGATGACACCTCCTCAGAGAGGTCTTCCCTGACCATCCAATCTCATTCATTTTCTATTATATTACTTGGTTTTATTCGTTACAGTACATTACCATCCACTTATTTCACGTTGTTTTTTCATTGCCTTCCCTCATCCCCACTAGACTAGGAGTACCCGGAGGTCAGAGGTCAAGTCTACATGTTTCGGCTGATTTCCGAGTAACTAGTACAGTGCTACGTGCTTAGTAGGTAGTCAGTAAATATTTTGTCACTTAGTTGAATGTCAAAAGACCAAGATCTGGTCTCCCAGGGTTATTCCGCTGCAAAGGAGTAATTTCTAATCTTTTGGGTCTAATTCACCTTTCAGAATTGGATTAAAATGAAACTCCCCCATAATAAAAATTTATATGCACAAACTTTTGCATAATTTGAGAGTCCATAGACCTCAGGCTAGGAATTCCAGCTCTAAAAGTGTATGTATAGATTAAGAAAACTTAACTGAAATATTGAGCTAAATATCACAAAAAATTTTTATTACCATGAACACGAGTGTCCTAATGTTCATTTATGGTAATGAATTGTGTGTTGCCTTGAGAAAACTCTGCAACCCTCCAAAAGGGGAAAAAAAAGCTGCCTATAAATGTTGTATATTTTATTTATATACTGGAAAGGAGTTAAAGCTTATAGAGAAAGGTTAATAAAAATACATACTGTAGAGCAATATAAAATATATTTCAAATAGGTAGGAAAAAAATGAGTCACAGAAAAAAAAAAAAATAAGGCTAGAAATGTAAGATAGAGCCAGGAGAGAGAGTCATACTCAAAACATTTTTTTTTTCCCCACTAGGGTGAAATGTGACAAGAGGTGCACTAGAATCATAGGAATGGGGCTGTTCTCCCTTATCTGCTACCAATACTGGCTGATTCAGGACAGTCCTCACTATTTTCTTGCCTCAGTCTCCTCATTGATCCAATTCAGGGATGGGTTTAATGGCTCTGCTGTCAATCTTCTTTTAAAAAAATTTTTTTAATTTAATTTTATTTATTTTTTTATACAGCAGGTTCTTATTAGTCATTCATTTTATATACATCAGTGTATACATGTCAATCCCAATCGCCCAATTCATCACACCACCACCACCACCACCCGCCACTTTCCCCTCTTGGTGTCCATACGTTTGTTCTCTGCATCTGTGTCTCAATTTCTGCCCTGCAAACCAGTTCATCTATACCACCTTTCTAGGTTCCACATACATGTGTTAATATACGACATTTGTTTTTCTCTTTCTGACTTACTTCACTCTGTATGACAGTCTCTAGATGCATCCACGTCTCAACAAATAACCCAATTTCGTTCCTTTTCATGGCTGAGTAATATTCCACTCTATATATGTACCACACCTTCTTTATCCATTCGTCTGTCGATGGGCATTTAGGTTGCTTCCATGACCTGGCTATTATAAACAGTGCTGTAATGAACATTGGGGTGCATGTGTCTTTTTGAATTATGGTTTTCTCAGGGTATATGCCCAGTAGTGGGATTGCTGGATCATATGGTAATTCTATTTTTAGTTTTTTACGGACCCTCCATACTGTTCTCCATAGTGGCCGTATCAATTTACATTCCCACCAACAGGGCAAGAGGGTTCCCTTTACTCCACACCCTCTCCAGCATTTGTTGTTTGTAGATTTTCTGATGTTGCCCAGTCTAACCATACTCAAAACTTATGCCATGAAATTCAATACTCTCGCTAGAAGACAGTAATAAATTTTATTCTCAGTTTTTTAGCAGCCAGTGCAAAGGAGAAAAAAGTAATCAGTTATGCCTTGCAGAGGGTCATATTTTATATATATGTATGTATGATTATATGTATATGTATTTTACAGCACACTGCTGCTTGAAAGAAGGAAGCTTGAGTGCAGGAATAAGGAATAGAGATTACGTTTCCAGTGTTTGTTTTTGGTAAGTGCCCTTGTACCTGAGCCTGAAATAATCTATAGTAAAATGTTCAAAAAGAACTAGCACTGTGAATGTTTATAATCAAGATTTGATGGCTCTCTGTGATTTTTGTGAGCAACGGGTCTAGCAGAAAGAGGCTTTGTTTGGCCAGTAAGACCCTCCTAGAACTCAAGGGTGGACGGATAGGGGGAACAGACAAGGGAGACGAAGGTTCCATTTTCTTACACCCCCACCAGTCCTGCAGCATTCCATTTTCTTACACCCCCACCAGTCCTGCAGCATTCCACCCCTCCTGCTGGTGCACACAATTTAAATACAACAACTGGAGCTTTCATGCTCCCCTTTAAGGGGTGTGCATCTAGGACGCTAACATAAGTTCTTCCACCTAACCTTAGTTTCCTTGAATAGCAGTCCATCTGGGACTTCTATGCCTTCTCTTCGAGAGAGAGCAAATACAAAAACTAGCTTCTCAGAACATTATGTGGATGTGTGGCATTCTCTGAGGGGCTATAAATGGATCACACTGACAGCTTTATTTGTCATTCTTAAATGGGATGTGTTTTTCCCCCTTTGTGTTAAATCGAAATCAGATGGCATTTCTTATTTCAATGTGGAATGTTTTTACTCTCATAATTGCAAAAGTACATTCACAACTGATACTGTTCTAATTGACAAAATTTGTGTTTCATTATTGGGAGGGGGGGGGGTCCTGTATTTGGAATGTAACTGAGGGAAGACAACTTAGGCAACATTTTCGTTTTGCCTATTTATTGAGATCCTGATACAGTTGATAGAATTCTGTCACCATATGGAAGCAGAGACAATTATAGTGCATGTAATGACATGAATTCTAGAAGCAAGGATATAAAAAGCTATACCCAGCAGAATAGCCACAATCCAGAGACATCAACATTTTTGAAATCTCGTCTCTCCTTTGCCTCCCCAGCTCATCTCTGGTCCTATTCTTCTCTTCTCTTCCTGCCCTTGCAATGGCTCTGGTTCAATATATGCAGTGACAAAAATGGCAGGAGTAGGGTTAGAAAGTACTACCTTCATATCTTAGCATATTTTTATGTGCTAAAACCACTTGTTTTTCAGCCCAGATAAAATTTTTCCTTAAAAGATCCATATCATTCCCATCCACCCATTGCTGAATCTGGGTGCAAAAGGAAGCCCTCCCACTTTGATTTCTTAAATCCATCAAAAGCCTTCAGCGCTCTTGTTACTAATCTCAATACTGTGTTTATCTTTAGAATTTTTAAACACTGGGCTATGGGTACATTTTTCGTGCTGAATTTATATCGGGGTTTATTTTCATATTCATTTCATACACTCATGTTTTCAGTAAAGCTGCCTTTAGTGAGTACCTACTATGTGCCAGACACTGTTAGGATGCAATGAATTGCATCAGGTATTCTCTGCCCTCATTTGGCCTACAGGCTGGTGGGGAAGACAAACAGCAAAAGAATCACCCAAGTAGGTTTGAAATTGCAGCTGTTCTAAATGCTACAAAGGAGAGACACAAGATTCTGGAAAATGAGATCTATATGATGTACAGACAAGGAGTATAGGCAGAAGGCATGATGTATGGGACAGCCAAAATGTAAGGAAAGCAGAAGAGAGCAGGGGCAACGCGAGAGACAAGGAAAGCCAAGTGGCCGAAGGACAGGGAGCAAGATAAACAACTTGAATCTGAGGATGTAATCAGGAGACATCACCATGAAAGGCTTTTTAGCTGTAGCAAAGCATATCCCTTTAACCTAGCACCAATAAAAAGGTTGGTTTGGGGGGGCTTTTTGGAGGGGGAGGATTATAGTCAGTCACATCATCAACTGTGTATTTCAAAAAAGTATTTCTGGGGCTTCCCTGGTGTCGCAGTGGTTGAGAGTCTGCCTGCCAGTGCAGGGGACGCTGGTTCGTGCCCCGGTCCGGGAAGATCCCACGTGCCACGGAGCAACTAGGCCCATGAGCCACAACTACTGAGCCCGCGCGTCTGGAGCCTGTGCTCCGCAACAAGAGAGGCCGCGATATTGAGAGACCCATGCACCACGATGAAGAGTGGCCCCCACTTGCCACAACTAGAGAAAGCCCTCGCACAGAAACGAAGACCCAACACAGCCAAAATAAATAAATAAATAAACTCCTACCCCCAACATCTTCTTTAATTAAAAAAAAAAAAAGTATTTCTGGCTACAATGCAGAGTACTGGTTGGCCAGTGGCAAAAGTTATGTAGACCAACTGAACTTTTTGAGCAGAGAGATACTGGTAGCTTGACTTAGGGGACGAAGGATGAATTCTAAGGGGTCAGTGGATTCCAGAGATGTGCAGGAGGTGAAATCGACAGGTCTCCTTCTGCAGTATTTATGCGGAGCCCACGAGGAAGTGTCAGGGAACACTGGCAGAAGAACAAGTCTGTGAAGACAAGTTTGTAAGTTCAGTGTTGGACATGCTGTGTTTCAGATGGCTTGCAGTCATCAAAGGGCAGAGCAAGCAAACATGCAATTGTGGGTGTGGAGCTTGTCAGAAAGCTCTGGGATCCGCACCAGAGATGGAAACTTGTGATTCAACTTCACATTCACTGGTCCGGATATGATCGACAGGATCCACAGTTGGAGATGATGCCACAGAAAGGGTATAAAGTTAGTCATAGGAGAGAATGCTACGACCAAAGCCTTGAGGTATTCAAATCCATCGTGGCCATGTAGTGAAGGATGAGCCTGCTGAGGGTGAGGGGGGAGGACCAAGAGAAAGAAGGAAACCCAGGAGACTGCTGGCTCATGGGGCAAGGAAACAAGGATTTCCTTTTGAGAAGGTGCGAGTGGTCAGTTGCCTTGAATGTGGAAGACTGACAAAGGAGACACTTGTTTTGAATTAAAATAAAGAGAAATTGGAGATGAGTTCAAGATGGCGGAGTAGAAGGACGTGCTCTCATTCCCTCTTGCGAGAACTCCGGAATCACACTTAACTGCTGAAACATCATTGACAGGAAGACACTGTAACTCACCAAAAAAGACATCCCACATGCAAAGACAAAGGAGAAGCCGCAATGAGACGGTAGGAGGGGCGCTATCACAATAAAATCAAATCCCATAACTGCTGGGTGGGTGACTCACAAACCAGAGAACACTTATACCACATAAGTCCACCCACTGAGATGAAGGTTCTAAGCCACATGTCAGGCTTCCCAACCTGGGTGTCCGGCAACGGGAGGAGGAATTCCTAGAGAATCAGACTTCGAAGGCTAGCGGGATTTGATTGCAGGACTTTGGCAGGCCTGGGGGAAACAGAGACTCCACTCTTGGAGGGCACACACAAAGTAGTGTGCACATCGGGACCCAGGGGAAGCAGCAGTGACCCCAGGGGAGACTGAACCAGACCTACCTTCTAGCGCTGGAGGGTCTCCTGCAGAGGCGGGGGGCAGATGTGGCTCAGCAAGGGACAAGGACACTGGCAGCAGAAGTTCTGGGAAGTACGTCTTGGCGTGAGCCCTCCCAGAGTCGGCCATGAGCCCCACCAAAGAGCCCGGGTAGGCTCCAGTGTTGGATGGCCTCAGGCCAAACAACCAACAGGGAGGGAACACAGCCCCACCCATCAGCAGACAAGCAGATTAAAGTTCTACTGACTTGTGCCCACCAGAGCAACAGCAAGCTCTACCCATCACCAGTCCGTCTCATCAGGAAACTTCCACAAACCTCTTGGATAGACTCATCCACCAGAGGGCTGACAGCACAGACAAGAAGAACTAGAATCCAGAAGCCTGTGGAACAAAAACCACATTCACAGAAAGACAGACAAGAAGAAAAGGCAGAGGGCTATGTACCAGATGGAGGAACAAGATAAAACCCCAGAAAAACAACTAAATGAAGTGGAGATAGGCAACCTTCCAGAAAAAGAATTCAGAATAATGAGAGTGAAGATGATCCAGGACCTCGGAAAAAGAATGCAGGCAAAGACTGAGAAGATGCAAGAAATGTTTAACAAAGATCTAGAAGAATTAAAGAACAAACAAACAGAGATGAACAATACAGTAACTGAAATGAAAACTACATTAGAAGGAATCAATAGCAGAATAACTGAGGCAGAAGAACGGATAAGTGACCTGGAAGACACAATGGTGGAATTCACTGCTGAGGAACAGAATAAAGAAAAAAGAATGAAAAGAAATGAAGACAGCCTAAGAGACCTATGGGACAACATTAAACGCAACAACATTCGCATTACAGGCGTCCTAGAAGGAGAAGAGAGAGAGAAAGGACCCAAGAAAATATCTGAAGAGATTATAGTCGAAAACTTCCCTAACATGGGAAAGGAAACAGCCACCCAAGTCCAGGAAGTGCAGAGAGTCCCATATAGGATAAACCCAAGGAGAAACATACCGAGACACACAGTAATCAAACTGGCAAAAATTACAGACAAAGAAGAAATATGGAAAGCAGCAAGGGAAAAACAACACATAACATACAAGGGAACTCCCATAGGTTAACAGCTGATTTCCCAGCAGAAACGCTACAAGCCAAAAGGGAGTGGCATGATATACTTAAAGTGATGAAAGGGAAGAAACTACAACCAAGATTACTCTACCCGCCAAGGATCTCATTCAGATTTGATGGAGAAATCAAAAGCTTTACAGACAAGCAAAAGCTAAGAGAATTCAGCACCACCAAACCAGCTCTACAACAAATGCTAAAGGAACTTCTCTAAGTGGGAAAAACAAGAGAAAAAAGGCACCTAGAAAAACAAACCCTAAACAGTTAAGAAAATGGTAATAGGAACATACATATCGATAATTACCTTAAACGTGAATGGATTAAATGCTCCAACCAAAAGACACAGGATTTCTGAATGGATACAAAAACAAGACCCATATATATGCTGTCTACAAGAGATGCACTTCAGACCTAGGGACACATACAGACTGAAAGTGAGGGGATGGAAAAAGATATTCCATGCAAATGGAAATCAAAAGAAAGCTGGAGTAGCAATAGTCATATCAGATAAAATAGGCTTTAAAATAAAGAATGTTACAAGAGACAAGGAAGGACACTACGTAGTGATCAAGGGATGAATCCAAGAAGAAGATGTAACAATTATAAATATATATGCACCCAACATAGGAGCACCTCAATACATAAGGCAATGGCTAACAGCTCTAGAAGAGGAAATCGACAGTAACACAATAATAGTGGGGGACTTGAACACCTCACTTACCCCAATGGACAGATCATCCAAACAGAAAATTAATAAGGAAACACAAGCTTTAAATGACACAATAGACCAGATAGATTTCATTGATATATATAGGATATTCCATCCAAAAACAGCAGACTACACTTTCTTCTCAAGTGTGCACAGAACATTCTCCAGGATAGATCACATCCTGGCTCACTAATCAAGCCTCAGTAAATTTAAGAAAATTGAAATCATATCAAGCATCTTTTCTGACCACAACGCTATGAGATTAGAAATGAACTACAGGGAAAAAATGTAAAAAACACAAACAGATGGAGGCTAAACAGTACGTTACTAAATAACCAAGAGAGCACTGAAGAAATGAAAGAGGAAATCAAGAAATACCTAGAGACAAATGACAATGAAAACACGATGATCCAAAACCTATGGGATGTAGCAAAAGCAGTTCTAAGAGGGAAGTTGATAGCTATACAAGCCTACCTGAAGAAACAAGAAAAATCTAAAGTAAACAACCTAACATTACACCTAAAGGAACCAGAGAAAAAAGAACAAACAAAACCCAAAGATAGTAGAAGGAAAGAAATCATAAAGATCAAAGCAGAAATAAATGAAATAGAAACAAAGAAAACAATAGCAAAGATCAATAAAACTAAAATCTGGTTCTTTGAGAAGATAAACAAAATTGATAAACCATTAGCCAGACTCATCAAGACAAAGAAGGAGAGGACTCAAATCAATAAAATTAGAAATGAAAAAGAAGTTACAACAGACACCACAGAAATACAAAGCATCCTAAGAGACTACTACAGGCAGCTCTATGCCAATAAAATGGACAACCTGGAAGAAATGGACAAATTCTTAGAAAGGTATAACCTTCCAAGACTGAACCAGGAAGAAATAGAAAATATGAACAGACCAATCACAAGGAATGAAATTGAAACTGCGATTAAAAATCTTCCAACAAACAGAAGTCCAGGACCAGATGGCTTTGCAGGTGAATTCTATCAAACATTTAGAGAAGAGCTAACATTCGTCCTTCTCAAACTCTTCCAAAGAACTGCAGAGGAAGGAACACTCCCAAACTCATTCTACGAGGCCACCATCACCCTGATACCAAAACCAGACAAAGATACTACAAAAAAAAAAAAAAATTACAGACCAGTATTACGGATGAAGATAGATGCAAAAATCCTCAACAAAATACTAGCAAACAGAATCCAACAACACATTAAAAGGATCATACACCATGATCAAGTGGGGTTTATCGCAGGGATGGAAGGATTCTTCAGTATATGCAAATCAATCAATGTGATACACCATATTAACAAACTGAAGAATAAAAACCATATGATCATCTCAATAGATGCAGAAAAAGCTTTTGACAAAATTCAACGCCCATTTATGATAAAAACTCTCCAGAAAGTGGGCATAGAGGGAAGCTACCTCAACATAATAAAGGCCATATACGACAAACCCACAGCAAACATCATTCTCAGTGGTGAAAAACTGAAAGTGTTTCCTCTAAGATCAGGAACAAGATAAGGATGTCCACTCTCACCACTATTATTCAACATAGTTTTGGAAGTCCTACCATGGCAATCAGAGAAGAAAAAGAAATAAAAGGAATCCAAATTGAAAAGAAGTAAAACTGTCACTATTTGCAGATGACATGACACTATACATAGAGAATCCTAAAGATGCCACCAAAAAACTACTACAGCTAATCAATGAATGTGGTAAAGTTGCAGGATACAAAATTAATGCACAGAAATTCCTTGCATTCCTATACACTAATGATGAAAAACCTGAAAGAGAAATTACGGAAACACTCCCATTTATCATTGCAACAAAAAGAATAAAATACAGGGCTTCCCTGGTAGCGCAGTGGTTGAGAGTCCACCTGCCAATGCAGGGAACGCGGGTTCATGCCCCGGTCCGGGAAGATCCCACATGCTGCAGAGTGGCTGGGCCCGTGAGCCATGGCCGCTGACCCTGCACGTCTGGAGCCTGTGCTCCACAATGGGAGAGGCCACAACAGTGAGAGGCCCGCATACCGCAAAAAAAAAAAAAAAAAAAAGGATGACTAAAAAGAAAAAACAAAGAGAAATTACTAAATGATATGTCTGGGAAACAGACCTATGACTGGTTCTGAACGTGGACATGCATGTTTGAGACGATTTCACATGTTCATATTTTACACATATCTTAAGAAGATGCTAGGGAGAAGGTGTGATAGAGAGGAAAGCCATTTTGACATGTTGGCAACCACTAGAGAGAGAGTGGAACTGGGTGGAATCTGTGCACAGAACAGTCTGAGGTTCTGGGGATGTGAACTGGGGAGAAAATCAGACCCTGACAGCAGGGAATTCTATGAGCTGCCTGTTCACCCGCCCGATGGTGCTCTTGTGAGCAGGGTAAATAAACCGAATGTTCACGAGGCAATGTTGACTCACCTCACCCACTTGCTAGCATTGCTGTGGTGGGGGAGGAGGCCATGGGCTGAGACACTGCAGAGTACATTCTCCGCAACTTCTGTGGCATGAGCTGCAGCCTCAACTTCCCTCCCTGCCCCTGGACAATACCAACGTGTGAGCCCACCCAGAGGGCAAGGAGTGGAAAGCTGTATCTCAGCACAATGAGCACCGTGGTAAGGCAGAGGTCAGACTGAAGTGGTGTGAGCTGCAGACGGAAGGTAAGAAAAAAAGACGAGCGTCGGAACTTATTTACAGCAGTGCGGCTATAAAGGGGAAGAGAGATTGGAGGCCAACTGGAGAGAGATAAGTGGATGAGTCAACAACTTATTCATTCAACAAATAGGAAACTATCTTATATGCGTCGGGCAACGGGACAGCACCAGGAAGACATTTTCTATCCCTAATGGGAGATCAGATGTAAACACTTATTTGATTTTTATAAATTGATCAAACACATTTGTCAAAATAATGAAGAGAGGAAAGTAATATTCTACCGCTATTTGGGTTTCTTTCTCATCTTCTCTCCTTTCATTACTTTTGTCTTCCAAATTTGGACAGTCTTGCTATTGTCGCCTATTCAGAAAATATCTTCTAAAATGGTGTCCGTAACCCTATGTTCAGAGTTTTTCATGGTGCCATTTGACTTTAAAAAAACCGTCTTATCGCCTTTTATATGGTACCCACAATATTCAAGCATGAAATATTACACCAGGGCAGTTAGAAATGTGAATAAAGCAGGGTTTCCCTAGCTAGATTATAAGCTTTCTGAGAGCTCTTCACGATGCTGTATTTACAGCTATCAAAAATAAAGCCAGAAGTGCTACGTGTAAAAGAATGAAATTAGAACACTTCCTAACACCATACACAAAAATAAACTCAAAATGGATTAGAGACCTAAATGTAAGGCCAGACATTATAAAACTCTTAGAGGAAAACACAGGCAGAACACTCTACGACATAAATCACAGCAAGATCCTTTTTGACCCACCTCCTTATTTTTGAAATAAAAACAAAAATAAACAAATGGGACCTAATGAAACTTAAAAGCTTTTGCAGAGCAAAGGAAACCATAAACAAGATGAAAAGACAACCCTCAGAATGGGAGAAAATATTTGCAAACAAAGCAACTGACAAAGGATTAATCTCCAAAATTTACAAGCAGCTCATGCAACTCAATGTCAAAAAAACAAACCCAATCCAATAATGGGCAGAAGAGCTAAATAGACATTTCTCCAAAGATGGTAACAGATTGCCAACAAACACATGAAAGGATACTCAACATCACTAATCATTAGAGAAATGCAAATCAAAATTATAATAAGGTATCGCCTCACACAGGTCAGAATGGCCATCATCAAAAAATCTACAAACAGGGCTTCCCTGGTGGCGCAGTGGTTGGGAGTCCGCCTGCCGGTGCAGGGGACACGGGTTCGTGCCCCGGCCCGGGAGGATCCCACATGCCGCGGAGTGGCCTGCGCGTCCAGAGCCTGTGCTCCGCAACGGGACAGACCACAGCAGTGAGAGACCCGCGTACCACACACACACACACACACACACACACACACACACACACACACACACACACACAAATCTACAAACAATAAATGCTGGAGAGGGTGTGGAGAAAGGGAACCCTCTTGTGCCGTTGGTGGGAATGTAAATTGATACAGCCACTATGGAGAACAGTATGGAGGTTCCTTAAAAAACTACAAATAGGGCTTCCCTGGTGGCACAGTGGTTGGGAGTCCGCCTGCCGATGCAGGGGACACGGGTTCGTGCCCCGGTCCAGGAAGATCCCACGTGCCGCGGAGCGGCTGGGCCTGTGAGCTATGCCACTGGGCCTGCGCATCCGGAGCCTGTGCTCCGCAGCAGGAGAGGCCACAACAGTGAGAGGCCCGCATAGTGCAAAAACAAAACAAAAACAAAGCAAACAACAAAACAAAACCTACAAATAGAACTACCATGCGACCCAGCAATCCCACTACTGGGCATATACCCTGAGAAAACCATAATTCAAAAAGAGTCATGTACCACAATGTTCACTGCAGCTCTATTTACAATAGGCAGGACATGGAATTAACCTAAGTGTCCATCGACAGATGAATGGATAAAGAAGATGTGGCACATATATACAATGGAATATTACTCAGCCATATAAAGAAATGAAATTGAGTTATTTGTAGTGAGGTGGATGGACCTAGAGTCTGCCATACAGAGTGAAGTCAGAAAGAGAAAAACAAATACCGTATGCTAACACATATATATCTAAAAATCTAAAAAAAAAAAAAAAATTGGTTCTGAAGAACCTAGGGGCAGGACAGGAATCAAGAAGCAGACGTAGAGAATGGACATGAGGACATGGGGAAGCGGAAGGGTAAGCTGGGACGAAGTGAGAGAGTGACATGGACATATACACACTACCAAATGTAAACTAGATAGCTAGTGGGAAGCAGCCGCATAGCACAGGGAGATCAGCTCGGTGCTCTGTGACCACCTATAGGGGTGGGATAGGGAGGGCGGGAGGGAGACATAAGAGGGAGGAGATATGGGGACATATGTATATGTACAGCTGACTCACTTTGTTATACAGCAGAAACTAACACACCACTGGGGAAAGAGAAAATAGGACTTCACATGATGGTGACTGTGAGGCTTTCAATCGACATGTCCATATTAAATTACTACTAAGCATAAGGGAATATAAATTTCCTTAGCAGTGAAAAAACCAAAACCAATTTCGATTTGAAAAAATAATTCAGATGACAGAAATATAGAATTGTATAATACAATTTGATACTTAATAAATATTGTAATTGCTCTATAAAGTAAATAAATAAAGCCAGAGTACTATAAGTGTGATTCTTGTAGTGAGGGTATAGTTAAGCATCCTTGGGTTTGTAGAGGAGGGTACAATGGATTCTGCACAAGAATTCAGGAAGATCCCTGAAAGAGATGGTATTTGAACCTATTATTAAGAGAGGAGCATTTCATCAGCAGAAAGGTAGTAACCAAAGTCAAGGAGGCAGGAAACAGCTTTTGGGGAGAGGGGCACAGAGAGGGGAAATGCCTTAGTAGGACTAGAAAGGCTCTGTGAAAAGTGGTAAATGTATTGATCTCAGCTATCGGCAAGTTCTGCCGAGAAGGTTTAGACTTGATCCTACAGGGACTGAAGAGCTGTTTGAAGTTTTCAAGTAAGTGGGGAAGCATGAGGTTTAGGAAGGAAAGTAAGATCCATCCCGAAATCTGCGAAATGATGGCGACTGGAAGCAGGGGTACATGAGATTGGAGCCCACCGCCCGGATGGGAGATGGTGGAGGCTGGGTGAGTTTTTGATCACCAACGGCCTTGGACATGTAAAAGGGAAGTGAAGTTTGTGCGCAAAATGGCCATAGTCAGGCGGGTAATGTTTTGAGTGGAGGTGCAGTGATGGAGGACAATGAAGATGACACCAAGGGTTCAAGCCACAGAGGGTGACAATGCCACTGACGTTAGGCACGAAACAGAAGAGCAAATTCAGGAGAGGATGGGGATGAGAATCCAGCCTGGAGAACCATCAAAAAAGACAATTTAAGGTGGGAGTGTGAATGAAATTGCTGCCAATGGAGAGCCTTCAGGAAGGTCCACATTTAAGGGGAAAAAGAAGAACCAAAAGAGGACAGTTGAGAGGCGTTTCCTCTAAGACTGGAAGTGAGGTTTCAAGGAAGTCAGGAAAACATGTGGATTTCAAGGAAGAGCTCCATGCTGTGATTTGTTTCGTTTACAGTACAATCATGTGGTTGTATCTTGTCCCTCTCTCATCCTTTCCCTTTGGAATGGCCTCACAGAACGGGCTGTGCGGAGGTCAGTCTTGTATCACGTCTGCGTTCATCATCTTCGCAGCTCTACCACCTGTTTATTCATGCACAGCGGCCGGCCTAGAGTCGTGAGCAATCAGTGACTTCCTTCAGAAACTCCTCACTGCTGACAACATGACTTATGGAGCCTCCTTCTGTGTTTCTTAGGAAGGCACAGCGAGGGGGGAGAGCTGGATGATTTGTTAACTGGGAGTGAGGTGGGCTCACATTTAGGCTTTCCCTAATTCAAGTTTCAGGTTTGTCTCGAGGAGTAATACAATTTTCATAGCAGTAATAACTACCTCCAAGCAAAAGTACTCTTTTGCCCTTCAGTTTTCATGGTAGGTAGTCAGCTCTACTCTTGTCAAATGGGATAGCCCATTGTATCTCAGGGTCCCTGCATCGTGTTTTACTTGTAAGAATTTTCTATGAATTTCGTATCAAGAGGATAAAATATTTGGCTTCTTTGGGGGAAATGATGTATTTTCTCCTTTCTAATAATAGGAGATTAAAAAGAAATTATGTTTTCCTTTTTCCTAAATTACCAAGAAATTCAAATCCAAATTGTAACATCAATCATCTCAAGTGTTGACCAACGTCGGTCGTATACACACGTTTTCCTTTTTTACTCTCAACCCTATTTTCTTATTTTTATTCATATTTCTTCATTTTTCTTTTTGGAAGCCACCTCAAATCTTTACAATACAGTCAGAGCATAAATAAGTGAAATAGTTTTACTGTTAACTAAATGTCCTTCTACACATTGTCTCATCTGCTCATCAGAGCAGTCCATCGAATAGCTGGCATGAGTACTCCCACAAGAGAGATGAAGGAACTGAGCCTGGGTGAAGTTAAGGACCTTCACTTCACCCAGACAAATACAAAATGGGATGTGGACGGCCCCCGGTCTCCTTTCTTTAATGGCCGTAGTCATTTTAGCCTTTCTTGCTCAAACTTTTGTGGGCACCGAGTTGCCCTGTAAATAGCACATGGTTGGCTGGGATAGCTCTCGTTCAGACGGGAAACAATCACTGACATAACAATCTATTATTCCTTGTAAATTTTTCTTCTTGATGATAAAACATTCCATGCTTGTATCTCCTACCCAGGTTTTATAACTACCCAGAAGCACATGAAAGAGGCCTCTTTCAGCAAGTATATTCTTGATTAAGTCATGAAAATGGAACTGAAGCTCATTCTTCCCCTTCATGGGGTAAGTAACTACTACTATGGGTAATTCTAATCCTCTCATAATATTCAAAAAGAAATGGAAATACTTCTTGTGTGAACATGGCATAACTTCCAATATCTAGATCTGTCTTCAGAATGTTTCATGACAGAGGGGAATTTCAATTTTTTAGTTCAGTTGTGGTTTTTTATCAATGCTAAATATGTTTTACATGGTTTAGAATTTTAGTCATTTTGATCTACTCATATGTAGACCTACGTATGAGTTTTGATCATTATATTAACATAATTCTTCTACTCACTTTATAAACACTTTTGAGATTCCTTAGTGAGTGGCATCTGCGCAGAAAACTGACATGTGGACTCTGAAAAGTCATGGCCACATATAAGAAAGATTTCGAAATGCCAGATTGCTGTGCAGTGGCACTTCTCTTCATCCCAGATGCCCTAGTTTGCAGCATCCACCCCTTTTGGTGTGGACACTGACTGTCTTTAATTGGAAAAACTTATTATCACTTTGCAAGTGATTAGAACTGAGTCATCCGAAGGGAGCGAAATTGGCTTTTGAGTAAAGGGCTATATTATTGAGCTTTCACCAGTGCATTGTGCCTAAAGGACTTAAAATGATTTGAAACAGTTCACTCTCCTCTGTCCACACTCACAAAATCATTTATTTTCACTCTTCATTGTATTTTATTTTTCTTTATAGGTTCTAATGCATATTGAAAAGAAAAATTCTCTCTATATGTAGAGATGTGAATATTGCAAAATCACATTTATTCTAATGAATTAGGGATGTGGGCATATTTGAATTTGTGAGAAGGATGAATTATAGATAACTGTTAAACAAATGTGGCTTTATTACTTTCAACTACATATAGCAACTTCAACAAAACATTATAAAACAGAAATCCTTAAGGAGACCTGTTATAATAAATCATATGAGCATTTTGTTATTAGCATATAGATTGGGTGTATGTAGGAGCTTGTAAAGTGCCCGAGGTTCACTGAAAATAGCTTATTCTGTGTCTAAAAGAGTACATAAGACTGGAAAAAAATGTTTAAAACACCATATGTTATCTACCTATAAATAAAATGTTTGCAAAAGAAAGGTAAACGTCAGCCCAGCTCATGATCAAATTATCAAAAGACTTTAAATTCACTGAAGTCCTAAATTAATGAGATATTACCATGTGTGCATAAATAATCTAAAGAATAAAATTTGCTGATACTTCTCTCATATGGGTATTTGTGCTAATGAATCAGGATCCTATTTACACGATTAGTCCCCAAAGTAATTGCTTATCTGAGGAAGTTCTGTCTTATGGGCTTTCAGTTAATTAAATCCATTTGCATTTTATGCACACATTTTAAATTCTCAAGTCCCGTTTTTCATCAGCCAGATTCAAATATGTTCATGTGATAATACCTCTCATTAAGGCATTAGTCTTTCATTTTTAAAGGAACTTTCAGAATAGCCATATGCATAAAATGCTTATTAATGAAATCCAATCAATATTTTAGAGAAGTCAACCAACTAAATGTTGTTTTCTTAGTTTAAATTTTCCTATTTGTAATGGTGATTGCCATGCTGAATACACCTTCAATTTCTAATTTTTCGGTTAGTTTCACTTATTCAATTTTTTTTTTTTTCCTGCTTTCGTTCTGCATGGCAGTTTTTAACTTCTAATAATGCCATGGGATTATAAGCATCCCTTTCCTAAAGAGTAGCTTTTTCAAAGTATGTGCATATTAACTGATCTTGCCAACCCAACTGGGAGATCACTAAAGTATAGAGAAAAACTTTTCTAATACTGAAGAACAAAGTATAGTAATTCACAAAGTTAGGTATGTTTTAAAAGGCATAGTTTGCTTAAGGTTTTCAAATATTTGAGAAGATGGGAATTAAAGTACACAAGTGATAAAAAAAAAAATTGTAAATGCCTTCATTAGATCCAAACTATAGTAATCTCGCGGTGCTACCCTAGCTTGGAACCTTGAAAAAGCTACTGAGGTTAGGAGAGGAGAAGCAGCAGGACAGGCGAGATGAAAGCAGCGGCCAGGAAGAACCACAGGACACGCACAGTGGACCCAGGCTCTAAAATGAAAGAACATGGCAAGGTCAGATGCTGGGAAACACACAAAGGGGCACAATATGGAAAGCAGATTTGAAATCCCGGTTTTATTTGCTTGTTTGTTTTTGGCCACGCCTCACGGTTTGTGGGATCTTAGTTCCCCAATGAGGGGTCGAACCCATGCCCTCACAATCCCTCAGCAGTGAAAGCGCAGAGTCCTAACCGCTGGACTGCCGGGGAATTCCTAAAATCCTGGTGTTAAATCTTGCCTCAGTGACCGACCTATTTCTAGGCGCTTATTAGATGTTTATCTAGTTTACTGTTTATCTGGGTTTATTAATTCCTCTTTGCAAAGAAGACGTAAAATGCAGAATCTGGATATAGGTTCCAATTCCAGCCTAAGATTATATCTGAATAAAAAATAGGGTAGAAATACCGTAGAAAAAAAGGAAGAAAGAAATGATATCCTACAATCAGAATATGACAGTTATTTTGTCCTGTTTAGCAGTATTGGTCAATAATGTAATTTTGTTGTCATCTTAACCTGGGATTATACTATAGGTATAAAAAGGAAAACAATTTTTGATACCCTGAAAAACTTATACACTTTACAATAAAATAAACAAATTTCACTCAATTAAATCTTACTCATTCATTTAAGCAATGATCTATGTTAAGTTTAATACCAACAGTCTCCTCAGAAGATAACATTTTCTTTGTAGCTGGAATTGCCCTAAGGAAGCACTTCTCATTTAGGGAAAGTAGGAATAAAGCACTTGTATTACCATTTGTACAGATTTTTAATACTGAATAAAATATTAGTGTTTAGTGTAATATTGATTCTCAACGTAATACTCCTCCCTAATGGCATGCTAATTGGTTAGAATTAAATCAGACAGACTCAAAAACCCTGACAACAGACCATCTAACACTTGTAATTTTTTTCATTAGTTTTCAGAATTCCAATTAAAATGGAATTAATCTGTCAAATAAAAGACCATGATTCAATAGAAATTCTGTGTACTATGTCTTGTGCACCCTGTCTTCCTTCCCAATGCTCCACCCCATGATGAAATTTAAGAGTGAAGAGGGGGCTTCCCTGTTGGCGCAGTAGTTGAGAGCCCGCCTGCCGATGCAGGGGACGCGGGTTCATGCCCCGGTTCGGGAGGATCCCACGTGCCGCGGAGCGGCTGGGCCCGTGAGCCATGGCCGCCGGGCCTACGCGTCCGGAGCCTGTGCTCCGCAACGGGAGAGGCCACAACAGTGAGAGGCCCGTGTACAGCAAAAAATAAAAGAGTGGAAAGGGTGGGAAAGAGGGCACTCCTTCACTTATGAGTTTCAACCATGGAATAACAGCATTCTAGAGGCAGGTGATCTACGTGCATTCCATCTCTGTAATTTACTAACGGTGAGACCTCAGCCATTTACTTCACCCTCCTGGAGCCACAGTTTCCTCAACAGTAATATTACTAATCTAATAGTACTGACCTCCCTCGAGCTGTTGAGGAAGTAAAACAGAGGTTCTCTCTCAACTGGGGGCGATTTTGCCCTCCAAGGAGACGTTTGGCAATGTCTGGAGACAGTTTGGGCTGTGACAACTGGAGCGGGTGGGTGGCCACTGGCAGCTGGGGAGTAGAGGCCAGGGATGTTTCAAATCTTCTTAAGATGCACAGGACAACCCTCCCCACTCCAAAAAGTCATCCAGCCCAAAAGGTCGGTAGTACCAAGACTGAGAAAGCCCAGAGCAAAGTGAAGTGATGTACGCAATGAGCACAGTGTCTGACACACAACAGGCCCACAGTAAATATTAGTATAGTTACATTGTTATTGTTGTCATCATTTATTTGAGAAGGAACTCCAAGTAACCTGCCTGGTATCAGGACTGAATAAGCAAT
The DNA here is from genome assembly GCF_000442215.2 of Lipotes vexillifer. NCBI lineage: Eukaryota > Metazoa > Chordata > Mammalia > Artiodactyla > Lipotidae > Lipotes > Lipotes vexillifer. The sequence goes on along the minus strand of NW_006774049.1, from coordinate 351,837 downwards.
TCGGGAAGCCCATCCCAGCACAGTCAGTCTTGCCTGTCAGCTACGTCATCTACTTGGGGTGGCCAATTTTTAGGGACAGACTGACCCACTTAATACTTGACTAGTGTAGCAGGCTCATAAATAGGATCATACCAAAGTTCAAGGGCTATCATTTAATTTTTACCTTCTTAGAAATTCGAAGAAAATAGGAAAGACAAATAATAACTTACAGTCACAGGTGACTTACTTTTTAACTTCTGCTGTTAGGAATGGCTCAGAAGTCTCCTGACAATCATTTACTTTATAAAATAAACTGATGTTTGGACAAATAGCTAGGAAATATGGTCTTCTGATTAATATAAGATCCTGATTAATTGTTTATATGGTACATAAACATTATCAATTTCAAAACCAGTTGAATGCAACCATGCAGTTTTAGCTTTGAGGGTGGGGGAACTCTTGCTTAATGCAAGATTATTTTGGTCAAAAAGACTTGAGTTTGAATTTCAGCTTTATAACCATCAAGCTGTGTGACTTTGAATAATTTGCCTAACTTCTCTGAGCTCAGTTTCCTCATCTGTTTAATAGGCATAAAATTACCTCATAGGATTGTTGAGGGAATTAAATAAGACATCCAGCATTTGACATATATTAGCAGTGAATAAATGGCAGCAGTTATTATTTTCATTATTATTATTTCTTCTGGGAACCTTGCATTGCTTTGCATGGCCATCAGTTCTCATTCTAAAGAATGATAACTATGATATACAGGTACTTTTTTTAATTAACAGAGGAAGCTCAAATTATTTCCATTACCTCAATAAACAAAATCTTAGACTTGCTTCAATAAAACTGATTTAAGATAAAAAAGGAAAACATACATATTATACATGGAATTTTCCAGTGAGAATATTTTTAAGGAAACAGTGGATTTCCTAAATTAAAGAACAAATGATGTGCACATCTTTCTCTCATATTTTAATACAGTTGATAATCCACTTTTTAATTAGCCACCTAATTATAATTCAATAGAAATTTCCCTAGGTGAATGTAGTAACCTACTTCAGAGTGAGAAATGGTGATGTGAGTAGGTGATCCTACTGTGAATTTTGACACTTTTTCAGGTCCAATTTGTTCCAAACCTAAACCACCCAGGAGAAATGCGGAGAGCTCTGTTGCATAACCTAATAATTCAGACTGCCAGGAAGGGAGACTATAAAGCTGAATTCACCTTTCGTCCGTATTTGTGTGTGTGTGTGTGGTACGTGGGCCTCTCACTGCTGTGGCCTCTCCCGCTGCGGAGCACAGGCTCCGGACGCGCAGGCTCAACGGCCATGGCTCACGGGCCCAGCCGCTCCGCGGCATGTGGAATCTTCCCGGACCGGGGCACGAACCCGTGTCCCCTGCATCGGCAGGCAGACTCTCAACCACTGCGCCACCCGGGAAGCCCTTGTCAGTATTTTTATTTCTCCATTTCTTTGTTCCCTGAAGGAGACTCAACTATTTTTTTTCTTCCCATCATTCGTATGTTTTAAATTTGAAAATAAAAACACAATTAATCCAAATTATGGCTTCCTTCATTTTTCTTGCTGGTTTGCGTTCTTCTTATCTCTTCAAGTTTCCACAGCTTCCAACTGAAAGGTCTTGATTTTTGGGGGGGTTTTTTTGGTTTTCTTGGTTTCCAGGGCCAAAAGGTACTTGAGACAATTTCAACATCATAATAGGCATCTGTTTGATTCCACAACCCAGACCCTGTGTTAAGGAAGGAGATTTTTTCTTTTTAATCTATTCCTTAGCAATAGATAATTCAACGTTCCCAAGCCTTAAAATTTTATCATTGGTTATCCATCAACTTAGTTTAAAATGTTTTCAGACTTAACATGTGGTGCTGAGGAAATGGATTGCTTTATTGAACTCTCTCTTCCAACCAATTTTAGCTTTGTGTAGTTACAACTTAAGGTCTTTGCATATAACTGAACTATTGTCTCCCAATTCCTGGCTCATATTCATTAAATTTATGCAGAGAAGAGAGCTGAACTTTTCATTTTAATTATCTCCTTGCCTCCACCCTTGCACCCTACCGTCTATTTTCTTTGCTTTTCTTTCTTAATTTTTATTTTATATTGGAGCGGAGCTGATTAACAATGTTGTGTTAGTTTCAGGTGTACAGCAAAGTGACTGAGTTATATATATACATGTATCTATTCTTTTTCAAATTCTTTTCCCATTTAGGTTATTACAGAATATTGAGCAGCGTTCCCTGTGCTATACAGTAGGCCCTTGTTGGTTATCTATTTTTTAAATATAGCAGTCTGTACATGCCAATCCCAAACTCCCAATCTGTCAATCAAATATAAGTCAGGTCATTTTGTTCCCTGACTCAAAACTCTCCAGTGGTTCCCTGTTACAATCAGAGTAAAAGCTAGAGCCTAACAGTGGTCCTCAGTCCATATATTTTTCAGCCCACTCTGACCACTCTCTCCTCCTGCCCCCATCCCCACACTTACTCCACTCCAGTCACTACAGCTCGCTATAGTTCTGCCAGCACAGCAGGCATGTTCCTGCCTCAGGGCCTTTGCACATGCTATGTCCCATGTGGGACACTCTTCCCAGGGAATCCACATGACCTGCTCTCTTATCTCCTTCAAGTCTTCCCTCAAATGTCAACTTCTCAGTAAGATCTTCACTGACCACCCTTCTAAAAATGCAACCCCTTCCCACCAATTCCTATTTTCCTCCCCTGATGTATTTCTCACCATGATAATCGCCACCATCTGATAAATTATATAACTGAACTGACTCATTTATTGCTCATTTATTTATTGTCTGTCTCCCTCCACTAGAATGTAAGCTCTGTGCGGGCAGTGATTTTGGTTAGTTTTGGCTGGTATCTCGCACTTGATATTAGTTAACTTGAACTGAAGTAGAACTGTTGCCTTACTGACCTTATTTTGTTTCCCTCAAAGCCTTAATTTTTCCCTCCCTGGCTTTTTCTTCTGGTGCTCTGCCCTTATTATAGTTCCTTTAGGAAAACTTCAATGCCCCTAACCCCGAGTTGGATTTAGGAAATGGAGGAAACAGTTTCACTGTGTTTCCTTTTGATCTCTGATAAGCTTCAACTGGGATAAGTATGCATTTTAGCCATGTTCCTTTCCCTGTTACTTTTCCTATTAGACAAGGAGACTGTTATCAGCAAAAGGGTAAATTGACTGGGATGGATTCGATTCCTGATCAGAACACTCCTGGGTGAATCCTGATGCAAAAAAGAGACACTGATGAAAATGCCAAGTGCTAAAAACAGTTAAATGAAAGAAAATGTGAGGGTTATTTTCCTTTGGACCTAGGTAGACTTTTTCTAGCACACACATTCCTAGCATAAATATTAGAGCCTTAAACCTGATTCGAGCAAATACATACCTCCTGATGACAAGAAAGCCATAAATATAGTTCATGACCAAAGATTAGTTGTTGTGTATCCTTGCTGATGACACATGATACATAGAGGAGATCTGGCAATATTTCAGGTTTCTCCAGTCAGCCATTTGTCATTTCATAGTGGAAGATGAGGAGGTAATTCTGTATTAACGGCCGCTATAAAAAGGAAGTGAGTGAAGAAATGCCTGATGTGTGTTATCATTGAGAGTCAAAGGGACACTTGACAATGTTAAAAATGTGCTGAATGGATTACAGGTTTCATACAAATTGGTCTTCTAAATAATAAGATTCCATTAAAAAAGAAGAGGGCTTCCCTGGTGGCGCAGTGGTTGGGAGTCCGCCTGCCGATGCAGGGGACACGGGTTCGTGCCCCGGTCCGGGAGGATCCCACATGCCGCGCAGCGGCTGGGCCCGTGAGCCACGGCCGCTGAGCCTGCGCGTCCGGAGCGACCACAACAGTGAGAGGCCCGCGTACCGCAAAAAAGAAAAAAAAAAAGAAGGAAAGGTCGAAGAGTGAAGGAAATATGTTTTATATTTGCTTAGTTCTCCCTTGTGCCCTTGAACGACATTTCTGAACTTGAGCCGAGAAACAGGAGCTTGATTTATCTCTAAAGCCTGTAACGTTTGGAGCAGCATGATATTCTTGAAACCCTGCTGCTTCAGGCCATGCTGCTGAAGCACAGAACGTTTACATCTCAGATGAGTTCGATGCAATATGCAGAGACCCGATGTACCTCCCCGCTAATTTAACATTGCTTCCCGATTTCAATCCATAATTTAGAATCAACCAAGCCACAGAGCATGTTCATCACTTCCACCTGATTGAAAAATTCACACCTATGTCCCCTTTGTAATTACTATGTCTATGCAAGTGAAAGACCTAAGTCCCTCCGGGAAAGAACTTTAAAAATGGGACTGGGGATGTGAACAGCCAAGAACTTTGTCTCAGAAATGCTGGGACTGAAAAGTTTCTAACATAACCAGTGACTTCTGCGATGCTCTGCAGAATTCCGAAGACACCAATAAAAATTAAATAAAAAGCCTCAGCTTGGTTATGTGTATACTTGGATAGGCAAAGAGATATATTTAAGGCAGAGGGTGTTGAATCTGAATTAGTATAAATATTATTAATTTAATGTTCATACTGTACCTTATGGTTTATAGACTGCTTAGCAATAATTTCATATGTATTTCCCTCACAGCACCAGTGTAAAATATATGAGCATTTTTCCCCCATTTTATAGATGAGGCAACCTTTAATAAGTGATCTATTTCTTTCCTGTGCATATTGGTTAACTGGTAAATGATTAATTTATGTTTACATGAACTTCACCATGCAGAGTATTTATTTTAGTGTGAGTTGGTATTTATTTTACCCTCAAAGCATTACAGTATCCAGTTATATATGCATGTTTTAAAGGCAGTAAAGCAGCCACCAGTAGTTAATGCAACATTAAGTCAGAGACTTTAAATCCACAGTAAATTCTGTATTAGGGTATCTAAATCAACCATCCCCCTTTCTCCCCTCTCCGGTCCGTGTGGGTCATAAATGGTCCTTCTACAAAATGACCACATAGCACCTGTCCAGTTACAGCGAAAAGATATGCTGAGATTTTCAGAGTTTAAAATCTTAACTGTAAAATAAAGAACCTAAAGGCGTATAACTACATCTGGCAAGAGTGGAAGAGCAAGCACATCTGATCAGTGACTTGTGCCCGCGGAATAACTGTGACTGTGTGGCTTGTATCTGGCTCTCTTCCTTCTGCCGTCTTTATTTTTCTGCCTTCATTTCTTCCTTTCCTCTTCTTTGTCAATTTTTTCCATCAGTGTGATGACTGTTGTGGCTGCTTGTACGGAGAAGAAACTAATCACACCTAAGTGATATATTAAAGGTTTAATGAAAAGGGAAACATCTCTGGCAACACTATCGTTTGCATTATTTCTCCACACTCTACTATACTATTGCCCCCTCAATGTGTGCAGCGCTTACAGTCCAAGGTTCTCAAAAAGCTTCCTAAGCGCTCACTCAGCTAGACCCCTCGACTATCGTTTCACTGCGCTTATCTTATAATTTAGAGGACAAAGCACCACAAAGTTCAGTCATTTGATCGTAAGTCAAAAATTTTTAATTAATTAGAAACGTGCTTTCTTCTCATGATAATTTATAGTATGTAATTCTCCTTCACTTATTGATCTCAGGACTCATATTTAGCCAATAAAACTGAGTCTAAAAAATTCCTTGCAGAGGGTTCCTGCCCTAATTTCACATGCAAACATTTCTGATAAAGTGTAACTACTGGCATGTTAGCTGTCAAAGGCAGATGATTCACAAGGTGTTGTGTGTACTGGGTATTTAAACTCTTCCCAGAAACTGTCTCTTTCAAAATTAAAATGTATTTCTTTTTATAAAATTATTTATTTTATTTATTTGATTTTGGCTGCGCTGGGTCTTCGCTGCTGCGTGCGGGCTTTCTCTAGTTGCAGCGAGCGGGGGCTACTCTTTTTTTTTGACTTTTTTTTTTTTTTGCGGTATGCAGGCCTCTCACTGTTGTGGCCTCCCCCGTTGCAGAGCACAGGCTCCGGACGCGCAGGCTCAGCGGCCACAGGCTTATGGCCATGGCTCACGGGACTCTCAACCACTGCGCCACCAGGGAAGCCCGGGGGGCTACTCTGTGTTGCAGTAAATGGGCTTCTCATTGTAGTGGCTTCTCACTGTGCAGCACAGGCTCTAGGCGCACGGGCTTCAGTAGTTGCGGCACGCAGGCTCAGTAGTTGCGGCACACAGGCTCAGTAGTTGTGGCACACGGGCTTAGCTGCTCTGCGGCATGTGGGGTCTTCCCGGACCAGGGCTCGAACCTGTGTCCCCTGCATTGGCAGGCAGATTCTCAACCACTGCTCCACCACAGAAGCCCCTAAAATGTATTTTTGAAACTAAGAGAGCACCTAAAGATTCAGGAAGTGCTATGATATGAATTTTATGCAAGTATTTTTATTATTAAAAATGTTGTACCTACTGAAATATAAACTCCATTACATCAGATCTACCAGTAAGACAGTGTATTATGAAGTAATATTTTTTAGTTTGTGTCATTCGTTATGGGATCTATTGTATAGTACCTATTTAATCAAGGCATAGAAGTTTTGAAACTGAATTTTTTTAAAAAACAGGAGCATTACTACAGAGGAATGTCATTGAAACATTATCCCCATGCTACTTGCTTAGACATCAGTTAAAAAAGGAATCACCACCTCAGTGTGCAGGTTTCTAACTCAGACTTAGATATAGTTGACCTTTAAATGGACACTGTGAATTACTTTCATATAATGAAGACAGAGAGAGAAATTGGGAGGTTTTAGCCATCTTACTCTGCTATAAAAATAGAAAAAAATACAAATATGATTAAAAGAAACATTTCAAAATATGGGAGTAATATATGGAGTATACAAATTTCAACTTTCTAAAAATCCCTCCAACTAATACCCAAATGAAATGTCATTATAGCTTCCCTCACATACTGCAGTTCCAATATCTAATACCGCAAGGCTTTTTCCAGCCCAAGACTTTTTATTTATTTATTTATTTGTTTATTTATTTATTTATTTATTTATTTATGGCTGCATTGGGTCTTTGTTGCTGCACGCGGGCTTTCTCCAGTTGCGGTGAGTGGGGGCTGCTCTTTGTTGCGGTGTGTGGGCTTCTCATTGCAGTGGCTTCTCTTGTTGTGGAGCACGGGCTCTAGGCACACAGGCTTCAGTAGTTGTGGCACATGGGCTCAGTAGTTGTGGCTCGTGGGCTCTAGAGCTCAGGCTCAGTAGTTGTGGCGCACGGGCTTAGTTGCTCCACGGCACGTGGGATCTTCCGGGGCCAGGGCTCGAACCCGTGTCCCCTGCATTGGCAGGCAGATTCTTAACCACCGCGCCACCAGGGAAGCCTCCAAGACTTTTTCGACAGCAGTTATTCTTCCCATTTACATTTATTTGACCCATATTGCCGCTTCTAAATTGGACGTATCATTTTCCTCTGAGAACTCCATGTCCTTACACAGCCTTACAGGAGAACCGTGAATTTACGTCACTTTCTGGTTCAACAATGGACTAAACAGGCGGACAGCCAGGTAAGACTCCCTTACACTTGCTCATTCTCCACCACCCGTCACAGAACATGAGACACGAATGTGCCTCCCATTACTGTAAATGTTGAACTGGGCTTGATTCCCAGGTTCTCAGTCTTGTAACCCCAGGACCCACTATTACGGTATTTCTGTTTTCACTGATTGTCATCTTTTTATATAATTCTGTTAGTTTCTGTGAAAAAGAACCATTTCGAGGAAGGATTCTTATATGGAAAAACTGAAAACTAATGTTCATGCTGAGTAAAAACACTGTGTTGCTTTTCAAAAAGAGAACTTACCAAGTATTCATGATTTTTCGGAAGTGCATTTGGAGAAGTTGCTGAAACTTAATCTTGGTTCCAGATAAAGTCAGCCCAGCATTTACACAATTATTACCTAGCATTTCCATGCAAACTAATAAACGGTATTTCAGCCTAAAATTTCAGCTTTAGTGTACACTGAACTTAAAAACTCTTACAAGGAAACATTCTTGTCCATCAGAAGGTGGTACTAAAAAAGGAAATTCAAAGCAACAAATATGGGCAGGGCCTTTCCAGCACCAATAGGGCAAGAAGATCCCGGCCCAAGAACATGGGTCTCTAGACCATGTGGCAAATGTATCCCTAGAAAGAGCAAAATCCATTAGGTTTCCATGGCTTTGAATCATCAGCCATTTACACCTTCCAACTTATTCCCCTGGTCCTGAAGTCAGATCCACTTGGTAACCAGTTCATTGATTATAATAATTCTTCACATATATTTATATCTACATCTATATCTGTACCTACAGGGAGAAAATACAGCAGTCAATATAACTCATTAGCTTGATAGATATATTTCTTACTGTAAAGTAATATATTGACATTCTGCTGTAAAAAGCTTTTTAATTAACGTGAATATTGTCAATGACCTTATTTTAAAGTCATGTAACTCTTGGCCACACATACAGAGGTAGAAGTTCCACTTCTGGAACTTGAGGCTAGAAGGAGATAGACATTTCTCATCCCATATATTTGTTTATAAAATACAGCCACTCCCATACATACTATCACAATGCCTTCCCCACCCCACAGGAAAGGGAACTAATGCTTGTAAGAAATGACAGTGAGTCTAATGGTGTCCTTAGAGAAATAAAGTTCCTCGTGCATGTTCACCCAGCCAGTAGGTAAACAGAGGTGAGAATAAAACTCAGGTCTGGGACTTCCCTGGTGGCGCAGTGGTTAAGAATCCACCTGCCAATGTAGGGGACACAGGTTCGAGCCCTGGTCTGGGAAGATCCCACGTGCCATGGAGCAGCTAAGCCCGTGCGCCACAACTATTGAGCCTGCACTCTAGAGCCTTTAAGCCACAACTACTGAGCCTGCGTGCCACAACAACTGAAGCCCACGCGCCTAGGGCCCGTGCTCCGCAACAAGGGAAGCCACCGCAATGAGAAGCATGCACACTACAACAAAGAGTAGCCCCTGCTCACCGTAACTAGAGAAAGCCCACACGCACCAACGAAGACCCAACACAGCCAAAAAAAAAAAAAAAAAAAAAAAAAAAAACTCGGGTCTGACAGATGTCCTTTCAACTAAACTTATGTCTTTACTTACCTTCTACTACTAGCAACAAGTTCCCTGTCTGCTGGAGAATGAACACTGCTCCTATGGGCTATTCTAAACCACTCTAAACCCAGATCTCACCCAAGCAGTGGGTGTTCTGTAAGTCACGGGTCCCCAGCCCCTGGGCCATGGGCTGGTACTGGCCTGTTAGGAACCAGGCCACACAGCAGGTGGTGAGTGGCGGGTGAGCAAGCGAAGCTTCATCTGTATTTACAGCCGCTCCCCATCGCTTGCATTACCACCTGAGCTCCGCCTCCTGTCAGATCAGCAGCGGCATTAGATTCTCATAGGAGCACGAACCCTACCGTGAACTGCGCATGCGAGGGATCTAGGTTGCGTGCTCCTTATGAGAATCTAATGCCTGATGATCTGAGGTGGAGCTGAGGCGGTGATGCAAGCACTGGGGAGCGGCTGCAAATACAGATTATCATTAGCAGAGAGGTGTGACTGCACAGAGACCATAGTAAATCAATCGCTTGCAGACTCATATCAACACCCTATCAGTGAGTAGCAAGTGGCAATTAAGCAGCATCTGGTGGCAGGCTTGAAGTCAGAATCCGACACTTATTTTAGTCTGCCCATTATTTCATTTACCACTTCCGTCTGCACCTTTTTCCCGCAATGAGCATTGTCTCAGCCACAGTTACGGTAAGCCAACAAGCTAACCCTAGCCAAAATGAATAAAAAACAAATGTCGCTGGAGAGCTTCTTTGTAAAGGGAGCAAGACCCAATGATGAGACAGCAGAAGCCTCTAAGACTGCCCACAAAAAGAAAGCTGCATTTAGAAGAAAATACCAAGAGTCCTACTTAAATTATGGGTTCACTGCAACAAGTAATTCACATTCTCCAAGCCCGCTTTGTATAATATGTGGTGACCGGCTACCCAAGGAAGCCATGAAGCCTTCAAAACTGCTTTTCCACATGGAGACCAAGCACCCTGCATTAAACGACAAGCCTTTGTGGAGTTTTTCAAAAGAAAAAAACTGTGAACACAAAGAACAGAAGGAATTATTGAAGGCCACCACTTCATCAAATGTGTCTGCACTGAGAGCATCATTCTTCGTGCCTAACCACATGGCTAAAGCTAAGAAGCCCTTTACTATTTGTGAATAGTTGATCCTGCCTGCTGCTAAGGACACCTGTCATGAACTGTTAGGAGAGGCTGCAGTTCAAAAGGTGGCATGTGTTCATCTTTCGGCTAGCACCATAACTAGACGAATTGATGCAACAGCAGCAGAGGATGAGACACAACTGTTAGGATTAATGAGTCACCCTGGTATGCAATCCAGGTTGACGAGTCTACCGATGTTGACAACAAGGCAACAATGCTTCATTTTGTGTGATGTATTTTTCAGGAGGATGTGCACAAGGATATGTCATGTGCACTTCTGTTGCCAACCAACACCACAGCTGCAGAACTATTCAAGTCTTTGAATGATTACATATCAGGAAAACCGAACTGGTCATTTTGTGTAGGTATATGCAGACAGCGGCTGCCATGACTGGACGGCTTTCTGGTTTCATTACTCGGGTCAAAGAGGTCGCTTCTGAATGTGAGTCTACACACTGTGTCATCCATAGAGAAATACTGGCTAGCCAAAAAATGTCACCTGAACTTAAGTATTTGGAGGATGTGATTAAAATTATCAACCACGTTGAAGTACACGCCCTTAACTCACGTCTGTTCGTGCAGCTCTGTGAGGAGACAGACGCAGAGCATACATGTCCTCTATTACACACAAGAGTGAGATGGCTTTCTAAAGGTAGATCACTGGCCAGAGTTTTTGAGTTATGAGAGCCACTCCAGAGATTTCTTTTAGAAAAACAGTCACCACTGGCAGCACATTTCAGTGACACAGAATGGGTCACAAAACTTGCTTATTTGTGTGACATATTCAACCTGCTCAGTGAACTCAATCTGTCACTTCAGGGGAGAATGACAACTGTGTTCAAGTCCACAGATAAAGTGGCTGAATTCAAAGCCAAACTGGAATTATGAGGGTGATGAGTGAACGTTGGGATTTTTGACACGTTTGAAACATCAGCAGAGATTTTGAAAGAGACTGAGCCAGGGTCTTTCTTCTCCCAGCTGGTGCATGATCACCTATCCCAATCTTCAAAAGACTTTGAGCATTACTTCCCAACCATAAAAGATCCCTAACTGGGAAGGAATGGATCCACGACCCATTTGTGAATAAGCCAGGTGAATCCACTTTGTCCGTGCTAGACAACGAACAACCACTTGAGATCGCAAATGACGGTGGACCTAAGAGTTTGTCTGAGACAACTTCAGATCTCTATACGTTCTGAATTAAAGTCAAGGTGGAATATCCTGAGATTGCCACAAAAGCACTGAAAAGCGTACTGCAAAAAAAAAAAAAAAAAAAAAAAAAGAAGTAAAAAGCACTGAAAAGCCTGCTTGCATTTCCAACACCCTATCTCTATGAAGCAGGGTTTTCTGCAGTGACAGCGACCAAAACGAGATTACAGAGTAGACTGGACATAAGCAACCCACGTCAGGTGTCACTGTCTCCCGTCACCGCCAGGCAAGACCATCTAGTTGCAGGAGCACAAGCTCAGGGCTCCCACTGATTCTGCATTAGGGTGAGTTGTATAATTATTTCATTATATATTACAATGTAATAATAACGAAGTGCACAATAAATGCAATGTGCTTGAATCATCCAGAAACCATCCCCCCACCCCCAGTCCATGGAAAAACTGTCTTCCACACAACCAGTCCCTGGTGCCAAAAAGGTTGGGACCACTGCTGTAAGTGGTACTCTTATCTCCGTGGACGTTTGGAGAAACCCTGTCTGATCATTCACCTGTATGTATATTTTGGAATCTGATTTTTTTTTTCAATTTATTTATTTATTTATTTTTGGCTGCATTGGGTCTTTGTCACTACACACAGGCTTTCTCTAGTTGTGGCGAGCGGGGGCTACTCTTCTTTGCGGTGCGCGGCCTTCTCATTGCAGTGGCTTCTCTTGTTGCAGAGCGCAGGCTCTAGGTGCGCGGGCTTCAGTAGTTGTGACACATGGGCTCAGTAGTTGTGGCGCACAGGCTTAGTTGCTCTGTGGCATGTGAGATCTTCCCAGACCAGGGATCAAACCTGTGTCCCCTGCATTGGCAGGTGGATTCTTAACCACTGCGCCACTAGGCAAGTCCCTGGAATCTGATTTTAAACTGAACACTGTGAACACAACGGCATGTGTTCGTCGTGAACTTAAGAATTTATTGTACACTCCTTATCAGGGAATTGGAAAAGCAAAGAGAAACAATAGTTATTATACCAAGCAGTGTCATCGCTGTCTTTCATTGTCTATTCATATCTCATTATTTGGTCTGGCTATATAATTAGTTATGAGTCCAATTCCAGTGATCACATTGTGTTAATTGATCACATTTGTTTGCTTCCAAGTATACACTTACATTATTTACCTAAAACTAAACTGAAAAAAGGTATTAAATCTGTTTAATTGGAGCTGGTAGGAGTGAGGGTACTACTAACTAATTATAAGCTTAGTGATGCACAGATAAAATATTCTGGATTTTGACAATGCTTGTTAGGTATTAGGAATCTTATAGTCAGCCCTCTGTATCCGCAGGTTTCGAATCCACAGACCCTGCATCCCCAGATGATTCAACCAACCGCATATCGAAAGTATTCAGGAAAAACGCATTCCAGAAAGTTCCAAAAAACAAAAGTGGAATTTGCCACGCCAGCAACTATTTTCATAACATTTACATTGTACTTACAACTATTTTTACACTGCATTACATATTATAAGTAATCTAGAGATGATTTAAAGTACACAGGAAGATGTGCAGAGGTTATATGCAAATACTATACCATTTTACCAAAATGACTTGAGCATTCTTGGATTTTGGTATCTGTGGGGTCCTGGAATCAATCCCCTTGCTAATACTGAGGGATGACTGTATTTCATGTTATGGAGATAGATGTAAAATTTTGGAGGTTATTTTTTCATCTTAGAAAATAATAGGTATCAAATGTCATTTATTAAATCATTCTGATTTAATTTAATGAGGTCATCTTTCCAACTTCCAATAATTTTGCCTAAACTAGTTCAAATATTAGAAACTTTTCTTTAAAAAAAAGATCATCACCGAAGACTGAAATTGTATAACCTAAACAGGAACTCATTTCAGTGTTTACCACACCTCCCCACTTTGAATAAACTCTTCCTAATATCTAACTCAGTTCTCTCCCAAAATGTTCTCTGCAAGCAATGTAATACTAAATCATCTTCCTTCATCTGGATTTTTCATCCTTTTAATGCTTGGTTTGAATCTGTATTCTTTTCGCATTCTCCCAGGCCTCGGGTTTCCTCCAGGCTGGTATTTCTATTAGGAAATTAGTTTCCTCTGTGTTACTGACAGCATCATTTCAGTTGCCAGGGTTGTTTCTTTTGAATAGAAGACCCAAAGGGTGTTGCCCTCCTCACTGTACTGATAGTTCCAGTGTTTCTATGATACAACCCCCAAATAATTTTTTCAGTACTCCTTCAGAAATGAGGCACTCATTAAAAACAAAAACAAACAAAAGAGGGCTATCTTCAAAAAGAGGTCTAAGCTTCAAGAAGAGGGTTAACATTTTTCTTTCCTGGATGCTCTTTTGAATGGAGACAGGAAGATGAACTAAATGACCGCTGATGATCCCCCAGCCCTATGATTTTGTGATAATCTTACCTTCCAGCACCTCATTTTCTCCAAACACTGAAATCTGCCCTAAGATATGAGAGTGTTTAACTGATGAAAACCTTTTAATGGAGGAAAGATTCTGCCTGTTTCCTTGGAAGTAATTTCCTTAACAATTGCTTACATTTATATTCAAGGCAGCCCACCTCTAATCATTAAATCCAAAGAAAGTCATAAAAGAAAAATTAGGAGACATACTATGTAACGATACGCAATTTATTTCTTGACTTTTCCCTTTGTTGCTCTTCATTAGAAACATTTATTCCTATAGGCGTGGTTAAAGGATTCATGAACTCTACTTTGTTAAAGCTAAAAATCGTCCTTGCTTTCCACACCACGGTGATGGTTAAACAGGAGAGCTTTGTGAACACTAGTGGACATTTTACTTCCAAGGCTGCTTCTGAGCAGGGCTGCCATAGAGCACATTACATCTGACAAGGCTGTTTGGGGAAGATGAGCAGTAGCTGGCTTAAGCAATCCTTGAGCCTCCCATTCAATGCACTGATTTTGCGCACTAAGCCGATGATGCTACTTGGAAGCACAATTAGGTTACTAGTTCTCATTACTTTGTAATCAGCTATTTGTGAAGCAGCAGAAAACTTTAAAAATAATTCCTACAAATGAAAAGTGAAAAACAGACCTCTTACATATCAGATGGATGACCTGCTTGACTCTAGATTCAGGTGCTATTGGTATTATTTATTACATTATTACTACTAATAATGAGGACGGTAGGACTGCTCCATAAAAACTCTCTACGCTGAGCTAATCTCTGGTGGGGCTTTACATATTTTTATTGACTTGTGACAACAGTTCTTTGAAGTTTTACCAAAATAAAAGTGGTGAGTTACTCATATATTCTGGGATCTTTTTTCAGATATTAACTTTGTGTGTCCATGAATATCTTTACAATGAGTTGTTCAGCATTTGGCTCATTATTTTTTGTTGTTATTTGGTCCAACTGCAGTTTGGATGATATAGAATGAACAGAGAAAACCATAGCATTAATCTTGAACTGTAAAAGCCCTATTTGTATTGTGACACAAATATAAATGTAAAGCAAGCAGGAAAAAACACTAAGTAAGCTCTTTTCTGAGCTCAGTATTGTTAGAAAATATTTAACTGTTACATTGTTTGGTAGCTTTTCTATTGTGTGTACTGTCAGTGCAAAACAGAATTATGCTAGGGTCAAAAATGATTATGAACTTTTACGGTAAACTATTTTTATGAAAAATTTACCAGTTTCTCAGGTAAATGTACAGCACTGAATTTAATTACCAAGATCCATGAAATATAAAATTAATATTCAATACAGGTCTGAATTGTATTGATCAGCATATATTTTATATAAGGCAGTAAAAGAAAAAACTATGTTATCAGGCTTCCCTGGTGGTGCAGTGGTTGAGAGTCCG
>NW_006774049.1:334660-336559 GCF_000442215.2 Lipotes vexillifer | reverse complement strand
CTGGTGGCGCAGTGGTTGAGGGTCCGCCTGCCGATGCAGGGGACGTGGGTTCGTGCCCCGGTCCTGGAAGATCCCACATGCCACGGAGCGGCTGGGGCCGTGAGCCATGGCCACTGGGCCCGTGAGCCATGGCCGCTGAGCCTGCGTGTCCGGAGCCTGTGCTCCGCAGCGGTGAGAGGGCCGCATATCACAAAAAATATATATATATATGTATGTTATCATTAATATTCCTGTCCCTTGAATAAACACACGTCTTATGGATGGAATAGAGGGTTTATACACCTAAAGAAGGGAGCATTTAGTTGTGTCTACCACTCACATCACCTAAGCCCCACTGTATCTGAAACTGGGAAGCGTCTTCTGTGCAATGAGCCTGACTGGACCAACAAAACCAATTTTTTAATTACAGCACTGAGAGAAAGGTTATATTAATTATAACAGGCAAAGGATCACTGATCACAATGACATTCTGCTAAATGACAAACCACAATCAGTAGCCTTGAATGATCCCTCTGCCAGATATCACCTGAGACCACATGGAAATGCAGTTTCCAGGAGATGGTTTTACCCAGTTGGCCTTATATGTATCAATCAAGCAGTTGCCTCAGTTTGCCAATCCTCTCCTTGCTGGCATCAGAACTGAGATGGGTAAAAATGTTTGAAGGCCTGTAGCCTGCTCTCTAGGGCTTTCACCTTGGGATGGCAGGAGGGATTATAAGGTCTCTATTATTCCATTTCCACAACTCCTAAGACTGCAGCTTAAAAGTGACCCAAAAAGCTACATCTATGTCACTGTATAATAAATGGTTAGTTGTTTACTAACTAAAGAACTAAAGACTCTCAAGGTTGAGGGGGATCTTAGAGGTCATGAATGACCATCCTACACTCTTCTGATGACTGAAGTGACGTTCAACCACCACTGACTATAGCAATCTCTTGGCCTCCCAACTTCAGACTGTTCTAGTTGACAGAAAGTCCTTAAATCAAACTGTGATGTGTCTCTGTAAATTCCCCTTATTGGTCCTAGATGTAACCACGTGCTCCAATTTTTTGAAACATTTTGCAGACATGGAGTATAATCTGACCTGCACAGGATGAAACACACTTAGCAACAGCTTTATTCTGAGCACTTTCTGTAAACACGGAACTGCTTTTGTGGCAACCGTATCCAAGTGACACTTTAAATTCCTAAGTGCTACTCAAATATCTAAGCCAAGTCGAATGTACTCCATCCTGTACCTGCGCAGTTGGCTTTTTGTCTTTCTGTTCTGGTCCCCTATAACGGACTTCACATTTATTTCCGTCAACGTCACCTCATCAAATTTGTTGCATCCTATCAACTTCAATTTTTTTGTTTTTCCACTTGGAATGAGGAGTATATTCTAATTCTGTCATCTCGCTAAGTGAAATCTTAACGTGTGTCATTGGCAAATATGACTAGAATGCTTTCTATTTACTGTAATACCTGGTCTTTTAAAGTGTTGACAATACTGAGACCAGGGGCCTCACCATCTGACTATCCTTCCGGACCGACTGATCATTTCATTGTTATCCTCTGCGTGGGGCTATTCAACAAGTTGCCAACACCCTTGACTTCTCGCTCCTAGCCACAAGGATGCTGTGTGCCACCTTGGCACACATCCTGTAGAAATCCAGGTGCACTGAATTATCCCCACTGGTTAGTCCAGTCACCCTTTCAGAGAAGGGAAGGATGCTTATCTACATGATCTCTTCCTTGGTGAAGCTTTTGGAGCACAGCTGGGAGCCTCACCACACTGATTTCAGGCTTAATGATACGTAGGTTTTGAGAAGCCGCCTCCCTCCCCCTTTTGAAAATCAGGTCCCCGTGTGCCAGTCCTTCTCTGTGTCTACCTCTCCTGCTTCCCACAGTTCCTCAAA
>NW_006774049.1:327844-334650 GCF_000442215.2 Lipotes vexillifer | reverse complement strand
AGCAGTGGTTCAGCAGGTTTCATCTGCAGCAGGGACCTCACCTCACACAATGTCCCTAGAACCTACCACAGTGTCTAGAACATCAGAGGCGTCCTGCTCTTTTTAAGAACCTAAACACTCAAAATTTGGTATTTTGACCTAAATGGGAAGGAAACCCAAAAGAGAGGGGATATATGTATATGCATAGCTGATTTATTTTGCTGTACAGCAGAAACTAACACAACATTGTAAAGCGAAAATTAATTTTAAAAAATTCTGGAATTTTGGTTGTTAGATTCATGCTTTAAAACTCTGCAATAAATATATATAACTGTCTGAAGATAAAATTCATTTTACACTACATTAGAACTTTTTAAAAATTTTTTGCGGTACGCGGGCCTCTCACTGTTGTGGCCTCTCCCGTCGCGGAGCACAGGCTCCGGACGCGCAGGCTCAGCGGCCACGGCTCACGGGCCCAGCCGCTCCGCGGCACGTGGGATCTTCCCGGGCCGGGGCACGAACCCGCGTCCCCCGCATCGGCAGGCGGACTCTCAACCACTGCGCCACCAGGGAAGCCCCATTAGAGTTCTGATTGGAGAAAGCAACACTCCCACACCTGACCACGTGGCACACCTACTGAACGCCCTTCTGAGTTCTCTTCTTGTGCTTGTAAATGGCATTTCCCGGGTTTCCAGAAAGACGATTTCTGGAAATTCATCTGGAAACATTTGGGGCACCAGTTTTCCTGCTGGGGCTAAGATGGAGCCAAGTTTGAACTGTTTGCTGGGAGGCAGAGCGAAGGGCGGGGGCATTAAAGAACACAAGAGGAAGGTGAAGTCGGGGTCTGGAGGAGGAGAAAGGGATGCAGGTTTCCAGTTCGGTCCCTTGAAGCCTCACCCTTCTGTGTCCCACACAACTGGAGTCCCTCTGTTCTCTCTTTATTTTCCTCTAGGGACAAATTCTCTTAGGACCTGGCCCCTCTTCTACTAGTATAATCTAACCTGCCACCTCTCCCTTCACCAACCCCTTAAGGGAAATTTAAGCCAGAAGGAAGCGAGAATTTCAGGAGAAACAGCTTCTAAAAACAACAAGCAGATGATGATGACCAAACCTCAGATTTCAGTAAAGCCCTGGCCATTGAGATTATTCAAAAGAATTATAGGAATGCTAACATCCTCTCTTTGCCCCAAGACTGCAATCATTTCTAAGGGAGATAAAAAAAAAAAAAGGGCCAAAGTTCCCACCAAGCAGAACCCTTGAAAGCATCTAGAACGCAGGCACCCTCTTACATTCTCTTTCTTCATCTTCTCTCGCCTCTTAGCAACAGTAGACTATCATTTCCATTCCAAAGACACAAAGAAAATAGAAATCTTACAAATCTGTCCTCTTTCTCATCTACCCATGTTACCATCCCCTCTAAGCTGCAGGTCCATCTTTTATTGGAACAATGTGTTCCTTGAACTTAAAGAGCAGACAAAGAAAAACATGTGTATCCTGAGGTTTGTTTGTTTTTTTAAACTGGTCTCAGATCATTTGGGGGTTTTCCTTTATATCTGCTATTCCCTTGTCTGCACAACTCTTCACCTGGATTTTCCCAAGGCCGATTCATACCATTCAAGCCTCCCGTCAAGAGTCGCTCCCTAAGGAGTTCCCTGGTGGTCTAGTGGCTAAGACTCCACGCTCCTACTGCAGGGGACCCAGGTTCGATCCTGGTCAGGAAACTAAATCCCACAATGCTGCAACTAGGATCACACATGCCACAACTAAGACCCGGCGCATTCAAATAAAAAAAAATAAATATTTAAAAAAAAAAAGAGTCACTCCCTTCTCAGAGGACTGACTTCCTTAACCAGCACAGCTGAAACTACGACACCACGTTGTTCCCTCTCCTCTTACCTTCCTTCATTTTTCTTAAAAGCACGATTGCTGCCTACAATTAGAGACATGCTGTATTTGTCTGCTGTCTTTCTCCCCTACTAGAATATCAGCCCTCTAAGAACAAGGATGTGACCTTGTTCGTATCAGAGTCCCAGTGCCTGGAACACTGCTGCTACATGGAAGTTTCTCAGTAAACATATGCTTAATGAATGAAGCAATAAATGGATTATTTAAAGCAGAGATGCAGAGACACTGGAAAGAAGGTCATATGAAAACCAACACAGCAGAATGATGTGCAGCTACATGGCAGAAATTGTTTTAAAGTAACTTTTGTTTTATTTTTTTAGATGATAATATAATCAGAATTGCTCTGACCATCTGAAAACCACTTCATAGACAAAAATGTGGAGAGGTAAAATTTTAAAGAAATTACTCATAATCCTAATACCGAAAAAAATGACGTTAAGAGCTTTAGGGTATGTTTAGAATTTTTGCAAGCTCCTCAATCTTTTCAAGGCATTTTTCCTTTTGAAATTTATATGCTATAGAATTCTTCTAATCTGTTCCCTGAACTTTTAAAATCTGTTCTCATAAATTTACCATACTTCTCTGATATTTTTCAGAACTTCTATCCCCATCACAGTTTTTAAAACTCTATTTTTATCGTTCTTTAAGATTCCTGTTCCTTCCACCTGCTCAACTGGCTCTCCCTTATGAGCTAGAATTTGATTTTTTTGAACTATCAGTTCCTCCATTCATTTCCTCCAATTTTTGGACAATGAAATTGCCAAGAAGGCAGGTCAATGACCTATCTGATGTCCTGAGTTTAGCTGAAAATGAATTCCAGGATAGCTGGTTAGAGACCACCATCGATACCATATGTCATAAAATATTGTCTCATTTAGTCTTCAGACTTTATTCTACCATTAAGGATATACCATAAGAATGAAGGTAATGGAAAAATGCTCAAGAGACTTCCTAAGAAATCTATATTCATTCATTCAACACTTAATTATTGGGGACCTGTTTGAAGCCCTTGAGATACCAAAGTGAAAGCAAAGAATATACTACTTGGGAAAAGCACACCAGTAATTCTTCTACAAATATTTACTGAACACCTACTATGTGCCAGGCACTATGCTAGGCATATAAGCAGGGAGGAATCATAATATCAATGATCAGACACACCTGGATTTCAATCTCAATTACATTCTGGCTTATAAATATCTGAATAATTTACTTTATTTAGAAACTAAGAATAACAACACACACTTAAAGGACTACTGTTAGGCTTAAGAAGTTAAATCATCCAAGGTACTGGTGATATAAAGATGAGCCAAACAAATTCTCTTTTCTCAAGATGCTTGAAGTCTAGTAGATAATATACATAAAAACTAAGCATTTCGATAATACTTATTGAATAAAATCAAATCTAATACAGGAAAAAATGTGATACTGTAATATTAATTAACTTTTCTACTGAATGGTAAGTTTCTTTGCACACCTAGAACCCCTAATATAGTATCTTTTGAGTAATGGAATACTCAACAAATGTTAAACGGATGAACAAGTAGATATTTTATAAGTGACTCTTCCACAATATCACCCTAAAGTCATGAAATTTTCTCTTAAGGCAGAATATTTACTTCCAGAAACCTCACTTTAGTATTATTTAAATTCTCCTTTAAGATTTAGAAATGAAAGCAGATTAATTTCTGCCTATACAGTAGGATTACAGTAGATACTGTCCCTAATTTTTCAAGTTTTATATAAAGAAGGTTGAAAGCCCTGAGGGTATTTTAAGTTGTATCTCCCATGTAAAAATCACAAGTTGATTTTTGCTCTTCACTTCAAATTCTTTTGTCTAGAAATAAGTAACAATTTGGCAACTTCGGAAATGTTTGCATATTTTCCTCGGTACAAAATGACTTTATAAAGAAAGGCTGAAAGAGCCGGGGGTTCTGGTTGTTGGAGCACTGAAAGGTAAAAGTACAAACAGTGACTAACACGTTAGTCATAACAAGCAGCTGTTCCTTAACAGGACAAGAAATAACATGTTTAAAATTCTGCAGGAAAGTCAGGATAGACAGAATGAAGAACTTTTTATCAGCTGAGACGGACTCTAAATTAGCTGACCCTAGAAAAGCATGTGATGTAAAGATTTCTTAGGATGATACAGCTATCACTGAAGTAATTTTAATTAGCTTTTCATTAAGCTTTCCTTAATAAAAGTTAGGCAGACAAGATGACTTTCCAAGGTCTTAAATTTCTAGCAGAAGCATGAGAGACTTTGCTTATTTTCCAAGTGTCCCCTAGAGGGCAGCGGTGGCCCAAAACACAGGAAAGGATTTTCTCTCAGTCTCATGCTCTGGTGACAACCTTCACTCCAGTCCCTTTACCATCTCTCGCTGGTCTGCCTTCTGTAAGCAAGCTGGCAGTGCTATGTTTATTTCTGAGGACCTAACTAGTAAAATCATTAAATACGAGAAAAGAACGTTGCATGGAGTATATTTTTACAGAGACTGGAAAGAAAGAACATTATATGAAGATTGTTATTTTATGTTTGTGTATGTCACTTCACACACACACATACCCTAGTTGGTCCTTTTTATGCATTTTCATGCATTTTGGAGTAGAGAGTGGTGTTAAACATTTGGGGGGGGAAAATAAGATGGGTCAAGCAAAGAAATCAAAGTTTTTTTTCCTTTAGTTGGCTTGAAACAATCCATAGCTATTACTGAATGCCTATTCATCCATTCATTCACTCAGGAGTTACCTACGTGTAAGAACCATCATATTAGATGCTACATTTGGTAATGTGTGAAATAAAGCAACTACAGCAGGGAGCTTATAAATAAGAAAGCAATGCTAAATCACATGATACAGAGAAAGATGACACAGGAGTGTACCCGGCTAGCAGCAATGTGCCATAAAACTCTTTGCTCCCCTAACACATGGTGTGGATTTCTTTTGGAGGCCCATGGGTCTGAAATCCTTGCCCAGCCCAACAGAGCACAAAACTTTCTGTTTAAAAGGTGATGACGAAACACAGGAAGCTTCCTAAATGGGAAAGGAGAGCCTGAGTGTGTGCACTTTTCTAATGCTGAGGTTTTCTTTTTTAGTTAATATTGCTTGTTTAAATATTTTACTCTGCTCATAGATATTTTTATGCAAAGGGTGCAACTTTCAAAAGAGACTTTTTGCAGGGCTGCCCTAAAAGCCTCTTATCATGCTTGTGGAATTTATCTTCCGGGATCTCTTTTATTGTATTCAGATTATTTGCTGATTAAACTTCTTTATTCACTTTCATTTTATGAAATTGGGAGCAAGATGCAAACCTCAAGTCTGTGAAGAAAAAGATTAACGATGTCAGAATTATAATTCAGTCAATATTTGCTGAGCCATTTGGGTTTTCTGTATGAGCAGAGGGTAATGAAAACGGTCTACCTGTACGGCAATGAGTGGCTCTGAGGACATTCCTGCCATAACTTTGGGTCAAACCAAATGACGTGGTTTGTGTGATTGCTTGTTTATGCAGACTGCTTTGGCTGGAAGTTACACATATTTGCAATACTTCCTGGGGGACTTCTGCCATCACATCTGAATCCATGGTCTGCACTACAATCTAAGACTTTGAGACATTAGAAAATGGACTTCCAGTCTTAACGATATAGCAGATGGTCTAACTAACCATTTATGATGGTCCAACTCTAGATTAGGAATGACGTATTTGTTTAAGTACATTGAAACCTGTGGATAGCTTAAGTGATATTGCTTTGAAGAGGGCAAGTATCAGAATCATAGCGCTGTCAGTTATGTACAGGTTACGTTTAGGAATCCAGGACCAACCCAGTAAGGGGACAAAATTGTTACAAGTGGACAAGAAACCATACCATTTTTTAAATTATTTCTATTTGGCCAAAATTGACTAAGCCAAATTTTATTTCCAGGGCTGCAGTAAATAACCTTAAATCTTCATCAAATGACGGGTGAGTGTCTAAGTACTTGTCAAGTGTAAAACTTCTTTAGAAGAAAACAGAAAATGAGGACTGTTTGAGAAAGACTTAAACATTTACTCTAGACATTTTATGGGGGGGGAAAAACACTATATAATTTGCTTCTTCCTGAAGATGTGGAAATTTCCCCTAAAAGGTAAAAAAAAAAAAAAAAAAAATTGTTTGTAGAAAGAGTAGGTATAAGAGCTAATTTGCCCTCCTGACTATTTTGCATTTGTAGTTTGAGATGGGCCTATAAAATGGCTACTTTTAGACATTAATCATTTCTCTCTCCACCACCATTTCTGAGTGCTATATTTAAAAGGAATATAGGGGCTTCCCTGGTGGCGCAGTAGTTGAGAGTCCGCCTGCCGATGCAGGGGACACGGGTTCGTGCCCCGGTCCGGGAAGATCCCACGTGCCACATAGCGGCTGGGCCCGTGAGCCACGGCCACTGAGCCTGCGCATCCGGAGCCTGTGCTCCTCAACGGGAGAGGCCACAACAGTGAGAGGCCCGCGTACCGCAAAAAAAAAAAAAAAAAAGGAAAATAGAACCGTTGTGTGTTTTCTGATGTATTACCTGTTGTAGAAAAGTGTCTCTTTTCCTGTTCAGAAGAGTTATATTGGAAGTCAGAGATAGCCAGATGATTTTAATTTGGTTCCAACAAAAACTACAGATCACTAACGGCAAATAATTCATCGGCAGCCATTTTCTACCATGTGGTTCATTTTGAAAGTTTCTGCTCATGACAGTCCTACCACTGGATCTCCGGTGCAGAAAAATGACCAGTTCCTTTAAAAATATTATAAACAATCACTACATTTAATAGCACTGCAATAACGTATTAAAAGAATAACCTATTTTTTTTGCGGTACGCGGGCCTCTCACTGTTGTGGCCTCTCCCGGTGCGGAGCACAGGCTCCGGACGCGCAGGCTCAGCGGCCATGGATCAC
>NW_006774049.1:288071-327599 GCF_000442215.2 Lipotes vexillifer | reverse complement strand
GCGGAGCACAGGCTCCGGACGCGCAGGCTCAGTGGCCATGGCTCACGGGCCCAGCCGCTCCGCGGCACGTGGGATCTTCCCAGACTGGGGCACGACCTCGTGTCCCCTGCATCGGCAGGCGGACTCTCAACCACTGCGCCACCAGGGAAGCCCCCCATCTTACTTTTATAGCTTTTTTTTTTTAAGTTTAAATTTATAGCTTTATTAAAAGCACTTCCACACATGGCAACTCATTTAAACTTCACGCTGATCCTAGGTGGGTGTAGTTAAATCCATTCCAGAGAACTTGGGGGACTTTCCCAAGGTAGCATAGCTAGGAAATGGCTGAGCTCATTCTTGGGAAAGGTCTCCCCACTATGAGTCTAGACCTAAGTGGCATTCTAGTGAGTCTGTATTTACAATCATTGCATTCATTTTATCATACAAGGCAGCCTACTTATAGCTGACGTAACGCAGTGCTATTATCATGTGGCGGGCAGCAGACTCAAAGCACAGGTCTCCTTTTTAGAGAGGAGGAAGCAGAGCCCCAGCAAGTCTAAACGCATCCAGAATCACACAGCTAGTGAGCCGTGGAGCCAGGGACACACCAGGTGAGTTCAACTCCAAAGCCACACTGCCTGCCAGAAAAGCACTTTCTTTCCAGGGCGGCTATTATTCTAGACCAGGCTTTCACATTCCCCTAGTTGTTCTATTCTAAAACTGTCGGCGGTTCTGTGCTGACTTCTGCCTCGATGTTGTACATTTTCATTGAATCCGAGGTTTTCTACGTGTTCCAAATGATGTTGGGGTGGGCCCTCTGTTTAAAGTGTAACTTGCAAGGCATGGCACCTCCCAAACATCAACAGAGGACCAAGTGAAGTAATCCCGGAAGCCTAGCTCTCTTAAAGTGACAGCCACCCCTCCCGTTCCTGTGGTTAGCTGAAGGGTTAGAAGAAAAGGAGGGTCTGAGTAAAGCACACTTGACTCTGTTCTGAGTACAGAACAGAGTTAGTGACCCTCCCCTACCCACAAACCCAACCCCAAGTCACGAAAGATACGGAAGAGCTGTAGAAAGAAGTTTGAAAAAGACTCCACAAGCCTGCTCTCACCACTGTGGCCATGATGGCGACAGCATCTTCCCGAAGCCGTAATAACAAGTTCAAGGGTATTAGAGGTGGTAAGCAATGCAGCAGGCCAGTGCGGGGACGGGGGGTAGCTAAGCTTCCAGCACTGCCCAGAGGCCACAGAAAACGCAGTCCCACTGTAGCCATTACAATTGCTTCATGACTTGGGCTGTGACTACCCGTAAGTAAGAACGTGTCGGATGGATGATGGGGACATGGTCCAAAAGTAATATCATTTACAATTCTCTCATGAATATTTCCAGTTTAAATATTTGGCCCAACTGAATAGTTCAAACTCTCAGATACTATGAATATGGCTTTCGGAAAAAGCAGTCATTTATTTGATACAACGTGCTATGTTGCAAACACAGATCATTAAATTTCCCATTCTCTAAGGTGGTACCTTGTTCCTGTGGGCAGCTTATTTACAACTGGCAAAACCACATGCCTGACTGTGGACTGTGGACATCAGACTCTTGTTGGATTACTTAGATAAACATACTATTTGATTAAATTCACCAGCGTAATCAATAGGGGTTCTGGCTGTCTCATTAATTACATTCTATGGAAATTCTATGGATGCATCATTTAATTAGATTTTTCACTTAGCACTTATCAGAGTATAGGAAATGTCATCATAGTTTCTTTGCACATAGTAATGAAATCACTGGTACATTACCAAGATTAAATCATGAAAGAATATCTACCCTTCTGTTTTCCTTCCTGCTAAAATTATTCAAGCTTCTTACAGCACCACCTGTGATAGGCGGGACATGCAGAATTTCAAAGCTTTCCACAACACTTACCAATCTCCATGTCAGAAAAAATTAGTACTTCCAGTCTACTATTTATCATTATGGCATTTTAGAACCTAATAGCTAATTCTTAAGAACATTAATAACATCTACCTTTATTTAGTGTTCAATATGTGCAGTGAATGTGTTAAGTGCTCTACTTACATGATCTCACTTCATCTTCAGAGGAACACACTGTGGTTTCTGTCCATCATACAGATGTAGAAACTGAGGCAGCAGTCACATAGATGGTAAAGGACAGAGCCAGGACTGAAATCCAGATGTGACTCATACCAAGGCCCATCTAATCTAACCCACTTATTTCACAGATCCAGCAACAAGCCCGGGGGGTAACCTGTCTTTCCAAAGGGCACACAGCTGGAGAGTGGCACAGAAAACTAGGATTCAGGCTTCCATCTGTTACCTTTATTGCCATGAGCCATCACTAAAGACCGGAGCTACTCAACTTTTAATTTGTTTCATTTCTATCTCAGCATAGAGCAGCCAGGCTCAGAGACATGTAAGTAATATCCATTAGCACTGCTGCCTGTGATGTGTAGAGCAATCACATTTTTAATGGACTCTGAGTCCTTCCTTGCCTGCATAGCTCTTAAAGAGGTCTGGAGTTAATGTATTGCTCACTTGGAGTCAGCACTTGGCATAGTTCCTCCAATGGTAGAGTTGGATGTCTGTGGATTTTGCTTTCTGCCATACCCCTGGAAACTTTTCCCAGAGAACGTCATACTGTAGCTCCCTGTTCAAGGACCAAGAACTGTGACTGCTTCATAAAGAGCCTTCTACTCTGAACAGCACAGATGTAGCCATGGCTTTTCCTTGCATTAAATAACTCGGATGAAAATTTTTAGCATGAATGAGTGTTGAATTTTATCAATTGTTTTATCTGCATCTATAGAGATCATGTGGTTTTCTATTCTACTAATGTGGTGATTTACATTATTGATTTCCTTAATAGTAAACCAACCTTGCATTCTTGATCACTTGGTCTTGATGTATCATCCTTTGTTCAGTTGCTGGATTTTCTAATATTTTGTTCGGGACATATGGCTCTATGCTCCTGACATCCTTGTCAGGGATTCTCATCTTACGCTGGCCTCACCCTGGTCCGAGTGGTGGTCACATAGCTATTTGCATACATTAAAAGTCATTGAACTTAAGATGTTAGACATTTTACTGTGTGTAAATTGCACTTCATTTAAGTACAATTTATAAAAAAATCATTCACATGGCTTTACCTTGTCCTCAAGCCAAATTGATAAGAATGGCCTTCAAGGCTTCTGTCTGCTTGGACAGCTGGGTAACCACTGTTCCTGCACCTCACACTATGGCCGCAGAAGACTTCACTTACTCTAACCATCACATTATTTCACGCTCTCAGAACTTTGCTACTGCTCTTCCTCTGGCACAGATTGACTCCCCCATACGACTCTTTCTCTACCTGGGAGAATTCCTTTCATCTTTCAAGGCTTAACACAAATGCTGTTCCTTCTAGGACATTTCCTGGAAGATGCTGACACCACCACCCCCCCAGCCCAGCCACTGGCACATGAGTTGATCCCTTCTCCGTGCTGCCATTGCACTAGGCACACAGTGTTCTAGCACACAAAACAGATGCTGTGTGTGAATGTTTCTGTCTCCTCTGTTAGGCTAAATGATTTTCTGAGTCTCCCTCTCATCTTTGGGTATTTAGGGCCCAACAGCACGCAACAGGAGGACTTGGAAACACTGAAAGAATGAATGCTTCCTCCAATAGAAAGCTGGGGAAAGGGAAAGATGGAAATTTGGGGGCAACATAGACGCCACGCATAAAACTTATAAAACCAGTAAACAGGGCTTCCCTGGTGGCGCAGTGGTTGAGAGTCCGCCTGCCGATGCAGGGGACGCGGGTTCGTGCCCCGGTCCGGGAAGATCCCACATGCCGCGGAGCGGCTGCGCCCGTGAGCCATGGCCGCTGAGCCTGTGCGTCCGGAGCCTGTGCTCCGCAACGGGAGAGGCCACAACAGTGAAAGGCAAAAAAAAAAAACCAAAAAAACACCAATAAACAAACAGATGAATGTCTCCTCCAAAACAATTTTGGGAGGAGGGGAAAAGAACCCAATGACTGACTCTGTAATCCGATTAACGGTGGGGGTCTGTGTCTGTCCTGGCAGAGAAAATACACTCACAAGTGATGTCTGCTCACAGTAAGTCCTTCCACTTTTGCAGAGGTATTGTATAGTGGTTATGAACTGGGGTTTGAATCTAGACTTCGAATTTTAATCCTTGAACTGCCCTTTCTAGGGATATGATCTTTGCACAAATGACTTAGCTCTCTATACCTCAGCTTTCTCATCTGTACAGTGGAGAGGAGACTAGTACCTCAGAGGGCTGCCATGAGGATTCCATGATTTGATAAAGCTTGCAAAGCACTGAAGAGAGTGTGTCAGGCACGGAGTGAACATTCAGTACATGTTGTTGCTGTTATTATTATTACCAGTGGACAAACTGTTAAGAACAGTCTTTCAGTTTTTCAGAAATAGATTTACTAAGTTTGTGATTATCCTAAAACCCTGGGCTCCACCCCCTTACTTATTCTGTGGACTTGCTCCGTAGCATCCTCGTTATCAACTAGCATTTGATTCAGGTTGGTTTTGAGGATGGGTGAAGGACGGGAGGTGAACTGACTTCTAAGGCTTAGCGGCAGTTAAGCCACTGCACCAAATTGTTTGGGAACAGCTGTAGGCACTCCGAAGAGGACTACCAGCCTATTAACAGAGGAGGTCCACATGACAGTATTTCAGTGTGTTCACTGATAAAAATTAATGGCTAAAAATGGTTATGAATTTAATAACATGTTTAAACAAAAAATACCTCATCTACCATGATAATATATATTAATTTTCAAAGTAGTGACATTCTTTCTTCAAACAATAAACAAGCTTGGTGTACACATGGGTTTTTGTTTCCTTTGCAATCGAACGCTGGACCCTTTTGAGTATCTATCATTATAGATGACAAATTTAGACTGAGAATGCTTTCCAATACTGGGTCTGCTGCTACCATGCTACCTTAACTACTTACAGTGTTTTATAATCAGCATTGCTGGTATATACTGAACTGGCATTTTAAATGAATATATTTGTGCTGTGTAATGATGGCTGGCAGTTATCTGCGGTTTGGAGTAACCCAGGACAGTTACTCCTTGAATAACTAACCACAATGACCCACATGTCCGCCCAATCAGGGAGGAGCCTCCGTGCTGTTTAGAACGACTGATTCGCGCGGTACACTGCTGTGGTATTATTAACGTTGATGTTCACAAAGCGTGTTTGAGGAACACTGTGGATTGCTGATAGGTATTCTAAGACCACAAAGAAGGGATCCTGGTCAAATAAGCACGGGCAGCTCAACATAGACTATTTCCCACTGAGAAATGCACAATTAACTTTCACCTATAAATGCCCTGAGAAGTCTTGTAGGAAGAAAAATAACTTTGCTTAAGAGGAGGATAAAATGTAAAGCATTTCTCAAACTGACTTTACCGTTTCTAAAGAAGGACTTTTCCCCTTCATTAACAGAGTTTCATCCAGCGCTGGTCCAACAGAATCAACTTTGGGAAATGCTCCTTGACCATTTTATCTCCTTCTGTTTATTAGTAAATTCACTACTAGATAATTCCAAAAACTCTTCGGTCTACTTTCCTTCAATTCACTTTTGCTCCCCTCTCCTCACCCTTTCTGACCCACTAAATCGCCAGATTTAGCAAATGAAAATACAGGATCCCCAGTTAGATCTGAATTTCAGAAAAACAATGAATAACTTTTTAAATGTATGTCCCAAACATTGCATGGGACAGCTGAATGTAATTGGGGGTCCTGTATTTTATCTAGCAACCCTGACCCCAAGCCGAATGAGAGCCATCAGTAATTAATGAAACTGTCAGCTTAATTTAGTAACAAATACATGGAAAGAATTCATTCAATGTTTGTTGAATATGTTTTTTGAATCTTTCATAATAACAAAAGTGTGAAGCACTTTTTGAGATCACTAAGTCTTTGGTCTCTTTATCATAATTTCAACATGAAAAGTGTATTCACTCTGGACTGCCATGAACTCTGGTACTCCAGTCTGAGCACTTTCACTTTAGAGATGAGGAAATGGGCCCTGAGAGAAGTGACTTAACTTGCCCAAGGAAATTCTCCCACAAGGAGTTGATGACGGCCAGTCTTGAGTTCTCGTTACCTAACTCTCCAGCCAATGGTCTGAACCCCCAACCGGGCTGTCTTCATTGTTGTACACTGTATTTGGTAGAGCCAGAAAATACCAATTAAAAAAAAAAGGTGACGAACGGGTTAATAAATGTTCTGAATAATAGAGTTAGCTAAGTTTACCATTTTAATTGATAAAATCACAATAAAATTGAATACATTAAAATACATTTAAAGCTTAAATTATATTGAACACAACTTAAATATTTATCATTCATAAGGCACATGAGTATGTCCCAGTATCCCAGTCCCCCATTTTTGTACAGTATGCAAGAGTACATATTTAAAGAGAATTCCAGGTATCTGTCGGGTGCCCTATGTGTTTCTGTTCGTCAACTATTGATCAGGATATGTACACTTTTTTCCCATCCATTCGCCACCTCAAACGTGTTACTGGGAAGAAACATCAAGCCCAGCAATAATCAAACACTACGAAAGTCATGCTTATAAGAACAACAGTTGTGATGGGTTCCTTTCATAGAAAGCGGAAGAACTATTTACATGCACAGAGGGTATATCATCTTTACTATTAAAAAGAGGCATTATTTGGACTGAGGTGTCGAAAACATGCTGCACCATGCCCAACACATAGTGGATGCTGCCTAAATATTAACTAGTATAATTACAGATTTAAAAGTCAGGTGGGGGCTTCCCTGGTGGCACAGTGGTTAAGAACCCGCCTGCCAATGCAGGGGACACGGGTTTGAGCCCTGGTCCGGGAAGATCCCACATGCCTCGGAGCAGCTAAGCCCGTGCGCCACAACTAATGAGTCTGCGCTCTAGAGCCCACAAGCCACGGCTACTGAGCCCGCGTGCCACAACTACTGAAGCCTGTGCGCCTAGAGCCCGTGCTCTGCAACGAGAAGCTACTGCAACGAGAAGCCTGTGCACCGCAACAAAGAGTAGCTCCCGCCCGCTGCAGCTAGAGAAAGCTCACGTGCAGCAAAGAAGATCCAACACAGCCATAAATAAATTAATTAAAATTTTTTAAAAAGTCAGGTGGTCATGGATTCAACTAGAGTTTATCATACTAAGTGAATAAGTCAGAAAGAGAAAGCCAAATACCATATGATATCACTCATATGTGAAATCTAAAATATGACACAAATGAACCTATCTATGGAACAGAAGTAGAATCAGGGACATGGAGAATAGACATAGACTGGGGGTTGCCAAGGGGGAGAGAGGTGGGGGAGGGATGGATTGGGAGTTTGGGATTAGCAGATGCTAACTATTATATATAGGATGGATAAACAACAAGGTCCAACTGTATAGCACAGGGAACTCTGTTCATTATCCTGTGATAAACCATAATGGAAAAGAATATGAAAAAGGATGCATATATATAACTGAATCACTCTGCTGTACAGCAGAAATTAACACAACATTGTAAATCACCTGTACTTCAATAAAAATAAATTAATTATCAATATCTCAAAAAGAAAGTCAGGTAGTGATCATGGTATTTACTACTATTATTCATGCAAACTAGTACCTTACCTGTTTATTATACTTTACTCTTTGCAGAATAGTTGCATGATCTCAAAGTGCCCTTTCATGGATGATCAATGTAATGTTGGCAGTGGTTACAGTGCAACAAATAAAGCCATAAAGGATAATTTTCCATTAAAACTGCAGCTCTGTCTTAAGTCACATAGGTGGCCTTGTATATATGAGTAACTAGAAGAAATTATAACTAAGGAAACTTGTGAAAGTTTTATCATTCTCCTTTATTATAAACCAGTTACTTTGGGCTTTCTCGCCCACAGAGACACGACACTTTCACCAAAACTCCAGGCTCCTCTAAAGTTGATCTGTGATGGGAAGTGAGATTTTGTCCCTGGCCCCAGGAGTTATCGGCTTATGTTTACAAGCTAAAGGACTAGACTCCTGCAATGCTGATCACGACGTGTTTAACTGCTTATATCACTCACATGTGATTCAGTTAACTACTTGTTCATAAAGCGGGAAGTTTACCAAGTAGTAAATCAGAGGTCCTGTGAAATATTAAGATAAATATAATATTTACAGAGCTAAGGAGCGATTGCAGTTGTGTGCACGAGACACGGTCTTGACTCCAGAGCAAGGAGTCAGATCCCAGCGCTTTTAGACAAGGAACCATGATGAAAGCAGAAGTGATGACAATTTAGAAAAAGCCTCACAATTCAGCTTTTTTCTGGGGGCTGACTGGTAGGTCTCCTTCCAGGTCATTGGTGTTTCTAAAAAAAATTTGTATTTCTTTTAATGTGGTATCTATACATAAATTAGTGTACTACGCACTCAATTACTTCAGAACATTTACTTTCATGTGGTCAGAAGATCTGGGTTAGAATTCAGGGTTAGACAGGATTCAGGTTCCCCGTCTGCTAACACACAGCAAGTCACTTACCCTCTAGTAAACTTCATTTCCCCACCTCTCGAATTTTGAGATAATAATTCTCAAGGCTGTCATGAAGATTAAGTGACATGTATATTAGAGATGCTTGGTAAGCAGAAAAATGTGATATGAATATAGGTGGAATTCGTTTTCTGAAATGAGCTGTGTGTTTGTGTTTGTGTGTGTGTGTGTGTGTGTGTGTGTGTGTGTAGTCCATTTATTTTTCTAGTTTCCGCATGTAGTTTAGCTCACTTCTAGGGAAATGCAGCAATTACAAGTCACTGGCACAGCAAAAACCTCAAATCTCGAAAACTAAACCTTCTACCTTATGGATAGAATTTGGTGTAGGCTATTCTGTATAATACAGTCAGCATTTGGGGCTGAGTTGTGGGAATGATATAGTTCCTGTAAGACTGATCTTTGCTACTCCGAAATCCAAGGATACCCTGTGCTGTACAAGATTTTTAAATGGCTTCAGGATGAGTCATTTTACACTAACCAGTGTGTATAAAGCTTCACATTTTACAAGACATTTTCCACAAACGTTATTTCATTTAGTCTTAACAACTTTTTAGAAAGTTATTATTCTCATCTTCATCTTATATATGGAAATTTGAAATGCAATGGATGAAGGAACTAGCACAGAATTACATGACTAGTTAGTGGGATGGCCAAAACACAATTCCATTTTCCTACTCTTTCCACTACTCTATGCCCCCTTTAATGTGTTTCCGTTTGGGGTTTTCCGGGTTTTTTTGTTTTTTGTTTTTTAACTTATGTCATGAAGAGAAATACAGTTTTGTATTTTTTGTATGAAACAGTTGGTCGGGCAAGATAGCCTTAAACATGCTATGACACATAAATCTTGTCATTTATTTGTAATTAGGTAAAGATAAAGCCTAACATAACACCTTTTGTAATATTAGGAACATAGCTTATTTTGAACAAATGTCCCTTTCAAATGCAGACTTCTTTCCCAGTACAGAGCCCCATTTTTACTTTTTTTTTAAAAGCAAAGATAATGTGCATTAGGCTACTGGGTTTTTCTTTTCTAGAGGTGTGACATACCGGGGTTACGATTAGCAACGCCATACTAAACAAAGCGAGCCAGAGGCCCGTAAAAGCTGTTTGCTACCTCCTCTTACACACGCTGAGCTAGACCAGTGGAACACCACCTTAGTAAGAGAGATTCTGACAGGAAGATGAATGTACTTAGAACTGCCCAGCCCACAAAACCACATTTTTACCAAACTTGCCCCACCGTAACAGAAAACCTAATGAAGGGATCCATACAGAAAGGATTTTATGCAAACCTGCACAAATACATTTAACACGCTATAATCAAAGGATACCTTTTTGTCTATTTCCAACACATGGCCTATATCCACTGGTGCCCAGTAATACAGGAACGCCAATGTAAAAAGCATTTTCACCTTCATAGAACTGACAACTAAAAAGCACACTGTATTCAGGCTTCTGTCTTTAAATGGGTAACCAAGGAAATGCCAAGACTGAAGGACTAGTTAATTTATACTTGTAGCTTTTAGATAAAGGACAATCTCCTTTAGTTG
The DNA here is from genome assembly GCF_000442215.2 of Lipotes vexillifer. NCBI lineage: Eukaryota > Metazoa > Chordata > Mammalia > Artiodactyla > Lipotidae > Lipotes > Lipotes vexillifer. The sequence goes on along the minus strand of NW_006774049.1, from coordinate 317,489 downwards.
ATTCCCACAGCCAAGACTAGCTCAGATTTCCCCAGAAAATAGGAACTTCAGGGACCACAAGGGCTGGTTTGAGTAACACCTGAGATAAATGCCCAAGTAGTCAAAACCCCACACAGCTGGGCTCCTGGAGCTAAAGGGTCTTCACTCTACCCAGGTGAAAGCAATTTGGGCAAAGCCGACCTGTGGTATTTGGGACAGAAAGGGTTCGTGATGATACGTAATTCCATGTGGCTATCAATGACATGAGAGCTGGAGAGGGGGCCCCAGACACAATGTTCGACAGGCCCCAGAGCAGTCTGACATCTGGGAGAAGCAACTACTCCGGCAGAAGTACTAAAGGTCCTGAATACAAGAAAGAGTTTCAGGAGAAACAGAGGGCCCGGGAGGATCACATCATTTTCTTTTAGATCCCGCAATACTTTGCATTAATCTAGAGCCCCGAACAGGGGCTGTCTTACCTTCCTGCCACCGTTCGCCGGAGCCGCATACAGCCCCTCCTGCCAGCTAGGTCCAGACAGACGCCACTGCCTGCAGGTGGGAGCCAGAGCCCTGGTCCTCCTGGGAAGCCAGCGAGCAAGACGATTTGTACGGGACGAGGAAGTCGCCCCTCAGCCAATGCTGAAGTCCGGTGCCCACGGGCCTCACTCTGTTCTCTGGTCCAGAAGCATTTCTTCAAAAGCCAGAACACCCGAAAACATGACACAGCATGCCACTCACTAGGTCTCCAGCCACCATCTCGTTAAAGTACTGCAGAGTTGTCAGCTGTTCCACATTAACACCAGGAATCTGCTCCAATAGCTGTTTTTCAACATCGTTCTACCAAACACATCTCTCCTTAAAACAGGGGCATGTCTTCAAACGCTGGTAGTGCTTGTCTCCGTAACACCTGGAACCCGCCACCCAGGATAACATCCTCTCGACAGCCAGGTACAGCATCCTACCGGGCATCCAAGGAGAAGGGGAGAGACGAAGCAAAGCCGGCCTCACTCAGGCTTCTGCTGCAGGCGTAGCTGCACCGAGCACGCACACACATCTCCGGAAGAGGGGTCTGCGACTGCGCGGATACCAGCCGTCCACTACTTGCGCTGCGGCCACGTGTAGGGCGGGCTCTGCGTGTTGGTTACCGACAGCTGAAAACCAAGTTCATTAAATAATCCTGAAAGACCCTCTCTGTAGGAGTTTTTTGTAAATACTTGAGAATACTTACTGTAAACACCTGAGAATATTCTCTATAAAACGGATGGCAATAGAAGTGTTGAACGATACTGACTGAACTGAAAACGGAGTTATCTTAAAGTAGCATTTAATTGCATTTGCAAATTCTGTGATCCCAGAATATTTTTTATGTTTATTTTTATTTATTTGTTCCTATTAGTCATCCATTTTATACTCATCAGTGTATACATGTCAATCCCAGTCGCCCAATTCAGCACACCACCACCGCCACCCACTGCTGCTTCCCCCCATATGTTTTTTCTCTACTTCTGTGTCTCAATTTCTGCTAGGCAAACCGGTTCACCTGTACCATTTTCTAGGTTCCATATATATACGTTAATATACGATATTTGTTTTTCTCTTTCTGACTTACTTCACTCTGTATGACAGTCTCTAGATCCATCCACGACTCTACAAATGACCTAATTTCTTTCCTTTTTATGGATGAGTAATATTCGACTGTATATATGTACCACATCATCTTTATCCATTCGTCTGTCGATGAGCATCTAGGTTGCTTCCATGACCTGGCTATTGTAAATGGTGCTGCAATGAACATTGGGGTGCCTGTGTCTTTTTGAATTATGGTTTTCTCTGGGTATATGCCCTGTAGTGGGACTGCTGGGTCATATGGTAATTCTATTTTTAGTTCTTTAAGGAACCTCCATACTGTTCTCCATAGTGGCTGTATCAATTTACATTCCTACCAACAGTGCAAGAGGGTTCCCTTTTGTCCACACTCTCTCCAGCATTAGTTGTTTGTAGATTTTCTGATGATGCTCATTCTAACTGGTGTGAGGGGATACCTCACTGTAGTTTTGATTTGCATTTCTCTAATAATTAGTGATGTTGAGCAGCTTTTCATGTGCTTCTTGGCCATCTGTATGTCTTCTTTGGAAAAATGTCTGTTTAGGTCTTCTGCCCATTTTTGGATTGGGTTGTTTGTTTTTTTGATATTGAGCTGCATGCGCTATTTACACATTTTGGTATTTATATATATATATAGCTATTTATATATATTATATATATATCATATATATATATTATATATATCATTTACAAATATTTTCTCCCATTCTAAGGGTTGTCTTTTCATCTTGTTTATGGTTTCCTCTGCTGTGCAAAAGCTTTGAAGTTTCATTAGGTCTCATTTGTTTATTTTTGTTTTTATTTCCATTACTCTAGGAGGTGGATCAAAAAATATCTTGCTGTGGTTTATGTCATAGTGTGTTCTTCCTATGTTTTCCTCTAAGAGTTTTATAGTGACCAGTCTTACATTTAGGTCTCTAATCCATTTTGCGTTTATTTTTGTGTGTGGTGTTAGGGAGTGTTCTAATTTCATTCTTTTACATGTAGCTGTCCAGTTTTCCCAGCACCACTTATTGAAGAGACTGTCTTTTCTCCATTGTATATCCTTGCCTCCTTTGTCATGGAGTAGTTGACCACAGGGCCGTGGGTTTATCTGTGGGCTTTCTATCCTGTTCCATTGATCTATATTTCTGTTTTTGTGCCAGTACCATATTGTCTTGATTACTGTAGCTTTGTAGTATAGTCTGAAGTCAGGGAGTCTGATTCCTCCAGCTCCGTTTTTCTTTCTCAAGATTGCTTTGGCTATTCGGGGTCTTTTGTGTCTCCATACAAATTTTAAAACTTTTTCTTCTACTTCTGTAAAAAATGCCATTGGTAGTTTGATAGCGATTGCACTGAATCTGTAGATTGCTTTGGGTACTATAGTCATTTTCACAATATTGATTCTTCCAATCCAGTGACATGGTATATCTCTCCATATGTTGGTATCATCTTTAATTTCTTTCATCAGTGTCTTATATTTTCTGCATACAGGTCTTTTGTCTCCCTAGGTAGGTTTATTCCTAGGTATTTTATTCTTTTTGTTGCAATGGTAAATGGGAGTGTTTCCCTAATTTCTCTTTCAGATTTTTCATCATTAGTGTATAGGAATGCAAGGGATTTCAGTATATTAATTTTGTATTCTGCAACTTTAACAAATTAATTGATTAGCTCTAGTAGTTTTCTGGTGGCATCTTTAGGATTCTCTATGTATAGTATCATGTCATCTGCAAACACTGACAGTTTACTTCTTCTCTTCCAATTTGTATAACTTTGATTTTTTTCTTTTCTGATTGCCGTGGCTATGACTTCCAAAACTATTTTGAAGAATAGTGGTGAGAGTGGACAACCTTGTCTTGTTCCTCATCTTAGAGGAAATGCTTTCAGTTTTTCACCATTGAGAATGATGTTTGCTGTGGGTTTGTCGTATATGGCCTTTATTATGTTGAGGTAGGTTCCCTCTATGCCCACTTTCTGGAGAGCTTTTATCATAAATGGGTGTTGAATTTTGTCAAAAGCTTTTTCTGCATCTATTGAGATGATCATATGGTTTTTAATTCTTCAGTTTGTTAACATGGTGTATCACACTGATTGATTTGCATATATTGAAGAATCCTTGCATTCCTGGGATAAACCCCACTTGATCATAGGATCATGAACCTTTTAATGTGTTGTTGGATTCTGTTTGCTAGTATTTTGTTGAGGATTTTTGCATCTATCTTCATCAGTGATATTGGTCTGTAATTTTTTTTTTTTTTTTGTAGTATCTTTGTCTGGTTTTGGTATCATGGTAATGGTGGCCTCATAGAATGAGTTTGGGAATGTTCCTTCCTCTGCAATTTTTTGAAAGAGTTTGAGAAGAATGGGTGTTAGCTCTTCTCTAAATGTTTGATAGAATTCATCTGTAAAGCCGTCTGGTCCTGAACTTTTGTTTGTTGGAAGATTTTTAATCACAGTTTCAATTAGGTTCCTTGTGATTGGTCTGTTCATATTTTCTATTTCTTCCTGGTTCAGTCTTGGAAGGTTATACCTTTCTAGGAATTTGTCCATTTCTTCCAGGTTGTCCATTTTATTGGCATAGAGTTTCTTGTAGTAGTCTCTTAGGATGCTTTGTATTTCTGCGGTGTCTGTTGTAACTTCTCCTTTTTCATTTCTAAATTTTAGTGATGTGAGTCCTCTCCCTCTTTTTCTTCATGAGTCTGGCCAATGGTTTATCAATTTTGTTTATCTTCTCAAAGAACCAGATTTTAGTTTTATTGATCTTTGCTATTGTTTTCTTTGTTTCTATTTCATTTATTTCTGCTCTGATCCTTATGATTTCTTTCCTTCTGCTAACTTTGGGTTTTGTTTGTTCTTCTTTCTCTAGTTCCTTTAGCTGTAACGTTAGATGGTTTATTTGAGATTTTTCTTGTTTCCTGAGGTAGGCTTGTATAGCTATCAACTTCCCTCTTAGAACTGCTTTTGCTGAATGCCATAGGTTTTGGATCGTTGTGTTTTCATTGTCATTCGTCTCTAGGTGTTTTTTGATTTCCTCTTTGATTTCTTCAGTGACCTCTTGCTTATTTAGTAACGTTTTGTTTAGTCTCCATTTGTTTGTGTATTTTACGTTTTGTTCCCTGTAATTGATTTCTAATCTCATAGCATTTTGGCCAGAAAAGATGCTTGATATGATTTCAATTTTCTTAAATTTACTGAGGCTTGATTTGTGAACCAGGATGTGATCTATCCTGGAGAATGTTCCATGCGCGCTTGAGAAGAAAGTGTAATCTGCTGTTTTTGGATGGAATGTCCTATAAATATCAATTAAATCTATCTGGTCTATTGTGTCATTTAAAGCTTGTGTTTCCTTATTAATTTTCTTTTGGATGATCTGTCCATTGGGGTAAGTGAGGTGTTCAAGTCCCCCATTATTATTGTGTTACTGTCGATTCCCTCCTTTAGAGCTGTTAGCCATTGCCTTATGTATTGAGGTGCTCCTATGTTGGGTGCTTATATATTTATAATTGTTATATCTTCTTCTTGGATTCATCCCTTGATTGTTATGTAGTGTCCTTCCTTGTCTCTTGTAACATTCTTTATTTTAAAGTCTATTTTATCTGATATGAGTATTGCTCCTCCAGCCTTCTTTTGATTTCCATTTTCATGGAATATCTTTTTCCAACCCCTCACTTTCAGTCTGTATGTGTCCCTAGGTCTGAAGTGGGTCTCCTGTAGACAGCATATGTATGGGTCTTGCTTCTGTATCCATTCAGCAAGCCTGTGTCTTTTGGTTGGAGCATTTAATCCATTCACATTTAAGGTAATTATCGATATGTATGTTCCTATCACCATTTTCTTATTTGTTTGGGGTTTGTTTTGCTAGGTGCTTTTCTTCTCTTGTGTTTCCCACTTAGAGAAGTTCCTTTAGCATTTGTTGTAGAGCTGGTTTGGTGGTGCTGAATTCTCTTAGCCTTTGCTTGTCTGTAAAGCTTTTGATTTCTCCATCGAATCTGAATGAGATCCTTGGCGGGTAGAGTAATCTTGGTTGTAGTTTCTTCCCTTTCATCACTTTAAGTATATCATGCCACTCCCTTCTGGCTTGTAGAGTTTCTGCTGAGAAATCAGCTGTTAACCTTATGGGAGTTCCCTTGTATGTTATTTGTCGTTTTTCCCTTGCTGCTTTCCATAATTTTTCTTTGTCTTTAATTTTTGCCAATTTGATTACTATGTGTCTCGGTGTGTTTCCCCCTGGGTTTGTCCTGTATGGGAGTCTCTGCACTTCCTGGACTTGGGTAGCTATTTCCTTTCCCATGTTAGGGAAATTTTCGACTATAATCTCTTCAAATATTTTCTCGGGTCCTTTCTCTCTCTTTCTTCTCCTTCTGGGACCCCTATAATGCGAATGTTGTTGTGTTTAATGTTGTCTCAGAGGTCTCTTAGGCTGTCTTCATTTCTTTTCATTCTTTTTTCTTTATTCTGCTCCGCAGCAGTGAATTCCACCATTCTGCCTTCCAGGTCACTTATCCGTTCTTCTGCCTCAGTTATTCTGCTATTGATTCCTTCTGGTGTATTTTTCATTTCAGTTACTGTATTGTTCATCTCTGTTTGTTCTTTTATTCTTCCTGATCTTTGTTAAACATTTCTTGCATCTTCTCCATCTTTGCCTCCATTCTTTTTCTGAGGTCCTGGATCATCTTCACTGTCATTATTCTGAATTCTTTTTCCGGAAGGTTGACTATCTCCATTTCATTTAGTTGTTTTTCTGGGGTTTTATCTTGTTCCGTCACCTGGTACATAGTCCTCTGCCTTTTCATCTTGTCTATCTGTCTTTGAATGTGGTTTTTGTTCCACAGGCTGCAGGATTGTAGTTCCTCTTGCTTCTGCTCCAGGATATATTTTTGAAGGAAAAAAGAAATCTCAAAACTCAGTAGTTAAAAAAATCCAATTACAAAGTAGGCCAAAGAGATGAACAGATATTTCAGCCAAAAGAGACATGGGACATGAGATGTTCAATGTCATTAGTCATTAGGGAAATCCAGATTAAAACCACAATGACTTGTCCCTACAAAGCTATTGAACAATTCAAAACAAATATTTTTTAATACTGCTAATACCAAATACTGGTGAGATCTTGGAGAACATAGATTTCTCATACATTACTGGTGGGAATGTAAAATGGTACAGCCACTCTGGAACATAGTTTTACAGTTTCTTAGCATATGACCCAGCAATGGCATGCTTGGGCATTCATCCCAAAGAAATAAAAAACTTAAGTTCACACAAATACCTACAATGCAATGTTTACAGAAGTATTATTCTTAATGGCAAAATACTGGAAGCCACTCAAAAGTCCCTCAATGGGAAAATGGATGAACAAATTCTGGTATATCCATCCAATAGAAATTTACTTAGCAATAAAAAGATATGAACTACTGATAGATGCAACTCCTTGGATGAACCTCAAGAGCATTCTGCCTAGTAAAAAAAGTTTTTCATTCAATCTCAAAACATTACATACTGTATGCTCTTATTAAAGTAAGCCTCAAAATGTCAAAATTCTAGAGATGGAGAAAAGATTAATGGTTGGTGGGGGGATGCAAATACCAAGATTTAGCATGAAGGAGTTCTTTTATGATGATGAAACTTCTGTATCTTGATTGCGAGAATTTTTTTTTAATCCTGTGACTTCGGTAAATAATTACCATAAAAGGTAGTCAAAAGTCTTTATACCACTTTTGTGCAGTACAACCCTGAGTGTTTAAATACACAGTGTTGGTTTAATTAAACTTAAGTACCAAATTTTTCTTTTATTTTTGGCTGCATTGGGTCTTTGTTGCTGTGCTTGGGCTTTCTCTAGTCGCGGCAAGCGGGGGCTACTCTTCGTCACGGTGTGCAGGCTTCTCATTGAGGTGGCTCCTCTTATTGTGGAGCGCTTCAGTAGTTGCAGCACACAGGGTCAGTAGTTGTGGTGCACGGGCTTCAGTAGTTGCAGCACGTGGGCTCAGTAGTTGTGGCTCGCGGGCTCTAGAGCGCAGGCTCTGTAGTTGTGGCGCACGGGCTTAGCTGCTCCGCGGCGTGTGGGATCTTCCTGGACCAGGGCTGGAACCCGTGTCCCCTGCACTGGCAGGCGCATTCTTAATGGCTGCACCACCAGGGCAGTCCCACCAATTTTTTTATTTATCAAAAGCGAATGGTATTGGGCTTCCCTGGTGGCGCAGTGGTTGAGAGTCCGCCTGCCGATGTAGGGGACGCGGGTTCGTGCCCCGGTCCGGGAGGATCCCACATGCCGCGGAGCGGCTGGGCCCGTGAGCCACGGCCGCTGAGCCTGCGCGTCCGGAGCCTGTGCTCCACAACGGGAGAGGCCACAACAGTGAGAGGCCTGCGTACCGCAAAAAAAAAAAAGCGAATGGTATTGATTTTATTAGCAAGCCACAATTTTAGTATACACATGTGGATTATTTTGTGGTAATAACAAGAACAGGGCAATAACAAGATTCATGGCAGTGCTTCAGAGGATTATTTGCTATTGTTCTTTTCCTTTCCTGTTGGCAAAATATAGTCTGTACTCATTTTGTCCAACTTTTTTAGAATCCTGAGTTTCATGTGTAAAATTTGGGGGCTACACAGCACCATTGTGGCGACCTCTTTCTCAGATCACTGCCCTGGTTGGGAAGGACTTCCTTAAATCATGACCTTTCCTCTGCCACACCTGAATTATTGTTTACACCGATTTATTTTCCTGGACTTTCTTCCGGTCATTTTCCCTCAGATGTAGGCATCCAACTGGGTAATTCCATGACGATTGTTAATTCTTTGCCCCCTGGAGAAGCAGCATCCTTTGGAAGGCCTATCTGAGCCTCAGTGCCCCCTAGGGGTGGAGGGCAACGTCTGAACAGTTGCCTACCAACTGGGGTCTTTGTATAGGTGTCCTTCTGGTCCTACCACCTACCTGCTGCTTAAACAAGCCATTTAATTCTTTTTAATTTATAACTGGGGAAATGAAAGCAATTGAGAAGAGGCAGGATGTCAAAAAGCCAATTAGTGGTAAAATGAGGCCTTAGCACAGGCTGACCCAGGTGCAAATGCAACTGTCAAAATCTCAGGAAACTGCCTCTGTGTGCCTCAGTTTCCTCATCTATAAAATGGTTATGTTAACAACGGCATCTACCTCATGCGCTGTTGTGAGGCTTGAGACAATGTGTTTGAAATCTCCTAGCCTAACCCATTGCCTGCCACATGTGAAGGCCATAATACATGTTGATTCCTATTTCTTTTGAGGTTTTACACTATTTTTTAGCCCCTCTGGGCAGTTTGAAGAGAAATAGCTTGCAATAAAGAGAACTGATTGCTAGGAGTGAACAGGGTTAATTAACTTTTCCCAAGAAAGAAATGTGTTCCTGAAAAAAAATGTATAATATATTGATTAAACCTTGCAAAATGGAGTCACTTTTAAATAGACTAAGCAAAGTCTGTTTTGTGCCAAGTAAATGATCACCCCCTCATGTATCTGTGTTGAAGAGACAGCCTTTGCAATAGAATGTGGGCTCCTCTTTCCCAGCCCTGCAAACCTTCAGGAACCCATTAGCTGAGAACTCCTTGAGGACATTGTTGCCATCTTTGTATCCCCAGCCCTTTGTACACAGACAGCCTCCTCGGTAAAGGTTTATTAAAGGAACAAGCCCCTTAAGGTAGCTGAACACATCAATACCTTTATCTCCTAATTGCCTCTTTATAAGCTGGGAATAAGGAGGTTTAAAACACAGTACTTTTAATAGGCTGACTGAAAGCACGTTGAGGGCCGGCACCAGGTTGGTTGTGTTCCCTGTCACCTCCTCAGAGCTTGACAGGGTACCTGACACACTGTATGTAGACGCTAAATAAGTACCTTTTACGTGCGTGCATGAAAACTGCCCCTGGTCCTGTCCTCAAAGCTCAAAGTCAGCCTGGAAGAGTAAGAAAGAGTTCACGAGGAAGGACGGATTGTCGTGGGCATCCAAGCATTCTGACAACCCACGAGCGGCCAGAAGTCAATTTCACTTCCTCACTCAGCCATTTGTAGGCGGTTGTAAATCGCCTACTTACTCGGGGTGGGGGGTGGGGGGGCAGCCCTTGTGACCTTACCGCCCCCTGCGGGGACCCCCACGAGCCAAGTCACAGAGGAAGGTAACCCAGAGGGGGGAGCCGGCCAACACGTGCAGCGCCCAGGGGAGGAGCAGGCTGGGCTAACGCAGCCCTTAGTCAGCAGCTGGGCTCGGTTTTGAAACAAAAGCCCATGTCCTCCCTCGGAGTCCGCGGCCGGTCAGCTCCTTGGGGGAAGAAAACCATGCCGCCCAGCCGGTTAGTGGCTCAACTTACTTTTCCGGAGCCTGGGACAAAGGGCCAGCAGTTGTATGGGAATGGGTGGAGTGCTGGGGACAGAGAAAGGGGTGGGGTGGAGGGGTGGGGGGCTGGTCGTCCTGCCCCTCCCCGCCCGGCCGCTAGCGAGCGGGGCTGGGGTCTGCCAGGCACCGCGCACGTCAGCCCCGGGCAGTCTGCCTCCGAGGCCGGGCCCCCCCGGGTCCGCGTCAAGCGGAGGCACCTTTGCAACCCGCGCCCCAGCGCACAGACACACCAGGCCCCGGTTTCATGAATGAAATCCAACCGTGTGGCTATAAATAGCCGCGAAGGCTGCTAACGTCACGGAGCGAGCGGCGGCCGCCAAGGCGGCGGAGCTGGGTGCCGAGCGCTCTGTTCTGCCCGGCCGGCCAGCCAGCCTGAGAGCCGGGTGGGGGCGGGAGGAAAAGGGGAGGGCTGGGGGGCGGCGGCGGAAAGGGGCGAGCCCCTCCGGCCCGGCGCCCGGGAGGCGAGGCAGTGCCATGCTGCCTTTGTGCAAAGTTGGGCGGCGGGCGGCGCGCCGCGCGCAGGGGCCCCGCACACCCGCGACCGCGCGCAGTCGTGGCTGCTGCTGAGTGGCGGGGGCCAGCGCCCCCCCCCGCCCCCTGCTCCCCCAGCCCTTGAAGGCGGAGAGAGCTGGCGTCTCGCTCGGCTTCAGGGTAGGTTCTGTGTCGTGAGTGCGCTATGCTGTGAAACTTCTGCTCCGAGCGGCCGCCGCGGAGCCCCGCTCCACCCGCCCCGGCCCCGGCGGGTGGCCTGTGGGAGCCCCGGGCCGCGCGCCACGCGGCGGGCAGCGTCCCGAGCGAGAGTCGTGGGACCGAGTTGCTCTGGGAGCCGCCCTCGCCTGTCTCGCGAGGCCGGGAGCCCCGCCATCAGAGGCAAGCAGAAGAGATTCCTAGGAGCGCCCGTCCAGCCGCACCCCTAACTTGGAGCTGAGAAAATGCACAACAGGCACCCTTAGCAGGCGGGCGGGGCGGGGTGCCGCGCAGACCAGAGGGCTCTTTTTCTTGGAAGGACGGTGGTGGGACTGCAGAGGGGGATACCCGAGCCCCTTGGGCGCTTGCACCCCCCTGACCGGTCAGCCCACAGTTCGGCGCTCCCCACCACCAGCCGGTGTCCATGGAGTCTGTTGTGAGTTGCTGTGACAACAGTAGGAGCTGCCATGAGAGGCTGGCAAAACACCTTACCTTGTCTCTGCGCGCTCAGCTTTCGGGGAGAAAAACGGGGGGTGGGGATATGCAGACAGGGAATCCAACCCCTACTACAGAAGACGAAGTGGAAGGAAGGCCCAACTATAAAAATGGACCACCCGATCGTACTGTCGCTCTGCCGTTTCTACCCTCAGCAGTATCAAACATCTCAATCGAGGAGCAGTGTCAATATTTAGACTTGGAGGAGCCAGAAACTTAGAGGGGAGCGCCGGGCGCAGGGTTCTGACTTGGTTTTGCACGTCAGCACACGAGCTATGCCTTTCGAGCTGACTGCACACGTTTGCTGGGGTTGGGGGCGGGGAAAGGTACGAAGATCGGTATATACACAAAGGCGCGCAGACCTAGGAAGACCTAGGAAGTTAAGACCAGAGGAGTCGCCTTGACTTTGAACTTCCCCCAACCCGTGCTGTTCACGCAGCTCTGTTGAACCCCAGCCAGACGCTCAACTTGAGGTCTCACTAGTTTGGGGCTCCCCACCACCAACCGGGGCAGTGCTGCATATTCTACACCGTATTATGGATCCTCTCTAAGCTGCAGAAGTATGTTATCAGTAGTTTTCATCTCTGTATAACTGTGCTCTCACTATCAGCAGATATAAATAGCCAATAGGCTGTGTGTGCAGCAAACGCTAGGCTTTTCTAAACATACAGATAAGTTTGTTTAAAAACACTCTTCAGAAATTTGGAATTATATTTCATTTCCGGTAACTCTGTAGACGCCCAAGAGGGTCACTGATTGCTAGAAAAGAAACACAAGCTCTTTTCAATGTAAATAATGTCTACACACCGCTCCGCAGGTGAAGTGGGCAGCAAATTATTATTCAACTGGGTTTCCTCTGAGATGCCTGGATTGTATTTGGACGTATTCGTGGGCAGGGGATTTAACTTGTTCATCCCAGCGTGGAAGACTTTGAAAACTCAGTCGGAAGCAATGAAATCATAGTACTCTAAGCTTGCCCCGTTGATTGTTGTTTTGAGAGGAGCGTAAATTTAAGTATATAAGGGGCTATGTGTGATCAAAGAGGTGAAAATAGAAACATAGGTAGTTTGATATCACTGGCACAACAGCATAACTTATTAACTGTACAAATGTAATCAAATAGTAAAAACCAGAATCATTTGGACTTTTATTTATGATAATATGGTCCAAAAATGCTATTTTGGAAGAATAGCGTGTCCACTTCGTTGACTTCCATATTGTTAAATGCCTGTAAGGTTTTCCTTGTTTCTATTCCTGAGTTTGTGGTTACATGCTTTATTCTGTATCATCCCCAAAGGCTCAGAAACAGACTTTCAGAAATGCTGCAAAAAGTTAACCTAGCTATTTCAGGATGTATATGACCCCAAGAAATGCCATTTTAACAGTGACACTTGGCAGAAGTAAAGCAGATTCTGCCCTTTTGGGGGGAAAAAAAGAAAACAATGTATGTTAAAATTGTCAGTGGCTCCCCATGTGCTCCTAGCAAGCAGTAGGATTTATAAAGTATTTCTCTCTTTTGTGTAGGTAAGTCCAGCTGTGAGCAGGGTGTTCTGTTCTTCACTTCCAGCAAGCCAGGTCAGTGTTCTTTGTGCAAACCCATGACCATAAATTGCTGACATCCTGTGTCTAATTCTGAGCATGCATTTCAGAACAAGCTTCTTAGTCATTTGCCTTAAAACGGTTCGTCTTTGTCATGTTTTTATTGACTCAATTATGAATATCACAATTTCAATGATTATTAAAATTATTCTATTTACTCTGTGAGCAAAATGGTACTAAAATGGGCCTTGAATCAGTTTATTCTTTAAAGATTTTTCATTTTCACTTTGGGGATCCAAGTGGTGCCAAAATAGCTGAAGATACTGGGGATTTGGGTGCTTGGTAATTAAGATTTTACATCTATGCTAGTCTTAGCGCTCTAAAGCTGAAAGAAAATTGATACAATAATACTTGACATTTTTGAGCATGAACCACAGTTCAGGTAACGTGCCGCATTCTTTATACTATGTTCTCAACCTGCATCAAAAAAATCCCTGTTAGGTGTAACTACTCCCTTGGTCGCCAAAGGACAGGTGAGGAATTGAAAGTTCAGAGAGGTTAGGTAATAGGTTCAATTCCTGCTTCTCTAGTAAATGGAAGAAATAATATTTTTTTTCAAGTGCTGTCTTACTCCAAAACCTAAATTCTCTAATTGGAAAAATCTTATCTCCAGTAGAGAAACTGGGACCACGAAAGGTTAAGCAACTTGCCTGAGATAACTTGGTAATTACAGCTTATGTAGTAACATTCAGTGGCACAGCTGTTACAAAAGAATAAATTCCATTCTCTTAAGTATTGTAAAACAGCAAAATATTAAGTATTCATATGTACTTTCTGGCATGGCCCTGTCAAAAATTTAAGACAGTTTTTACCATGGGGTCTCTGGTTTTAAGGATCTCATAAACAGATTTAAAAGACAAGATATTAAACATTCATGTAGGAAAAGTGAGAAAATAAATCAAGATCATACATGCCAGAAGTTTGAACTGAGGGTCAATGGTACATTTACGAGAAGTTCAGCATTTTCCACCCTGTGGGACTACTTTGCAGTTCTATGTACGCATGGAAAAAAATTTCCAAGCACATTTTTGTCAGGATAGATAATAAAAGGGTGAGAGATTGAAGAAAGACAGAATGTAGAATTTCAAACCAAGAGGGAGACATGCATTCATTTAGAACTGCTAAATTACAGTATCTCAAACTCAAGGTGTTATTGCTTCAAAAGCATTGAAACAAAATTGTGAGCTGTCTGAATCTTCACAGCATCAATGAGAAAGCATTACAATTTGGCATACTGGATTCCTTCTGAAACCTCAGTTTGTCTGATATGTGCCACGTAGATAGATTTGGATACCTAATAGTTAAATACCAACTAAAGTTCTGAAAATGGCCAGTATTTAAAGATTAAGCAGGACATTTTCAGTTTTTGCCAGGGTTGACAACCGTCTCCTTCCCCCCTTTCATACTCCCCTCCTACTTTTTGTAGAATAATTTGTAACAGTTGTTAATCCTTCTCAAAGGGTATTATATAAAGGGATAATAAAAAATAAAATGGGGAATAGATTACTAGAGAAAGCTTTACTATATCATCTTTATTAATGTACTGAAAAACCCCAATCAAGCTAATAACCCTAAAAGCTTAATTAGTTAAGAGATACTTTCAAGCATTTAAGGGGTTGTTATAAGCTGTCCTATTACACCTTTGTCCTGTAAAAGTTGTTATATAGTGTATCATTACAAAATAGATCATAAGAGCACTGTTAGACTGGGAAGATCCCATTACAGGTTAAGGCCTCATTATCAACTGATATTTGCTTAGCTATGACCATGGTATGTCGTAAATTATCCATATAACAGCTATAAATCTATAATTACTTAAAGAGTAAAATTATACTCTGAATCATATAATGTTAGCACCAAAAGAAGCTTCAGAATGAGCATGGTATCGCTAGTAGTAATTTAATTAGCAGTCATTTGTTTGCTTTTTTGAACTTCAGAGGCTTTGGTTAATACGCTTGACTTACCTTAAAACACGCCTGGAAATATTTGACACTTTACTATGTTTTTTGCTCAGGAAATATACCTGTAGAAAACAGGAATTTTTTCTTTAAGCTTTCTATTGGTCTTCCTTTTAGAAAACAGGCAGTTCAACCTCATTATGTGAAGGATGGGGTTCAAAGAGTACAGGCGATTGGAATCTGGTTCTTGTGTTCATCTTCTTTTGTTCACCCAGGCTTCCTGCCAACCTGGCAACACCAAAACAAAATTTGGACGGGGAAGGAAAAATAAGTCACAAAAAGTGTGGTGTATGTAGAAAGGGGGAGGGGGTGGGAGTGTTTGAGTGCTGGGGGAGGGGATGGGGAAAGGGAGAGCTTTGGCAGGAAGGACAAGAAGCAGTCACTCAAACGGCTGGGATGTGTATGGATTGGTTATTGATATGTCAGCATCAAAATTGTTTTTTTTGGTGGGGCTTATAAACAAAGTAAAGTCACCTCCTCCTAGAACCTTTTGTTCTTTGTGCACATTGGGCAGAAACTGGGAAATAGGCAAAAAAAAAAAAAAAAAGGCAACCAGATTGGGAAGGAAGCAATAAAACTGCCCCTATCACAAATAACATGTTCTTATATGCAGAAAATCCTGAAGAAACTCTTTCCAGATGTCCCAGGACACTCCTGTCTTCAGACACTCCCTGCAGCTGTCCTGTCAAATATATCAGCATTTCTCTTATAAGGTTTTATCCACTGAGGGTGAATTAGAAGGTTTTACAAAGAAAGAAACAGATAGATGCCAGTAGGTCCAGAAGAAGCATGATTACATTTCTCCACTCTGCACCTGAATTTGTTATTGCATAGACACAGATTAATGGCAAGTTCCCAGTGCTAATGAGGTACAGTCTCAGGCTCCATCCCTCTGTGGAGAAGTTTCCTTTGAATTGTTACCCAGTGGTAGTCCAGACCCCTAATGACCACTGGAATAACAATAACCAGTACTTACTATGCTCCTACTAGATGCCAGACACTTTACTGCACTACAGCTAATATTCATTGTTAATTCCAATTTTACAGAAGCCTAAGGGAAACTCAGATATGTTGAGTCAGAGAACTAATTAGAGGTAGAGCTTGGATTTGTACCCAGATCTGTCTAAGAACTTGAATATATGTTTGTTTTAAACATATCCTGGGGGGGGGAAAGCACTTTAAAAACATTAAATTCCAGGTTATTCTTGCAGATGGTAGAGTACAGGAGTTAAGTAATTATTCTTGTAGGGTTTTTTGAATTTTGGGTTTTTTGTTGTTTTTTGTTTGTTTGTTTTATATTTGGTAACTTGAACCACACAGCAGTCTTGTCTGGACAGACTTGTTAACTCTTCAGGTCATTTCTAATATATTTTGATGGAAGTCACAATTGTAAGCAGTTGAGTCATGGAGGGTTGAATCATGGACCCAGAAAGGTTCTTAAGGATACTTAATCCAACCTCATGTAGGTGAAAAAAATCTGCCACCCAGAGAAGCAATGTAACTCACCACCCTTACAGTTCATAAGTGGCACAGCTGGAACTGAACCCAGGTTTCCAAGGCCCAGCCCAGGGCTCAATTCTATTACATAACACTTCCTGAAATGTGCCAAGTCTTCTGAAGCCTCCAACTTAGCCCAAATTACAGCTGTCAAGTTTGAAATACATCTGAAACCTAATATACATCCAGAAATGGGTGATAAGAGGATTCCAGCAATGTAATGATAAGGTGGGTACTAGGAGAAGCCTCACTTATCTTCACTGACACCAATATAGACCAGTCTTGCCTCATATTCGAACCATAACAGCTCCATACTCTTGATCCCTTCCAAGCTGTCTCTGTTGAGATACCTGTTTTCATCAAGTATGGAGCTTTTTAATTTTGTCTGTGGAGTTCTGGCTTTTTATTAACTATGTGATGTGGTTGACATACTTCTTTGAACCTTATTTTGCTCGTCTGTAAAATGCTAACAGTATCACCTCTGTCAGAGGGTTATGAGGATGCTATGAAATCACACATGTAAAACAGATAGTAGGTGCTCAGTAATGGTGAGTTCTCTTCCTAGCCTTGCTAAAGTATCTTAAGGGAAAATGTTATAACACCTAAGGGCATTCATGTCATTTTGCTGCTAAATGTTCTTCAGTCATTTGAAGTCTGATATTGCAAGGGATGATTACAGTGACCTTTTCTCTTGGGTGAAAATGGGCCCAATCGTGTCTCAGTACCAGTGGCGTCTCTGAGTACCAGTGGTGTGGGCACGCCTGGGTACAATTACATTTGTCTTCTTCATGCTCTAGGATTGCCAGGGTTTACTTGAATTATTTTATTGCTTCGGTTTCTGCCTCAGACTAATACCAAGCTCCTCTTGGAGATTTGTGGCTCTCATTTCCTTCCAGACACTGTTTAAGTATCTAACGTGTTTTCCACACAGACCTTTGCATCTCAAAGCATCCACTATGTTTTCAGCCAGATAACTAAGAAATATTTCCAGAGAATAGTGTTGCCAGTAAAACATTTTTGCTTTCAATTTCAAAACATGTGAGAGTTTCCTCCCATCATTTCAATTAACTCTAGTATTGAATCTTTCCTGTGCATTGGCCCTGTCTTTTCTCTTTGCCCTGGGTTGCCGACTGCTTTATTGATTGGGAAAAACATAGGCACTACAATTGCCCCCTTTCACCCTCAGCACTTGATAGCTACCCTGGCCTAAATTACATCTCTGGGAAGTGTTTCATCACACTCCTCTCTCCAGCTACCACACTTTGTCATGTGGCCCTTGCTGCCCTGTTTTGGGTTTTAGGAACCAAGCCTTTGGCAATGTGTCCTATTCATCATATACAAGCAGGAAAGCTACTGATAACGATTATTTTCCTACTTGGACTTTTCCCCCGTTTTTGACATTAATAATCCAAGTGGCCTAGAATAGCCTTTATTTTCCTAGTGGCTCAGTTTCCCTTTTCAGTATTTGACAAATGTGACAAATGGCAAGATGTATGTCCTTTTCTTCAGGCTTAGGTGTAGCAATTAGTTGTTTCCCCCACTGCTATGGCTCAACTGGTGCCAGAGGCTTACAGATCACCAATTGCTAGATTGTGACTAGTCTCAAATCGGTTATACAAGTTTCAGTTCATACTAAGAAGTTTATTTTTAAAGCAGTGCTTCTCAAACTTTAATGTACATACACATCACCTGGGCATCTCGATAAAAAGCAGATTCTGATTCAGAAACTCTAGGATGAGACCTGAGATGATGCGTTTCCCAGGGGCTCCTCACTGATGCCAGCGCTACTGGTCCAAGGACCACATTTTGAGTAGTGAAAAATACTGTACTCGAAGTATAGTCATTACTCCATCTGATGCTGAAACTCATGCCTTGGAGGCTGTAAGGCTCCCATCTTATTTTGTTTGCTTCTTTCTTAAATTATAATAGAGAGTCATGGAATCTTAAACTTGAAAGGGATATGCTGGTAAATCAACCAGCACTCTGGGGAAAAAAAGGAATGCATTTATGTGCATACATAAGTTGATTAAAAATTTGACTGACAAAGGATGTGTGTAGCATACAATATATAAATAATAATAAAATAAAGAATACTCTTTGTTGTGAACTCCATCTAGCTAATTGGATCTCACAAAACACTTGTCGGTTTTTGAGAACTCACCTATGGTACAGCTGATGAGTGTAATTCCCATAAAAACGTTGTCTGATATTTTCCCTCGTGTTAATGAGTAAGATAAAAGTGAAATAACGAAGACATACGTCAGAACTGTACGCATTCATCAAAGATATGGGGGCTTCCCTGGTGGCGCAGTGGTTGGGAGTCCGTCTGCCGATGCAGGGGACGCGGGTTCGTGTCCCGGTCCGGAAAGATCCCACATGCCGCGGAGCAGCTGGGCCCCGTGAGCCATGACCGCTGAGCCTGCGCGTCCGGAGCCTGTGCTCCGCAACGGGAGAGGCCACAACAGTGAGAGGCAAAAAAAAAAACAAAAAACAAAAAAAACATATGAATGACTTCTTTGCTGAACCAGATAATAGCTTTTAAATACAATAAGATATTTCCTTAAAGGTACTATTCATAATGTAACAGCTAAACATGTTACACACTTTTAAGTTTAATCTGCATTATTAACATTTTAAAGTCACTTTCTTAAGTCAAGACAATCAACAGAACAATAAAGCAAGCCCTGATGTGAAGCGGTTGCCTATTTCACTGGTATAAATACTCCCATCATGGCCAGTTTGAAGCCATCATTGTGACTGAGCTGGAATTGGAAAGAGATGGTACAGTACCACACCGTTATATAGCATTTCCACCATACAGATAAAATGTGCACAAATAACCTCAAAATATAGATAACAGTAAAATAAATACAAAGTGGTGAGTTCTGAGTATTTAGTACCTTTGTTTTTAGTATTCTTTATTGAATTGAAGCTTTATCTACTTTAATTTTCAATACTGACCCTATTTTAACAGGCTTGCAAAAGTCCTGAAAATTTAACAGTTGGTTCGTGGGCTCGTAGAGGCTGGCTTCAGCGTACCACTGGATATGGATCATCTGGTCCCGGTGATTCTCAGCCTGTGCTATACACTGGAATACCCCCAGGAATTCCTACACTTTTAGTAAATTCATGTTAGGGCCCAGGAATCTGAATTTTTTAACATTTTTATTGAACTGTATCTTATTTCAAGAAAAATACACAAATCATAAGTATATAACTTAAAGAATTAATCACAAACTGACCGCACACCTTCACCTAGTCTAACCAACACCTAACTATAGAAACAGAACATCACCAGCACCCAGAATCCCTTCTTAAGCCCCTATTCAATCACTACCCAATCGAGGCAACCACTGCCTTGACTTCTAATACCAGGGATTAGTTTTGCCTGGTTGTGAAATTTTATATAAATGCAATCTCTTTTGTGTCTGGCCTCTTCCCCTCAATATTATGTTTGGAAGATTCATTATAATGTATGCAGCCGTAGTTCATCCATTGTTTTTTAAAAAAGCTCTTCAATTTTATCTTTTTTAAAACTTTTATTTATTCATTTGGCTGCACCAGGTCTTAGTTGCGGCACGTGGGATCTTTGTTGCGGCATGCGGGCTCTTAGTTGCAGCATGCATGTGGGATCTAGTTCCCTGTCCAGGGATCGAACCCGGGCCCCTGCATTGGGAACGTGGAATCTTACCCACTGGACCAGCAGGGAGGTCCCAGTTCGTCCATTTTTAGTGCTGTATAATATTCCACTGTGTGAACAGGCCTCAACTTATTATTTCTATATCCATCATACTGTCGATGGTTTGTTTGCAGTTGTTGGCTATTACAAATAGTGCTACCAAGGACATTCTTGCGCAGGCAGCAGTATTTGAAACAAAACAAATTCCCCCAGTGATTCGAATGAGCAGCTGATTTCTTGACTGCCTTCTCTATAATTTCCCCTCCTGTCTTTTATTTCTCATATGATGTGACCAAAGCTATTGCTTCTTTCGTGTGAATGTACTTTAAACACCTTAGGCCACGAAGCTGTGTGCTTCCATTCATTACAGCACCCCCTTTCATCAAGACATCTGCTCTTGTGCACTCTAAATAGAGAGGAGATTTGGCCTCACATCAATAGCATGGAGGAATATTAGACATGGTAGAGATGGAGCCAAGGCTAAATTTGGCAGCCGATCGTTAAGGCTCCTGGAAAGAGGCTTCAAGGAAGGGAAATTGTTTCCCTTTGTGTGTATCAAACAAAAATCAACAGCAAACCTTTGGAATATTTCCAATTCTAAATTTTTAAAAAATTGATTTATTTGAAGTAGACCAGGGACTCTCTTCTGACACGAGAACTGACATCTCTCAAAGTCTCATGACTTGATCTGGAAAGAGTACAGAAGGAGGTATTCCCGTGGGCTTGTTCTATACCTAGTGTGCAGCCGGTGTAGCCTTGCTGCATTGTTCTAGGCTGAGTGGCTGTGTGATTTGTGTCTTTGGGCCTATTGAGATATTAGTTCCTTTGATAGAAGTCAAGGGAGCTGAATGACCAGGAGCTCCAAGATGATGCTGTTGATGGAGTAGGATGGGTGCTCAGAATGGAAGGAAAGGTGCCAACAGCAGCAAGGCTGTTTCCTGCCATATGAAAGGCAACGTCACTTACAGCTTTCATGATATGCAGAGAAAAAGTAAAGAATAGACACTAATTCCACATAATGAAAGAAGAATGTATTCCCACACACATAAATATCATAGTCCCTGGTTTTCCTACCTCCCCACCCTCACTTTTTTGTAAAATGTCTTTGTTATAAAATAACACCTGTTCATTATAGAAAAGATGGAATATGTATGTAGATAAGAAAAAAAGAAAAATTAAATCAGTTATAATCCCAGTTGGCATTAATATTTTAATGTATCTCTATCCCAAATATTTTTATGTATCTCTATCCCCAATACTTTTGTGTATATTTAGGTACATAATTTTTTTAGGTACGTGATTTTTAAGGAATGGTGTTACT
This sequence comes from Lipotes vexillifer, assembly GCF_000442215.2. NCBI lineage: Eukaryota > Metazoa > Chordata > Mammalia > Artiodactyla > Lipotidae > Lipotes > Lipotes vexillifer. The sequence goes on along the minus strand of NW_006774049.1, from coordinate 296,330 downwards.
CATGAACCTCTAACTGAAATAATAAATGTACTCCTATAACATATTTTTAACTGCTATATACTCTCCCATTATATGGACACTTTTTAAAAATCCCTCCCCTGTGGTTGGATTTCTAAAATTGTTTCCAATATTTTGTTTCCACAGTAATATGATGAACACTCCTTTAATGGAATCTTTTTGTAATCCTAAATATTTTTTTAGGAGTAAAGTCTTATAATTGGATGAAAGTTATGGACATTTTAAAGTCTTTTGAGTGCCCGTGGCACTCCAAAATAATGATACCATCTTCCACTCCCACAAGCAGTGCCTCATCCTGCTTTTAAATAATGTACAATCTTTCATGTAATAATTCCTACCTAGAGTTGGAGGGCATAAGAACATGGCCTGAAAATACTAGCTAGAATCCACACATTGCTGGCAGCCAATAACCTCGAATAAAATAAGAGATTTTTAAGGTTTTTGTCCACCAGCATTTTTGCATTTACGGTCTAATGTTGCTAAGAAATCCTGGGGGGTAGGTGGTGGTGGGGGAATAGTTTTCATCATTTGCCTGAATGAGAGCATAAGCTAATCCTAACCGACATGTTATAGTCTCATAAATGATTAAATGCAATTGTTTGATTGTCATCATATCTGAAGGTTTCACAGCAGGTGGTCTTTCTGGTGCTACAGACGCTAACCCAAGTGACATCTTTAGAGAATACTTGGAATGAACAATTTATGACAGAGGACTATAGAGACTTCTCTATACAAGGACGGATTTTTGAGGGCATCTAGTCTGCAGACTTGATATGAGCTTTCTCAAACGAGCACTTTGACATCTCTTTAAAGACTTGACCAATATTTTAATTATCAATTCTTGACAAAGCTTCCTGATCCAGCCCTTAGCTAAGGCTCACCCACATGAGGACTACAGGCCCTCCGAAAACAATGTATAGTGTCCTTTGTTGCTTTATATATATTTTTGACTTTAAAAAAGGTTATTGAAGTATAACATGCATAGAGAAATGTGTCTAGATCACAAGTGTACAGTTTGATGAATTTTTGCAAACGGAACATACGTCTGTAACCAACACCTAGATCAAGAACCCCACCTCTGGTCACCACCCCACTGCACCCTCAATATGTGTGAACTGCTTCAAGTTTTATGTCCTGGGTAAGTCACTCATTTACAGAATTTGATTTTTGACTGAACCCTTCCTTAATATGAGCTAGCTGCAGTTAGCTTTGATCAAACTATCTCCCTTGTAACTGAGAATATGTAGAATCTGCCTTTCCGAGTAAAAATTATAACATTAAATTCATGCACTGAGTGTGCAATATTTATGTGTTTGTGATTTGCAGGTATACAAATACACAACAGGCATACAAACGGATTTGGAACTTTTTTTCTTAATGAAAAAAAAGCTGATTATACTGCATTATCCAGCTTAAAAAAATCTTAACTACAATTGATTGCCACAGAATAGTTCATGGGCTAAGTTCCCAACAATTTCTTAAAATTGCTCATTTTTGTTACCATAAGTATTCCCTTTAAACACTCAAAATTTAAAAGCCAAGAATTTTTCATCTCTTTGAGATAGAATCGTATATTAAGTATCCTGGTTGTCCACAGCTGTCTCTTTTGGCTCAACTGCTATGTCTGATATTCAGCAAGATATCATTTAGGTTCCTAGGTTCTTTTTTTTTGCGGTACGCGGGCCTCTCACTGTTGTGGCCTCTCCCGTTGCGGAGCACAGGCTCCGGACGCGCAGGCTCAGCGGCCATGGCTCACGGGCCCAGCCGCTCCGCGGCACGTGGGATCTTCCCGGACCGGGGCACGAACCCATGTCGCCTGCATCGGCAGGCGGACTCTCAACCACTGCGCCACCAGGGAAGCCCTAGGTTCCTATGTTCTTTTGAGTTGAGAGGCTGAGTCAGAAAAAAACAGGTTTAATAGGCTCACTATGCTTTTTAAATACATGATTTTGAAAAACAATCTATCATCAAAAATCATTTTTTGTTATTACTGGAGTGTACCAGTGTACTCTTAGTTAGAATTAACAATCAAGGGTTATGCTTATGTACTCATTACTTTTTTTAAAATAGTTTTCCCATTATAGAAGTAATACATCTAAGAATATTATTCAGCCAATAAAAAGGAATGAGGTACTAATACACGCTACAACGTGGATGAACTTGAAAACATTATGCTAAGTAGAAGAAGACAGACACAAAAGGCCACATCTCTTGTATGGTCCCATTTATAAGAAATGTCCAGAGCAGGAAAATCCATAGCAACAGAAAGTAAATTAATGGTTTCCAGAGCTGGAGGGAGGAGGGAACAAGAATGTCTGCTAATGGGCACAAGGTTTCTTTTAGGGATGATGAAAATGTTCTAGAATTAGATAGTGGGAATAGGTGTACAACTTTGTGACTATAATAAATAAAAAAAAAACAAAAAACCTGAATTGCACGCTTTAAAAGGGTGAGTTTTATGGCATGTGAATTTTATCTCAGTTTACCAAAAAGAGGTAATATATTTTCACCGTAGAAAATTTGGAAACTACAGGAAAGCAGAAAACTGGCAACAAGTTACAGCCCCATGATCCAGCCACAATCACTGGCATCTGTTTAGTGTGCTTCCTTCCAATTTATTTTCCATGTATTGTTGCAGGAGGAAGAGACTGGTATTGTTGCCTTTTAGATGGCAAGGGCACAATTTATTAAATTTTAAGTATTCACTTATCAAAACCCACCCATCTCTTCCCCTCCAAACAAAGGGCGGGTTCCCAAGGAAGATCCATTCGTTGGCTGAGGGGAATGCACGTGAGAGAGGCAGAGAGCAATGGCCAGCCCTGTGAGAGGGGATGAAGCAACACCTGAAGGGGAAAGCTCTAGGGTCCCGAGAGGCAAAAAGACAGGTTTGAGCAGTTGCCATGGAGGCAGAACTCTTCAGGGAAACATCCCAAAGAGACTTTTTAGAAGTTTCGCTGCAAGGTGCCTGATACATTATGTGAACCACATCTCTCTATTCTTCAATACCTGTATTGTTTTCAAGGCTTTCTAAAAGTCACATTTTTGTCCCTTTTAGATGTGTCACTGTGGTAAGGTGGTACTTAGAGGGAGAGAACAAGGAGGCTTGATTTTATTCGAGTTACACATATTCATTTTATGCAGTTTTCGTCAACTATATTTCAGATGACTCTCTTGCACTTTCCCCTCCGTAGTGATACATTAGCACTTTTCTCAGTTACTGCAAACTTAATGTAAACGTAATTTTAAATAATGATAATCTTAACAGATCAGACTTACTGAATGTTCTCTTGATGGCTGGCATAGTGATTAAAATATTTTACAAGCATTATCTAATTTCATCTTCACAACAACCATTGAGGGAAGCCATTATCCCCAGTTTACAGACAAGGAAATAGAGGCTTAGAAAGATTAAGTAATTTGCCCAAGATCACATACCAAGTACCTTAAATAATTATCCCCCGACTTATCATAGACAGGTGGTTTGCAATTTTTCCTTATTCTTAATAAAGATGTGATAAATATATTTGCTTTTAAAACATTTTCCATTTATAAAGTTATTTCCTTAGATGGGTATTTTTCAAATTTCCAAGTGGTTGGGTTTCTTGGTTGCTGTCATAAAACCTTTCCTCTTAACTTTTTCATTTCTTTCTTTGTGGCTAGAGAATTTGGTTGCTATAACTTGTGTTTTGAAGGATATTTGTCTTTATGATCAGTCCATATGTAGTCAACTTTTATAAATGTGCCAAGAACACTTGAAAAGAAAGCACTGTCTTATAGATTTCTTTTTAAATGTGGGTTATCTATTAACTTAATCCCACTTTTTATGCTACTCAAGCCCTCTGTGTGTTGTATTTCATTTTTGCTTTCTTCATCTGATGGTGATTCTGATTATTCATCATCTCATGTCAGTTATTTGCATTAACTTCTCTTTTTACTTATAGAATTTGTCTTCCTTTTTATTACATGCCTTTTAATCTATGAAGGGTCATTATTACTGCTATGCTTCTACTATGAATTGCCCTTTTTTACCTTCTAATTATCTTTTACAAATAATTTTTCTATATAAATTTGAAACCAAAGGCTAAATAATTGTAGGCTGGTCTTATATTCTCGACTGGTTTTGGTTTCCACAGTTCTTTGAAACTGAAATGTCCATTTTTTTTCATTTTTAATTATCTCGGGGTGTTTTGGCAAGTATCTTTGAGCAGTTTAGTTCCTTAAAGACATTTGAGGTTTTGCCCCCGAGGGTTTTTTTTTTTTTTTTTTTTTTTTTTTAGTAATTCAGATGACTTTTTTTTTTTTTGCTTCGGGTCTTAGTTGCGGTACATGGGATCTTTCATTGCAGCGTGTGGTCCTCTCTCGAGTTGTGGCGTGTGGGTTTTCTCTCTCTAGTTGAGGCACGTGGGCTCAGTAGTTGTGGCGCATGGTCTTTGTTGTCCCGCGACATGTGGCATGTGGGGTCTTAGTTCCCCGACCAGGGATCGAACCCACGTCCCCTGCATTGGAAGGCGGATTCTTTACCACTAGACCACCAGGGAAGTCCCACCCCCTGAGTCTTTAATATCCAAAAATAACTTTATGTTGCCTTCACACCAATATTAATTTGACCTGATTCACAAATTTGTTATTATATCCTTTTCCTTTGAAAGCTCTGTGGTTTCTATTGCATTAAAATAATGTATTGGTGAAGTATATGGTCATCTGTATTATCATTTCTTGATAGAAATGTTTTTCGCCATTAGTTTTAGAAGATGTTTTGCTAAGATACTTACAGGATTATTATACAATTATTTTTTGCTGAAAAATGTATAGCTTTGGAGTCTTCTTATCTGCTCCTCCTTTTTCTCCCCACTACATCCTCCTTTTAGCACTGGGAAAAATTTGTTCTATTAAATCACATTTTGCAACCTTATTTCTTCAAGAGCCCTACTATCTATGGGATTGCTTTTCAACAGCCTCTTACCTGATATCTTCCATTACATCATTTTCAGATGGCCTTCCTTCTATAGTTAGAGCTTCTCATGTTTGGCCTCTACCTCACGAATTCATTTTACTACATTTTCAAGGCTGCTATTGACTGTTGCCAGTATGGTTTTGAATTTGGCTGACTCATATTCCATTTATACATGGCCTTTACTTACCATGTTCTATTGCCTACTTATAGCCTCATCTGCTGTTAGTATACCTGCATTATCTTCTTTTGCGTGATCAAGTACATGGATAGGATTTTTTTTCTTATGTTTCTTAGAGCATATCTACTTCAGTAGAAGAATTTTCTCTGTCTTTAGCTAATTGCTTGTACTTTTCTTTTTTTATTAATTTTAATGGGAGTATAGTTGATTTACAATGTTGTGTTAGTTCCTGCTGTATAGAAAAGTGAATCAGTTATCCACATACATATATCCACTCTTTTTTTTTTTTTTTTTTGGCTGCGTTGGGTCTTCCTTGCTGCACGCGGGCTTTCTCTATTTGTGGTGCACGGGCTTCTCACTGCAGTGGCTTCTCTTGTTGCAGATCACAGGCTCTAGGCGCATGGGCTTCAGTAGTTGCAGCATGTGGGCTCAGTAGCTGTGGCTCGCGGGCTCTAGAGCGCAGGCTCAGAAGTTGCGGCACGTGGGCTTAGTTGCTCCATGGCATGTGGGATCTTCCCGGACCAGGGCTTGAACCCGTGTCCCCTGCATTGGCAGGCAGATTCTTAACCACTGTGCCACCAGGGAAGTCCGTCCACTCTTTTTTAGATTCTTCTCCCATATAGGTCCTTACAGAGTACTGAGTAGAGTTCCCTGTGCTATACGGTAGGTTCTTATTAGTTATCTCTTTTGTATATAGTAGTGTGTACATGTCAATCCCAATCTCCCAATTTATCCTCCCCCCCCCCACTTTCCCCTTTGGTAACCATATTTTCTACATCTGTGACTCTATTTCTGTTTTGTAAATAGGTTCATTTGTACCATTTTTTTAGATTCCACATATAAGCAATATCATATGATATTTGTCTTTCTCTGTTTGACTTACTTCATTCAATATGAGAATTTCTAGGTCCATCCACGTCGCTGGAAATGTCATTATTTCATTCTTTTTTATGGCTGAGTAGTATTCCATTGTGTATATGTACCACATCTTCTTTATCCATTCCTCCATTGATGGACATTTAGGTTGCTTCCATGTCCTGGCTATTGTAAATAGTGCAGCAGTGGACACTGGGTGCGTGTGTTTTTTTGTGTCCGGGTTTTTAATAGACCATATGTTGAATGGTCACTGTTTAGTCCATCCATATGAAAAAGGATTTATGCTGGCCACAGACTGAAGTATATTTACATTCCAAATGCTTGGAATAACCTTAGGCTTTCAGGGACCAAGGCAGGGCTCTGTAGAGATCCAGGAACCCACCCAGTCTCCAACGGACAAGCAAAGCTACTCAGTTTGGTTCGGGTTGAGAGGACTTAGGAGGGTGAGATAAGGACTAACGTGAGGAGTGTCACCACAGAGGATATACTGACGTCCAGCCTTGTACGCCCTCACCGCACTCCCTCTGGCGTCAGCATCACAAGCTCAGTCACTTCTGTTTGCAGTGTCAAAGCTGAAACAGCCTGGTGGAGCCACCAGCTGAAGGAAGCAAAAACCAGTTTCCTCCATGCTCAGTGCTGTCTGCCCGGCCCAGCCTCAGGAAGGGGCAATGACGGCAGCCTGCCGGTGTCATAATGGCTCTCCAGCGGCTCCACGATCTCCTCTTTCCACCCTGTCCCAGTGAGTCCAGCTCGCATCACTCCGGATCACAGGCATCTGTGGCAAAGAGCCTCCTGCTTCCCTCCAGACCAACTCCTTTCCCCGTGGAAGAGAGTGACCTTCTCATTTGGCTCCGTGGAAGTGAACTGGGCAGAGATCTTTTCAGTTTCTGGTGAATGGATACTTCCCATTCTTAGTTTCTGGTACCGTTTTGGAGTCTGCTATCTGTACAGAATAAGGTTAATTTTAGTGAGACATGGGTAGAGGGGGCATCTGTGCTTTCATGGCTAACTTGCCTTAAGTCCAGCTGATTGCCTTTTGTGATGTGGCTCTTTTAGGCATAGACTGAACTCTGTCTTCCAGACTCATGTTCCTATCAGTTATGAATCTTTCTCCCTATGTAGTGGATACATATGCCTCCCTTTTCCTCTTCTTGTTCAGCCAAGCAGTGAATAGAGTTGGGAATCCCTTGAATTAGGATGTCAAAGTCTTAAAGTGGTTGAGAACTTTATACGTCCCTTATACATAAATATTATCAAGATTCATAAATTGGCTATAGGCACTAGAGCACAGTGAAAGACCACATTCCTTTATTTTTCTAAATCAGATCCAGCCCGAAGCCACTCTTATCTGCCGATATCGGGGCTCCTCCCTGCCCCCTGCCTTCCCATTTGGTGGAGGGGCCTGGACCTTGGTCCGTGGTGGTTCCCATGGTTACTGATGCTTTTCCTGCTGGGGGAGCCATGGCTGGTGCACTGCCATCTGTCAGAGACAGCTCTCATGATGGGCCACACAGATGTCCCTCAACGTGTTCCTCTGCAGGCTTGGCAACATGCCGCAGCTTTCGAGGCCATGGGCTTAATGATCAGTCACCAGAGACAGCCGAGCGCCAGGTCTCTGCCAGCCCCAGGTGGAAGGTTTCCTAAGGAAGGTGGAATGACTGTGCTTGTATATGCAAGTGAACAGATATCTACTGCGAGCCACATACGGCCAAGGCACCATGAAAGGATCTGAGGATTTAAAGGTGAATAACAGTCTCTGTTGTCAAAAGTGCATAATCTTGGTGAGGTGGAAATGAGATACATATAAGCCTAACTGTGAATATTACAAAACAAGAATTTGATAAATACCCTAGGAGACAGGATAAAGGGAGAATGTGCTAAGTGCATCTCGTTCCAAAATGAACTTGAATCTGTCTGCTTTGCTCCGTCTCTGCTGATTCCACCCTGGTCCCAGCCGCCACCCTTTCCCTCCTGGAGAACTTAGGAGCTTCCTAGCTGGGCCTCGGCCACTGCTCAGAATCCCCCCACATGCTCTCCACACGGCAGTCTCGGTGAAACCAATGATCCTTTAAAAAAAAAGCAAATCAGAACCTGTTATTCCTCTGCTGAAAACACCTCAGTGGCTTCTCACTTCATTGAGAATAACATCGAAACTCCTGACCGTGGCCTAAAAGGCCGTGTATGACCTGGCCCCTTCCTGCCTTGCAGCCCTCTCTTGCCCCAGTTCCCTACA
>NW_006774049.1:272044-288004 GCF_000442215.2 Lipotes vexillifer | reverse complement strand
CACTTGAGCTTTTCCTACCGGCTTCGTTCCCATCTCGTGACGGGGCCCTTCTCATTCTTCAGAGAGCAGGGAAATGGAGCCTCCTCGTGGAGACCTCCCACCCATCATTTCCTCTCATAACCCCTTTCGTTCTTCCTCAGGGAGCTTATCAAATGCACAGTTATGTCCCCAGGTTTAGTGGTCTCTCCGCACCTGACTGTGAGGGTCCCTGAGGGCCAGCACCACCCCTGGCCTGTCTGCTGCTGTCCACCTGTAGGCCTGGCACTCATTAAGTGCAGCCTCTGTTTCTTTAACTATGACAGCCCGAGTCCTAAGAACTATTTCAGCGGATGGATCAGGGGCACGAGAAAGGGCATTTGAGCAGAAATAATGGCACAATCCACATCAAAGGCGAGGTTACATGGCATGTTTGTAGGCATGCAGCACACACTTTACTTATGGTGGTTTTGAAACCTACCCTGGAATTTGTATGCACCTTTTAAGCTGTTTCCGATTTGTTGTTTATTTTTTCACTGAGACAGCATTTATTAAGGGCAGTGGATAGATAGAAGGAGAAGTCTATTTCTAATCCTGGCCCACCTTCCCCACTGACACTGAGTTTTAAAAATGAAGGAACGTGATCTGGTGTAGGTCTTTACAGGGCTCTGCTGAGAATGAGTGAATGTTTCTAAAAGTGTCTCTGTATTATCTGTATTCCTGGACTTCTCTGCAGTGCTTTTTCTGTTACTTAATCTCTTTTTTATTTTGATCACAACTTTCAATTGAAAAAATATTGTTGCTTTGAATGATGAAAGGCAGTATTATCCTGGAGATATATTTCGGTGAAGTTTTGATTTAGGGAAGCCCAGCCCAGCCCAGCCCAGCCCTGACTGTCTCTTTTCCCAGGTCTGGACCCATTCTCCATTCCAGCTGAGATGTTTATATAATGCATAAGGCAGCTCCTGCCTGACTAGGACTGGTGATTAAGAGCTCAGGATAATGAAATCTGCACAGTTGAAACTTGGCTGTTGGCTATAGTTATTATGCAACTCTTAACATTTCCCTTTTGTTCCTGCCAATAATATAAAATTCTCAGTTTTTCTTTCAAAGTTAACTCTTCAAAGACGCTGAAATTTGTTCCACTAGTATTTTTAATGACCAAGTTAAATTATTTCTTAAAGTTCAGAGTATATGCTTTTCTAAAGGACAAGAAAGTTTAGTGGCTGTGCAATAGCCCTGTTCAAACTGTTAATAACAGCTGAATGGAGGTTAAAGTACAAAGGCCCCTCTGTGGGCCTTAGATTTCTGTCTTTAAGCAGACTGCTCACCTGGCCTTGACTGCAGTAGCAAATATAACAAAAGATACGGAAAAAGTGACAGTAAGAGGCGGCATATTCCGAGAGTGGGGTGATGCGGAGGAATTAGGAGATGCTCAGTGAGGCATCTTAGACAAGTGATAAATCTTTCCTTGCCACCCTCTCTAATGTCTGAATTTCTAGTGTTAGAAGAGATTTGCACCCTTACCTGAATTCAGATAGTGGCCTTATCCTAATGTGCACCCGCCTGGGACAAGCAGAAACATCTAGAGTTTTATAAGCCATGGTGCCTCTGAATTATTCAGTTATGGAGACAAGACTCTGACGGTCACCTAGCTGTCATGTGATTGAGGAACCGAACGTGCCTGAGATGTCCTGAGAACCTGTTTCTTAAGAGAACAGGACAGCACAAAGGCCATCATCTCAAGGACCGAAGGTGGGTGTGGGGAACCATCACAGGAAGGAAAATGCTTTGAAAAGGAGCCTAGGGCAGCTAGGGTCATGTTAGGCTCCATCACTGTTTTGCCCATGGTTTGCCCAGGAGTATATTAGGGACCCATGACAGAGCTTTATAGAAGAGGGGCATTGTATGCTCATATATTCCGAGCACTTCCGTATATAGTAGTACCCCAGAAACAGCTGATGATTCATTCAGTGTACAAGACGGGCACTTTGAAGTTACAGCCACAGGGAAAAAAATGAAAAGGTCACAGACTACCATTCAGTGATTTGCTAATATAAGAAAAAATGAGTGTGAGAGGGAGGAAGAGAAAGAGAGTATTTATGTTTTTGATTGCTTCTCCTAAAACCATTTATTGGTACAGAGGAGCAAGTAATTTAGTCTGTGGGGAGGTGGGGCAATTATGAAAGCTTTTTAGAGGAGGTATTATCTGAATAAGATTTTAGGGAATGAATAGAATTCACCAGGCAGATGAAGAATTGTGGAGGTACACACAGCGTTTAGAATTTTTTTTTTTTTTTGGCCACGCCGTGCAGCACGTCGGATCTTAGCTCCCCGACCAGGGATGGAACACGCGCCCCCTGCATGGGGAGTGCAGAGTCTTAATCCGTGGGCCGCCAGGGAAGTCCCCAACGTTTAGAATTTTGAAAGCCATTTTGTGCGGCTAAAGCAAGCTGTGTTAGTTTCCTACTGCTGCTGTAACAAGTTACCCAAAGTTAAATGTCTTAAACCAACAGATTTATTATCTTATCGTTCTGGAGGTCAGAAGCCTGAAACGGGTCTCACCGGGGTAAAAATCAAGGTGTTGGCAGGCAGTGTTCCTGCTGGAGGCCCCAGGGGAGAATCTGCTTCCCTACCTGTCCCAGCTCCCAGAGGTTACCTGCATTTCTTGGTTTAGGGCCCTTCCCTCTATCTTCAAAGTCGTCCTTTATTTCTCTCCAACTCTGACCTTCTGCTTCCTTCTTCCACATGTAAAGGACTCTTGTGATTACACTGGGCCTACTCAGATAATCCAGGATAATCTCTTTATAGTAAAGTCAGCTGGTTAGCAGCCTCAATCCCATTTGCTACCTAATTCCCGCATGCCATGTAACAGAACATATTCACAGGTCCCAGAGATTAGAACGTGGACATCTTCGAGGGACCATTATTTTGCCTACTGCACAATGCAGTACAAGAAGTTGAGGGTGACAGTGTAGATAAGAGTTGGCATGATTCATCAACCCTAGGTAGAAAAGATCACCCAAGAGGGGCCTATCATCTGATATGGAAATGTATATATTTTTTATATATATTTTGTATATATTTTAATGGAGGAGTCGAGGTTCTGGAGATTTTCCTAAAGAATAATGTGTATGTTTCAATTAACTATCGCTCTGTAACAAACCACGTGGAAACTTGGTGGCTTAAAGCAACAGTTTATTATTTCTTAGGATTCTGTAGGTTGGCTAGGTGATTCCTCAGCTGGTTTCAGCCGGTTCACTCATAAAACAACATTCAGCTGGAGGGTTGGCCGGCCTAGAGGATTCAAGATGGCCTCATGTTATGTGGCATTTGGTGATGGCCATCGGCCCGACTGCCTCGGTTTTCCTCACTGAATCCTCATCTTCTGCTGGGCGGGCCTCGGATGACGGCCTTGAGTTTGCTCCAGTAGCACGAAGGTGGAGCTGCGGGGCCTGTGGAGGCCTTCATTCCGGAACTCACACAGCGTCACATTCACCACATTCTTTTGGGTTGGGCCAGGAAGTCACTCACATTCAAGAGGAAGGGAAATAGATTCCATCTCCTGATGGGAGTTGCTGCCGTGGCCATATTTCACCCAGCACTGGGCTGTAAAGATAGGATTTTTTTGCTCCTAGAGTAGGATTTTGAATTTGGAGATTTCAGAGGTAAAATGTTTCTGAAGGACAGCGATATCCAGCACACGGCCAAAAGGTACGAATGGCTCCAGTACAGTGTGGTGAACGTCACTGGCACTGAAGAGGCAAAGCAGCTCTGAGGCTTGGGTGTGGGGTGCATCATCCTGTGGACGCAGCAAGAAGACTGAGTTGGTGGTGGATGTGCAGGAATGACGTGAAGTCCAGTAGATGGCAGTAATAATGGCGGGGGCAGATATGGGATAACCAAGCCGATGGCGTAACCTGAGAGCTAGAAGATCGGGACCACGCTGTTCTAAGCCAGCCTTGTGGAGGGCACCGGTACCCAGAGCGGTGGCCTCCCTGCACCTCCTCACCAAGTCCTTTTGAGGGAAAAACAAAGCCGATGGCGTAACCTGAGAGCTAGAAGATCGGGACCACGCTGTTCTAAGCCAGCCTTGTGGAGGGCACCGGTACCCAGAGCGGTGGCCTCCCTGCACCTCCTCACCAAGTCCTTCACTTCCCAACCTCCACAATATCTTGTTCACTTACCAGTTTTTTTTTTTCTTTAATTGAAGTATAGCTGATTTACACTGCTGTGTTAGTTTCAGGTATACAGCACAGTGATTCAGTTATGCATACATATATGTTCTTTTTCAGATTCTCTTCCATTATAGGTTATTACAAGATATTGAATATAGTTCCCTGTGCTATACAGTAGGATCTTGTTGTTTCTTTTATATACAGTAGTGTGTATCTGTTAATCCCAAACTCCTAATTTATCCCTCCCCCTCCCTTTCTCCTTTGGTGGCCATAAGTTTGTTCTCTATGTCTGTGAGTCTGTTTCTGTTTCATAAATAAGTTCATTTGTAACATTTTTTACATTCTGCATATAAATGATGTCATGAAATTTGTCTTTCTCTGACTTACTTCACTTAGTAAGATAATCTCTAGGTCCATCCTAGGTCCATAATGCAAATGGCATTATTTCATTCATTTTTTATGGCTTAGTAATATTCCGTTGTATATATATACCACATCTTCTTTATCCGTTCCTCTGTTAGTACACATTTAGGTTGCTTCCATGTCTTGGCTATTGTAACTGGTGCTGCTATGAACACTGGGGTGCATGTATCTTTTCAAATTACAGTTTTCATCTTTTCGAGATATATGCCCAGAATAGGGATTGCTGGATCACACGGTAACTCTCTTTTTAGTTTTTTAAGGAACCTCCATACCGCTCTCCCGAGTGGCTGCACCAATTTACATTCCCACCAACAGTGTAGGAGGGCTTCCTTTTCTTCACACCTTCTCCAGCATTTATTGTTTGTAGACTTTTTGATGTTGGCCACTCTGACCAGTGTGAGGTGATACCTCATTGTAGTTTTGATTTGCATTTTTCTAATAATTAGTGATGTTGAGCATCTTCTCATGTGCCTGTTGGCCATCTGTATGCCTTCGTTAGAGAAATGTCTATTTAGGTCTTCTGCCCATTTTTTGATTGGGTTGTTTGGTTTTTTTTGATACTGAGTTATATGAGCTGTTTGTATATTTTGGAAATTAGTCCCTTGTCAGTTGCATCGTTTGCAAATATTTTCTCCCATTCTGTAGGTTGTCTTTCTGTTTTGTACGGTTTCCTTTGCTGTGCAAAAGCTTGTAAGTTAGTTTAGGTTCCTTTTGTTTATTTTTGCTTTTATTTCTTTTGTCTTGGGAAACTGACCTAAGAAAACATTGCTATGATTTATGTCAGAGAATGTTTTGCCTATGTTCTCTTCTAGGGGTTTTATGGTGTCATGTCTTATATTTAAGTCTTTAAGCCGTTTTGAGTTTATTTTTGTGTACCATGTGAGGGAGTGTTCTAACTTCATTGATTTATGTGCGGCTCTCCAGCTTTCCCAACACCGCTTGTCAAAGAGACTGTCTTTTCTCCATTGTATATTCTTGCCTGCTTTGTCATAGATTAACTGAGCATAAGTGTGTGGGTTTATTTTTGGGCTCTCTATTCTGTTCCATTGATCCATGTGTCTGTTTTTGTGCCAATACCATGCTGCTTTGATTCTGAAGTCTGAGAAGGTTATGCCTCCAGCTTTGTTCTTTTTCCTCAGGATTGTTTTGGCAATTCTGGGTCTTTTGTGACTCCATATAAATTTTAGGATTATTTGTTCTAGTTCTGTGAAAAATTTGATATGGATTGCATTAAATTTGTAGATTGCTTTGGCTAGTATGGCCATTTTAACAATATTAATTCTGCCAGCCACCATATGACCCAGCAATCCCACTACTGAGCCTATACCCTGAGAAAACCATAATTCAAAAGGACACATGTACCCCAACGTTCATTGCCGCACTGTTTACAAGAGTCAAGACATAGAAACTACCTAAACGTCCAACAACAGATGAATGGATAAAGAAGATGTGATACATATACACAATGGAATATTACTCAGCTGTAAAAAGGAACGAAATTGGGTCATTTGTAGAGATGTGGATGGACCCAGAGTCTGTCATACAGAATGAAGTAAGCCAGAAAGAGAAAAACAAATATCGTATATTAACACATACATGTGAAATGTAGAAAAATGGTACAGGTGAACCTATTTGCAGGGTAGGAATAGAGACGTAGATGTACAGAACGGACATGTGGACACAGGGAGGGAAGGGGAGGGTGGGATGAACTGGGAGATTAGGATTGACATATATACACTACCATGCGTAAAATAGCTAGCGGGAACATGCTATAAAGCACAGGAAGCTCAGCTTGGTGCTCTGTGATGAACTAGATGGGTGGGATGGGAGGTGGGGAAGGAGGTGCAACAGGGAGGGGATATAGGTATGTATATAGCTGATTCATTGTACAGAAGAAACTAACATCACATTGTAAAGCAATTATACTCCAATAAAAAATGAAGCTAAAAATATATATATTAATTCTTCCAATCCAAGAGCATGGAATATCTTTCCGTTTCTTTCAGTCATGTTCAATTTTCTTTATCAATGTTTTATAGTTCTCAGTATATAAGTCTTTCACCTCCTTGGTCAGGTTTATTCCTATGTATCTTTTTTTTGGACATGATTTTAAAAGGGATTTTTTTTTTCTTTTTTTACTTTCTCTTTCTGATATTTCATTGTTAGTGTAAAGAAATGCAACAGATTTCTGTATGTTAATCTTGTATCCTGCTGCCTTGCTGAATTCGTTCATCAGTTCTAAGTTTTTGTGTGGAGTGTTCAGGGTTTTCATATAGAATACCATGTTATCTGCATGTAAAGACAATTTTACATCTTCCCTTCCAATTTGGACACATTTATTTTTTATTTTATTTTTTTTTTTTTGTCTGATTGCTGTAGCTTGGACTTCCAATACTATGTTAAATGAAAGTGGTGAGACTGGGCATCCTTGTCTTGTTGCAGATTTTAGTGAGAAGGCTTTCAGCTTTTCACTGTTGAGTATTATGTTGACTGTGGGTTTGTCATAAAGAGCTTTTATTATGTTGAGATATGTTCCCTCTATACACACTTTGCTGAGAGTTTTTATCCTGAATGGATGTAGAATTTTATCAGATGTTTTTTTCTGCATCTGTTGAGATGATCAACAGAGGTTTTTGTCTTTTCTGTTGTTGATGTGGCATATCACATTGATTTTACATATGTTGAACCAGCCTTGTGACCCTAGGATGAATCCAACTTGATCATGGTGTATGATCCTTTTTATGTGTGGTTGGGTTCAATTTGCTAATATTTTGTTGAAGATTTTTGCATCTATATTCATCAAGGATGTTGGCCTATAATTTTTTTGGTAGCGTCTTTGTCTGGTTTTGGTATCAGGGTGATGGTGGCTTCACAGAATGACTTTGGGAGGGTTCCCTCCTCTTCAGTCTTTTGGAAGAGTTTGAGAAGGATTGGTGTAAGTTCTCCTTTATATGTTTGGTAGAATTCTTCAGTGAAGCCATCCCATCCTGGACTTTTGTTTGCAAGGAATTTTTTTCTTTTATTACAGATTCTATTTCATTTTTAGTGGTTGGTCTGTTCAGATTATATCTTCTTGATTCAGTTTTGGTGAGCTGTATGTTTCTATACAGTTTCCTCTAGGTTCTCCAATTTGTTGGCATAGTATTCTCCTATGTTTTTTTTTTTTTATTTCTGCAGTATCAGATATTATTTCTCCTCTTTCATTTCTTATTTTTATCACTTGTTTTTAAATAAACTTCTGACTTCTAGAGAGTGTACAAGTAGATTTTTCAGGCAGCATTTTAACTGTCAGCATTCATGTCCTGAAGATTTAGTGAAAGTATGAAATAAAGTTCAAGTCGGTTTTGAGTGAGATTACAGAGCTGCCACAGTATCAGGTTACCAGTATCACTTCTGCCTAGCTATTCTTTCCCTTTTATACCTTCCTTGTCTCCCCAGATATGATCTAAAGGCAAAAGGGTATCTTCATAGATCAGCAGGATTTATGGTGGTGAAATCTATTAACAATGTTAAAGGAATATTTATTACTCCCTTTTCTGGGTGAATAAAAATCAGAAACCAGAGAGTCATTATCCAGATGGTCGTAAGTGCGCATTCAACCATAAGAGTGCTAGATATGGATAAATTTGAGCCCATAACAAGCAAAGAAGGATACAATTGCATATTTTTATAATTAGACCATAATATAATGTTTATTGGTTTATGTGTAACAGATGAATAATTGGTTTACAGTATAAGAATAGCATGAGTTTACATCCTTGGCTGGACTTCATACTCTTAAAGTACTTTTTAGACTACCACTAAGTAAATTTCTACCCAAAAGGAAAGATTTGGAGCCTCGGATTTTGGAAAGCCGGCAAACTCTTCCTGGAAGTGCCCCATGTAGAGTGCATGATCTGGGCTATGAGAATTTAACTCTGCCTGCCTCGCTCTTCCCTTATATGCTGTCACCTTTGCACAAAGTTCAGCACCTTTGGCTGTCACTTCAGTTTTGCGCAGATTGGTAGAGATTAGAAGACCAACGGATGTTATTCTCACCTTTGATACAGAAATTCTTTTTAGGACTGTGCATGAGATGTGGCTGTAACTAAGTAAAGTGATGATATTTTTGTAATTATGACCTTAATATAAAACCAGAAGGGCTTTTATCCCCCTCAAAGTCATCTTCTGTAAAAGCTACACAGCTATTCCACCTGAGCTGCCACTATTCAAATTATTTGGGGGACTCCCCTTTGGGAGGGATGCTATCAGAGTAAGTTTGCAAGCCAACGAGAAGACCAACGTTACAGTTTTTGTGTCATGTCTGAATTTTTACTAAATCCAAACATTCTCCCAAATTTTATGGATTGGTTCTCTTTGACTTTTATGTATCTAAAAGAGAAAATAAAATTCACTCAAAAGTATCAAGTTTTAATGTCACTTAGGACATTCAAAGTAATAGACCTCAGGTTCCAGAGTTGTGAGACTCCAAATGGAACCTGGTTTTTTCTGACATAGGCTACCTCATGGTAATATCACCAGAAACTTGTCAAAGACTGTTGTGAAGTGCTGCCACTTTTGTTCTAGGATCTAGAAGTGCCCCATAAAAATATTTTTAACCTACCTTTGCAACTCTGTTATCCTGCAGTTAACTGCGACCTCCTCTCTCCCCCTCCCCACCCAGAACTTTCTCTGCCTTCTTTGCATCAGGTCAGCTGTGCTCCATCTTGTATTTATGTGCTGCAGTTTTCAATGAATTACCCTTTAATTGCTCTACTAAAATGTATCCTTTTTATAGATGTTTATGATTATTAAGTTTATGATTTTTGCATCTAATCCTGGTCTTCCACCTGACTCAATTTTGTTGTCATCTAAAAGTATTCATTTCAGCATGATGATTATAATTTTGAAGCCATCGGTGTGTCAGGTACGGCCCTGGGGGCTGAAAACATCAGTTCACCTAACCCTCACCACATTAGGAGACGGGTGCTATCATTCCCACCTAACAGATGAGGAAGCTAGGGCTCAGATAGTGCAGCTGACTTGCCTAAAGTCAAAGAAATGACTAGAAAGCAGGGAGACTGGGATTCAAACTCTCTTCCATCCAAGGCAGGGTTTCCCAACCTCGCACTACGGTATTTGGGGCCAGATAATTCCTTGTTGGGGGAGCCGCCCTGTACATTGTAGTATGTTTAGCAGCATCTCTGGCCTCTGCCTACCTGAAGCCAGTAGCCCTTCCGCACACCCATTGTGACAACCAAAAATGCCTCCAGACATTGCCAAGTGCCTCCAGACATTGCCAGATGTTCTAGAATTTAAGCACCACCCATCTGATGCCAAAGTAATGCTTTTGCCACATTATACTAGTAAATCGAGAACTAATACAATCATAGAATTTTAAGGCTGGATTTTAAAGAGGTTGATTTTTGGAATCACCACACCTGGCTAATCACCAGAATTGGAGATATTTAAAGACTCTTTTCCCACCCAGGACCTTCAAAATCAGCATTTACCAGGTGGGGGACAGGTAGCTACTTTAAGCCTCTTCACGGGTGTAAGATCAGATCTTAACCTCACCACACATCTGTTCCTTGAATCACTCCACTCCATTCCTGCCAGATAGGTCTCCAGCCTCAGGTTTAACACCTCCTGTGATGGTGTTATCCGTATTCAGATGGTCCTAACTGTGCAAAAGCATTCTTCTTTAACATTTTCTTCTATCTCTCCCTCTATACCCTTAATATCATATTATCCAAATTATCATTTTTCTTAAGTTGATTGAATTAAACATGTATTGAGGGACTTGCCTGGTGGCGCAGTGGTTAAGAATCCTCCTGCCAATGCAGGGGACATGGGTTCGAGCCCTGGTCTGGGAAAATCCCACATGCTGCGGAGCAACTAAGCCCGTGCACCACAACTACTGAGCCTGCGCTCTAGAGCCCATGAGCCACAACTGCTGAGCCCACACACCACAGCTACTGAAGCCTACGTGCCTAGAGCCCGTGCTCCGCAACAAGAGAAGCCACCGCAATGAGAAGCCCGCGCACCGCAAGGAAGAGTAGCCCCCATTCGCTGCAACTAGAGAAAGCCAGCGTGCAGCAACAAAGACCCAACACAGCCAAAAATAAATAAAATAATTTAAAAAAAATTTTTTAAACATGTTTTGATTCCCAATTATGTATTAGGCCCTACTCTGAGCTTTTTTTTTTTTTTTTAACCATGCTCTTAAGACCATTATGGACTCTTTTTAAGAAAATGACCATCTAACAGTTTTCTCAGTTTAACAATAGACTTCCTCAGAAGAGCAATCATAATACATTAAAATCTTGCATGGTTGGCCACCCATCCAGCTGCTACAGGCCATCCAGCTGCTACCGGGAAGCAGTCCTCTCTGCAACTTGTGGGGTTCCTGTTTTGGGGAAGCAAAGCTGCCAGCAGCTTTCCTCTGCCTCTTCACCCCTCACCCAGCAACCCTCTCTTAACCCTTTTTGATGGTTTCAGGAAGATTCCAAAGTAGCTCCGCATTCTGGTAAAATCATTCTCTACCACATGCTCCAGATTTCTTCTCTGAAAACAGAGAGGAAGGGAATTTTTTTCAAAATCTTTCTTTGTAGTGCTCCTCTTAAGAATATCTTTTAATGAATTTGATTAATAAAAATTAATGAATGAGTATAAGGATAAATTAATTTTAATAATGTATCAAGGGACTTCCCTGGTGGCGCAGTGGTTAAGAATCCACCTGCCAATGCAGGGGACACGGGTTCGATCCCTGGTCCGGGAAGATCCCACATGCCGCGGAGCAACTAAGCCCGTGCGCCACAACTACTGAGCCCGCACGCCTAGAGCCTGTGCTCCGCAACAAGAGAAGCCACCGCAATGAGAAGACTGCGCACCACAACGAAGAGCAATCCCACCTGCCACAACTAGAGAAAGCCGGCGCACAGCAACGGAAGACCCAACTCAGCCAAAATAAATAAATTAATTAAAATAATAATAATAATGTATCCAATCTCACACTTACAGTTCACTCTTCTTTAAAGTCAAGTAGTCCCTTTCTGTTCACACTTTGGATTCTCCCCTAAGTCACCAGGATAGTTTAGAACCTACAGGAAATTGCTTTTTAATGAGAGATCTTGGATCACTGGAAGATTGTAACGGACACTCATATTGCAAAGGCTGCTTATGCCCGAATGTGTAAGGTTAAACCTGCAGGTGCCCAGTCTCTTTAGCGGGTTGATGTGAGTAGCTAGTGAGCTAGAAATGTGTGCAAGCAGCCCTGACTCTCCTGGATGGAGCTCCAGTAGGCAGGTTGTGTTTAGAGAAAACCAAGGAGAAAATAACATGTTAACCGGAATCAACCGTTTGGGGTCAAAATAACAATCCGGTGTTTTTGTACTTGTGTGAGATATAAAAAGAAAAGTTGAGTTTCAGTTTGGCTTAGTAGGAACTTCCAAACTTCTGGCTTCTGCCTGGGTACCTCCAAAGAAGTACCTGGACCAAGGGAAAACCGCCTGGCCCCCTCCCATCTTTGACTGCTCTGGAAAGCAGAGCAGTGTCTTGAATGTGGTGTCCGCTCTCTTCTTCTAGAGTTTTATAAATGGACACTGACATGGACTACGAAAGACCCAACGTGGAAACCATCAAGTGCGTGGTCGTGGGAGACAACGCCGTGGGGAAGACGCGCTTGATCTGCGCCAGAGCGTGTAATACGACGCTGACACAGTACCAGCTGCTGGCCACCCACGTACCCACAGTGTGGGCCATTGACCAGTACCGGGTCTGCCAGGAGGTAAGACAGATGGCGTTTCTTTAGAATCCTAAGGGTACATCATTGCTGTTGCCAGTCTGATTTTTATTTATTTTTTTGGATTTCTATTTACTTGATTTTTTATTTTATTGAAGTCTAGTTGCTTTACAATGTTGTGTTAGTTTCTGCTGTACAGCAGGGTGATTCAGGTATACCTATGTATACATTCTTTTATATTCTTTTCCGTTATGGTTTACCACAGGCTATTGAACACAGCCAGTCTGATTTTTAAAAAGCAGGGGAAGGGGTTAACTTGTATATTCGAGACAAAACTCACCATTTTAGTGTCACGAGAGAAAACAAAAGCCAGAAGGCCGACTTGGAGTATGGCTGTGGTATCCTGAGGGAGGGCTTTCGAGGCACGTGTCTCCAGGAACAGAAGTAGGACTTAGCTAAGTCCTGTTAGATGGAAGGAGAAGGCTAAAGGCACGTGCGTCTTGGGGGCTCTGAGGGGGAGCCTCTGACTGACAGTGAGCATGGGTGCTGTCTCTCCTGCAGGTCTTGGAGCGTTCCCGGGATGTCGTTGATGAAGTGAGCGTTTCTCTCAGGCTTTGGGATACTTTTGGCGATCATCACAAAGACAGGCGTTTTGCATATGGCAGGTAAACCAAGACTAGTGCGGTTCAGTTCAACTTCAGTACAGTTTCCTTTCCCAAACCCATCTCTGCTTCGTAAATCAACAAAAATCACATAATATGGCCTTGAGATGTGTTGGGCTCTGCACTGTGTCTAAGACAAGACAAGACAAAAAAAAAAAAAGAACAACCCAAAAGAGCATTGCTTCCTGATGTCAAGAAAAGCACTCTGCGTGGCCACTTGGTTCCTCCCAGGGAGTACTTTATTCAAAACAACCAGTGCTAGTTAAACTGGACGTTTGCTGGATGCGGATTCTGTTGTGCTTTCCAACCTTGGGCCGCTTTGATTGTGTCTTCCTGAATAATACTTAATTTACCTTCTCTTAGAATGTTTTAAGTTTTTTTTAGCACTTGGCCACCCCACTTCAGAAGGTCTCTTTGGTCTTTTTGTGACCATACTGCAGTCTGATGTTACTTGCTTTGGGCTTTGTTGTCTGAAAAGTCTATTATTTTTATTTGAAGGTCATTTTTAAAAAAGAAAGAAAAATATCTCTGAAGTCCTTCACAAAGGCACATTTCCAAAATGAACCGAAGCATTAATGTCTACTTTTCATTTAAAAAAAAAAAAAAAAAGGAGGAGGAGGAAAAATCCAGTAAAGGGAAGATAAATCTAGGACATTAATATGAGTGGGAACAAGGTCAAAGTACCATAAAATATTTAGCAACTTCTCTTTGTCACCATAACTCCAAAGGAGTCTCCGGGACTCCAGCGGTCTTAAAGTCCCTCTCAGTGAATCTGTTATAACTATTAAAATCCAGATAAGCAGGAGATTTCCTTACCCCTTATTAGTAAATGAAGACATTTCCTTTTAAGTTTAGAAAGTTTAGAATTTAGGTCTCTGTTAACATCAAACATCATGCTACCTCACAGGATTGGATTAGATGCTCCAAACGACTTACTCCTTTGTACTGAGATAAGCTTTTCTGAAAGGACCTCTCTTTTCTGCAAGCCAGTAGCCCTCTTAAGCTTCTGAACTTCTGCTGGCATTTATCCAAGTGGTCTAAAATACTGAATCAACTGCTGAAAGGGTTTGCCCTAGTCCTGAGAAGTCGTTCACACACGGAAGGAATCTGCAATTGAGGCCAGTTTGTTCAAGGGGGTCTCAGAAAGAGGCATGTACAAGTAAAACTGTGATTTTAATGTCCCCCTGAACAACGAGAACTGTTGAACTTAATATCCAGCATTACAGATACGTTTCTTCTTGAGTTTCCTGGTTTGCTTTTTCTTTTTTTCCCTTTCCATGATGTTCTTGATTCTTCTCTTAGTTGCCATTTGGGTTTTTCTCTGTTGTCTCGTTATTACACACGCACAACAATAAGAATCAGTGAACCTGCTTGTAAGTGCTATGCCGTCAGATTTTGTAATACCTGTGGTTTTAAGGAAGCATAATTAAATGATGACTGGAAGCAAAGTAAGGACAGCACAATAGATTTCAAAGGACTGTTTGTACCCAACTTCTGAAAAGGTGTGGTGAATAGAGATGAGCTTACTGAGATATTGGGTTTAGCTTCTGCATATGCTGTCTCAACAGCTCAGTGGTTTATTGCCACTTGAAATTTATGTATTTGGGATGATGAATTTTAACTTGGTTCCACCATGTAAAACTTGTTTTGTGGTAATAGAAAGGCTGCTTCATTATCATGGGAGGTTCCTGCTTAGGGTCGATTTAATGGCACAGTGACCTTCATAGGTCTGATACTGACAGGCATCTACACTGGGCCTCATCCAGCTTCTTGATGTATGTCATGCCTGTGCTTGGTCCCTCCCAACAGAAATAAGCTGGTCTCTCATGTGACTCTGTCAGTTCAAAGTGCAGTGTTCTGGCTCTGACAGTGTTTTGCTCTGTCAACTGTAGCCATCCCCCACCCCTTTGGTGGAAACAGGACGCACTTTCCAAGCTAAGTCTGACTCCCTGAGCCTCACAGAGGGGCTCAGGAAGCCCTCCCGCGTTTCTCACCGAGCTCTCTGTGGGCCTCACTTTTATGTGCATGTCTGGCCTTGCATTTCCTCTGTCTTTTCTGATTCTCCGCAGCCTCCAGGCTTCCTGCCACAGACCCCACCACTGGTAAAGAACAAAAACCAGGGCTGTTCTGTCTCAGATTCCAGCCTCTGTCTATAAATGCTAAATATGTCAGACCGCATTGCTGTAGCACCAAAAAGTTACATTGTATGGAAAAGTCTGGTGGTAGTAGAAGTTTCTTTTACTCAGTATACGGCTCCAACCACTGGATCTCATTGCTGTGCGAGAGCTGTTTAATTTCTGTATAACTTCCATTTTTAGCTCCCTATCATTCGTTACGGAGAAAAACCATAATTACAGTTTCTGACATTCATTTTGATTTGCAAACCTGTTTTTCACTGATGTTTTTACTATACTTGGTATGAATTACAAGGCAGCGAGATGTGACATATTCCTGAGACTCGGAAATGTATTTGGAACCTTTTTAAAATAATTCATTTGATTCTTACGGTGACAGTGAGAGAAACCAGATTCATACCAAGATGCCTTAGACCTCACCTTCAGTTTCCTCGGCTTCTTAGCACCAAGCTAGTTAACAAGTTACCCCCTCAAACCTTCTTTGGCACAGGCACGTTCTAGTTTGCAGGGTGGGCCAGGGTGGTGCCAGTCTGCTGACTTGAATTTGCAATTTTCCTCATGTGGTATAACTACAACCAGAATGTCAAAGCTCTTGTTATAATTTAAAGGTAATTATTCAACCCATTTTTTTAGCCAGCTAGATTAATAGCTCCAATTCATCAAAGCCCTACAGTGTGTCAATCAAAATATTAGGTGCTTTGCCAACACTAGTTTAGTTAATCCTTCCAGGACCCCTAGGAGGCGGAGATTATCTCCATGCTGCAGTTGAGTAGAGAGTTGAGTTCTTTTACTACCATAACCTGCCCAATAGTGAGTTTCAAAAATAGATTCAAACCCAGCTCTGCCTGACTCCTGGCTCCCAC
>NW_006774049.1:270062-272034 GCF_000442215.2 Lipotes vexillifer | reverse complement strand
ACTCTTTCCATTGTGACAAGCTACCTTGACCTCATTTTAAACAGAATGCAACTGAAACCACCACCCCACATTGATGAGCTGGGTATCCATTTGCTCTTCCATATTTGTGTGGTGGCTTAGAATGAGAAGAGATCTCAAAAAGTCATCTGGTCAACCCCTTTTCTCCAGGAAGGGAGATCATCCATCCAAGAAAAAGTAGTGATAGTAGTCCTTCTGTTCGAATTGACATGAAAGGTAGCAGAGTGGCATTAGCATCCTAACACCTACCTAACACATTTGAAATACTTCAAACCCTCTTTTGTCTGGAGCGAATGACTCCAACTTTTAGTAGCCTTTCTTCTTCCTACCACCTACTTTCTATCCATTTTCGCATGAACTTTTGAAGCTCTTTCCTGGATCTTTTAAAATGTCAAAAACAAAACTGTACATAGTAGCCATGACTGTGATCAGCTGCTCTTTTTTGGCCAGAAAAAAAAAAAATAGCTTCTTTTTAAAGGGATATCACTCAAGAGTTTTCCCCTAGAACTATTAAAAGAAGGAAGTGTGTACACTTAGGTACCTGGCATTGAAAATGTAGGCAAGTAGGATGGGCTCTGCATTCAACAGAATACCTGGGCCCCTATGCCACCATCCTACAGTCACACCACACATAAATAATTACCCATTTTATTGTTCACTTTCCTTGAAAACCTTCACCATTGCTGTGTCTCGGGTTCACATAACCTTCAAACACATAAAGCCTGTGGGGCTGGAGGTGGTGATAACAGCAGCTACAATTTAATCAGGGCTCCCCATGAGCCAGGCCTGTGCTCACGGCTCTACGTATCTTGTTGCCACGTCATTCTTGCGGTGACCCTGTAAACTAGGCTCATTTCACAGTTGAGCAAGCGGGTACGGAAAGGGGCCAAGGTCAGATGGCTAGGAGAGAGTGGTACTGAGCTTTTCCTGGTAGTTCTGTCTGACTCCAAAGGCTGCTTCTTCCCTTCCCCCCAGGCTTTTGTGGTTGATGATGATGATTGATGGCCAACTTACTTTACATTTATTCCCAGTCCAGTCTAATTCTTACACTATTCTGTGTGGACATGGAAGACCAGCATTCACCATCTATCACCAACTCTAATATTCCATTGTTCCTTCTTAAGTTCTTTAATACATAGCAAATGACTTAATTCTCTATACGCGTCCATGAGTGACTAAACATGAGTCCTTTCATTTCCAGTAAAAATGTTACAACCGAGCAAACTTTCTGAGAGCGAGTGGGATGCTTGGGTACTTTCTATGGCATGTTTTCTCCCCCCAATTTTACGTAAGCATGCAGAATCACTGTATTTACCCTTGCACCGAAGAGTTTCTAGGCATATTTTCAGCACAGTTGGAACTCTTATTATATAGATTACTCTTACACACTGATTTTTCTCAAGTGTTTTTACGTCCAATGAGAAGTACACTGCATGTTTTAAATGATAACATCAATCAGAGCCATGGTTTCTGTGTATCTGTTTAGACAAGACTGCTCTAGTTTCACGTTGAAGGCACATGTAATCAGACACAGCATGAATACATCTCATCTTGAATGCTTGGTTGAGGCCCTTTAAAAAATTCAGGACTGTGGGTGACCAGCATTTATGTCTTTGTCTGGGATTGGCTGAACTTGTGGTTAATGGCATGGGAAAAAAGCAAGAAACAACTAATGTGCCTCAATAAAGTATTCTGCAGTAGTTCTCATCCATGGCACTTTCTAAACGCTTGGCCAGAACTAACATTCTGATGATGATTTCGGGATAGCAAACAGCCTGTCAGACAGAGAAACATATCAAGTGGAAGTGGACCAGGGCCAGGATGAGGGTGAGGCAAGTGAGGCACTCACCTTGGGTGTAAAATGTAAATAATAATAATTTTTAAAAGATAGGATCGGGCTTCCCTGGTGGCGCAGTGGTTGAGAGTCCGCCTGCCGATGCAGGGGACATGGGTT